>NW_012150063.1:6784732-7143547 GCF_000956105.1 Propithecus coquereli | reverse complement strand
TCCGCCTGGTCTGTGGAAAAATTGTCTTCTATGAAACAAGTCCCTGGTGCCAAAAAGGTTGATGATTGCTGCTTTAAATCACCAAGTTTGTCATAATTTGTTACAGCAGCCACAGGAAACTAATACAAATATTAACTGACTTTTCAACCTAGCAAAACTTATCAGTAAATTATTGCCCAGCAAGAATGAGAGGTGCTGTCCTAGCTAATGGGTGTCAGTTGAATTATGCAGTTTTGAAGGTACAGATAATAGTATGCTGATAAACCAGTTTATCTGAAGGGGGAGGCCTAATTTTTAGCAGATGCCCATTTCTATGATATAAATACTCCCACCATAGTCCAATTTCAAAGGTTTAATATCTGACTTGCAAAATTCCTTACCATTTAACAATCGGCTCTCACAAACCAGTAGGAGCCAGCTCCAGCCCATACCTGTAGGGGTGCTTTAAATCATGAGCAAAATTGCTCTAAAACTGTATTGAGCATAATTCAATTTCTCCTTGATAATTCTGAAGGGCACTTCATGGTATTGTGCTTCCTGAGAGTCAACATGGGAAATATTAATTACTGTTGCACTGCGAATGTGCAGAGTGGCTAATCAACAGCATGGGAGTAGATAGCTTCCAGCGCTGAAGGGGTGAGAAGGAAGAGGCTGAAGCAGAATGTCCTGTCGATTGTCAGCTGCATGTTTTTATTCCTTAGGGAGCTCTGGAAGGAATCCAGTAGAGGCCATCACCTTCCCTAGGTAAATTTATTATGGTATAAATTGTAATAGCAGTGACAGAAATCTTAATCATTTTCTTCCAGTGGAATAAGGCTTTATAATTTTCAAAGTGAATTGGACTTTCACCTTAAACAAAAATAGAACGGAGGCTTTATCTCAAGCAGAAACAAATGGAGTGTGTAAAACGCAGTCTCTCTCTTCAGCCCAGTACTACTGACTTCTGAATACCATTCCGGCTGCATTTATCTGAGGCTTGGGAAATTTTCCTAGTTCCTGGGAAGAAAGTTAACTAAAACATATGACTTCTCTGGCAGGAGTCACAATTTCACACAAAAACTTTCTTGCAATAACTTCACATATTGCTTCCCCTGGTGGAATCACTATCTCTAGGGAAAGCTTGGGTCTAAAATGACAACTCTATTAAATGGAAGTGAGGGCCGAATGCTAAATTCAGTAGATTTTATTTCTCAAGGAGAAGACTTCATCTTAAAATCACTTTTCATGCATGATGTTACAACAGAGATGAGTCCTTCTAGATCAGTGGTCCCCAACCTTTTTGGCATCAGGGACCAGTTTCATGGAGGACAATTTTTCCATGCATTGGGGCGGGGGTGAGGGTGACGGATGGTTTGGGGATGATTCAAGCACAATGTTTATTGTGCAGTCAGACCTCTCTGCTAATGATAATCCGTATTTGCAGCCACTCCCCAGCACTAGCATCACCACCTCAGCTCAACCTCAGATCTTCAGACACTGGATTCTCACAAGGAGTGTGCAACCTACATCCCTTGGATGCGCAGTTTACAGTAGGGTTCATGTTCCTATGAGAATCTAATGCTGCTGCTGATCTGACACAGGAGGAGCTCAGGCAGTGATGCAAGGAATGGGGAGCGTCTGTTAATACAGATGAAGCTTCGCTTGCTCACTGCCGCTCACCTCCTGCTGGGCAACCCAGTTCCTAACAGGCGACAGACCACAGACTAATACCGGTCTGTGGCCCAAGGGTTGGGGACCACAGATTCAAAGCAATCCAAATGTATGCTCTCATAGTTCTGAAGGCCAGAAGTCTAAATCACTGGGCTGAAATCCAGGTGTCGGCAGGACTGTGCTCCCTCCAGAGGCGCTAGAAGAGACTCTGTTCCTCCCTTTTCCAGCTTCTAGTGGCTCCTGGTATGCCTGGACTTGTGACTGTGTCTCTTCAATCTCCAAGGCAAGCACCTTCAAATGTCTTTCTGCTACCTCGCTATTTTCACATTGCCTTTTTCTTTCCTTTGTGTATGTGTATGTGTGTGTGGTGTGTATGTGAAATCTTCCTCTGCCTCTCTCTTATAATGTCACTTGTGATTGCATTTAGGGTCCACCCAGATAATCCAGAATAATCCCCCCCATTTCAAGATCCTTAATTTAATTTCGTCTAACAAAGACCCCCCTTTTTCCAGATAAGGTAACATTTACAGGTTCCGGGGGGGCCATTTTCAGCCTACCACAACATCTGTCTCAGTAGCCCCTTGAACACACAGACACACTGCACTTGTGTAACATCCTTAACAAACTACAAAGTCTTAATCATAACGATATCTGTGGCTCTTCTTTATTGAGTACTTACTTCCTATGTGCTAAGCAAAGTGCTTCATACCTAGTAATCTCTTCATGGCATTATCTTTCCTTCCCAAATCTAGAAATACGTACTCACATGTCATAAGTCAGGGGTGGGGAGTCTTCTTATTGGAAGGCTACATTAATTTAACTATAATCAAGGCTGCATTCAAGAAACTTCAATTAGATATACTTAAAAATGTACATTATTTTGTAAAAATCTAACTACTATGTACTTAATAATTCCAAAAAATGAAAACTATTAGTTAATTTTAAAGTTAACTAATCTGTTAATGACTTTGTTTTGTCTGCTTTTTGTTGGAAAGCATTTGAATATTTGGTTGCAACAGGGAGGTACGCAGTTTCAGTTGATCCTCTAGATGGGTATCAGTCATTTGTGAGCTTAGGGCATCTTGATTTGGGTTAGGTAGGAGAATGTAGTTTCCCAGCAATAAGTGGATGCAAAGCAAGATAGCATTTTTCAGGCTTGTTGCCAAAGTCATGGGTATTCTACTGAATTTTTCCATATTTCAATTGGATCTTTCTTAGCTCAGGCAATGACTTTAAAATGTCATCTACTGAGAGCTCAATCGATTCCATCTGTATTTCCTTAGGTGCCTTGGTGATATCAACTAGGTGAGGCTGAAATACTTATTTGAGTGTGATGTCATGATTCTCAAAGTCAATGAACCTTTCATTGTATTCACCAATTAATAGGTCTATGACAGCTGCATACTCTTCAAATGATTTGCACACATGATCCTGCTCATCAGTGACCTTTGCTAACTGGGAAAAATGTTCATCTGAAATTTCCTTTTGAAGAAGAAATGTTTTGAAAAAAAGATAGCTTTTTTTCCGAAATGCTTGGATTTTTTTTGTCACATATCATTTATAGACTTAGTTTTACCTTGCAAAGAAATATTCAAGTCGTTTTGATTCGACCTGATATCACACAGAAATGCTGGATTCCTATAGGAATTCTCTTTCAATAATTTACATTGCTGATTCTACTCTTCATAAAATTTAACTCTCTCTTCTCACAGAGATAAAATTTCAGCCGATACCTGTCCCTGTGATAGCCAACACATTTTAGAATGATATGGCAAATTCACACTGAATAATACCTCATCCTTCAACTTCAGCAGGTTACGAAACTGACAATGCCGTGTTGCATTTGTAGGAATATAGTTAACAATACTTATAACTTGTTGCCAAATGTCGCTTAAAATAGTAGCTTTAGCACAGAAGTTTTGCAGTTGCAAGATACAATGAAAAGAAATGAGAGCATCTGGATCTGTTAATACTTTTTTTTATCTGTGAAATAAATCTTTCATGTTTTCCTGTCATGGAAGGTACACCGTCTGTACTTACACTCACTAAATTTACCAATTGGTCCAACTTCATGACATTTATCATGAAAGACATCCATTCCCTGTTGTCTGTTCTCAAGAGTGCCCAAGTGAGTAACTCTTTGTAGCAAAGAAAATCTTCTGTAGTGACCCGAATAAAGTATAAATCCTGCACTCAGTCAGTTGATTCATCCAAAGTGATTGAATAATGTATATTTTCCTTTTGAAGTATTGCATGAAGTTCTGTTAAATTGAAGGCTAATTCATGTTACCAATCCATTATTGGCAGTTGTATGTACTTCGAAATGTTATCAGGGTCTAAGCATCCTGCACTTTTAACAATGCATTCTTTCACAATTTCTACATCACTGAATGGCTTCCCCTTTTTTCCGAATATATAAGCTACTTTATAAGTTGCTTCAGTGGCATTATTTCCACGTCTTATTTCTCTTTGAAAGAATTGTCTTTGTTTTTGCTTTTCATCTTTTAATTTCTGCAATACAACCTTTCGTACCTCTCCCCCTAGTTTAAAATCTTTATTGTCTTTATAAATGTTATAAGGCTGATGAGCACTGAGCATTTCTTTAATGTTGATATTGCAGTATCAGAAAGCAGCAAGTCATCTTATCTTTAGGAGAAACAAGATAATATTGCAATTCCTACTCCTCATTAAAAAATGTTTTCTTCCTTCAGTGTTCTCTTGGTTTTCTTTGACGTGATGGGCTGTTAAGCAGACAGAATTAAAAAATATTGTTGAGCTATGTAACTATTCACAAATTCCACTTCAAACAGAAACAGTGCACTGTTGTCAAAAGTTGATAACAGATTGGCATACTCAACCCCCATAAACTCTCACCAACCAGCCTCATGGAGTAGTGGTATCAGTCAGGCGGGGGAAGTTGGAACTAAATCATGAGCATAGCAGCCGTCAATGTAGCCCTTATGGTTTACTAGTGTTCTAATTGTGCTGGTCAATCTGGTAGGATTATTTCATTGAAACTTATTTTATTCTTTGATATTTTAAATACTTCATTTAAAAAATAATACAAAAGGTGAACACACCTGTATTAATAAAAATAAAATAATTTGTTCTGTAAAATTTGTATTCAGTCAAAAGGTTGCACTTAAGGACCTAGAAGGCTGCATGTGGCCTTAAGGCTGCAGGTTCCTTACCCCTGTCATAGTGTTCCCACCCCTGTCATAGTGCTCTTTTTGGAGCACCAGAATCTAAACTGATATGTCAGACATATAGGCCCTACTTGCCTTCACCCTCCACCTCAAAGCCATTTGCTGGGGCTGCTCATGAAGTTTTTCCAGGGGCTCCTATTTTATGTGGTCTACTTTTCCTATCCTATTATAGTTTCATACTTTCCAACCCTGTCCCTTGATTGCTCTTGGCAAGCTTATCTTAACACCAACAAAGGGCTTGGTTAAGGGGAGCATGGAAAGTATATCTATTGGCTAGGAATGACCTCTCTGATATGCAAAGTCCCTGGCCAAGTGAATGGAAGCCTCTGGGCCCAAGGTCAGTTCCTAGGTGAAACCATAACTGGAAATACCATCTCTCAAGAGGTGGTTTGGAGAGATGGCCATGAACCGTGCCTTTTGGTGATAAGCCTGTAATTCTCTATCCTGTGGTTTTTGGATAACCTGCGTTCAGGAGTTCTCTCTCTTGCTCTGCCTGTGCAGCTCACTGTTTCATTTCTACAACTTACACCAGAGGGAGGGAAGGAAAAGGGAACTAAAGTTTGGTGATTGCCCACTCTGTGTCAGCCTCTGTGCTGTGGGAGTTCTATGTATTGGGCTAAAGATGCTATAAAATCCAAGAACATATGGTTAGGTTATTCTTTGTAGCTGCAATTAATAATCTGGTAGAACTGTTTTAGAGATGTAATATAGGAAGTCGATTAGGTTTGGGTAGCACATCTATATTTCTGTTAAAACATAATTTTCAGTTGTGAATAAAAGGTGGTTGAATGTAGCCTATATGGTTGCTAGTGTTCTATGAAGGAATTCAGGTCAGGTTTGCTTACTTTTACAAATGCTCTATAGTCCCTGTGTGATTTTATGTACAAGCAGAAAATGGATTCCTAGAAATTAGACAAAGTCAACAGTACCAGGTCAAGGGCAGAATTGGGGAAGATGATCTTGGGTCTACTGCTGTAGCTGAAAGTTACCTAATATCTCAGTGCCTCACTTTCTTTCTTTCTTTCCTTCCTTCTTTTTTTTTTTTTTTTTCAGAGATGAGGTCTCACCATGTTGCCCAGGCTGGAGTGCAGTGGCTCTTCACAGGTATAACGATAGCTCACTGCAGCCTCAAACTCTTGGGCTCAAGTGATCCTACTGTCGTAGCCTTCTGAGTAGCTGGGAGAACAGGCATGTGCCACCATGCCCAGTAGTTTCTTTATCTGTAAAACTCTGATAATAATTCCTACATTTCAGCTTTTTTGGAAGGATTAAAAATGAACGGAGGGATATAAAATGCCTAGCATTATGCTAAGTGTTATTCAATAAGTGGTGGCCATCATTGTCAATATTAGCGGCTTTGCTATATTGAATTTGCTAGATCGAATATTTGTGTCCTTCCCAAATTCATATTGTGAAATCTTAACCCCCAAGGTGATGGTATTAGGCGATGGGAACTTTGGGAGGTGATCAGGTCACTTCACAGATGAAGCCCTCAAGATTGGGACTAGTCCCCTTATAAAAGCGACCTTAGAGACCTAGCTTGCCCCTTCTTCCATGTGAGGTTACAGTGAAGTTTTGGCCGTCTGCAACAAAAGAGGGTCCTCACTAGCGCTCAACCATGCTGGCACCCCAATCTTGGACTTCCAGCCTCCAGAATGGTGAGAAATCAATTTCTGTTATCTATAAGCTACCCAGTTTACGGCATTTTGTTATAGCAGCCCAAAGGGACTAAAACAAGTTCAACATGCACAAATACACTAACAGTGAGTTTCAGACAAGACATCATCTTGCTCTAGTCACTTGAACAATGCAAGTAATGCCTTCCATTCCCTCTCCACTTCTGCAGGGCAATGGCAATGGTGATAGTACTTTTCTCTCCTCTGGGAAGGATTCTCCTGCCAGGTCTCCACTGTTTCCCTCCTGTGGAGCTTGTGAATTCCACCTCAGTTAGAGTGATTCTCTCTCAAAATAGCCTTTGCTCTGTGCGTGTGCTTATTTCTATACCTCAAGACCTTTGACTGAGAGCAAGGAGGAAGTCTTATTTCTGAATCTTTACTCCCTATCACAATTCCTGGAACATGAAAGGGGCGCTAAACATTCTCACTGAATTGAATTTGAATAAAGTTTGAATCTTTCGAAATGGAAACACAAAAAGAACAGATTGAATATTTATTCTAACCCAAGCTTCTCTCATGGGAAAGGAGATCAATGCTGCTGCTATGTTTTTTACATTCCTTCCTACACTTTGTTTACTTTGGCTTGGTTGGCTCTTGGGACAGAGGGAGGCAATGTTCAACTTTTGTGACTTTAGATCCCCTCCGAAAGACTAATTACTGACATAATGAATTTGTGTGATTCAGACAAGGGAGAATTTTGAGCTAATTGGGGAGTGACTTTAGCCTACCATTAACACTAGAAACTAACATTTGAGGGCATTGAGCTAAATCCTTTATAGGCATCACCTTATTTAATCTTTTCTACAACCCTATGAAGTAAGTATTATTATTATTATTATTATGTCTAGTTTATAGCTAAAGAAATTGAGGCTCAGAGAGTGACTTGACCAGGGTCATCAAAGGGGTAGGGTTGAACTTGGTTCTGCAAGATTCTGAACTCCGGGCTTTGAACACTATACTACATTGTGTCTAGATGCAAATGTTTTCTTAAACTGTATTAAGGAAATGATTCTGAGAAAGCAAAGTTAATTCAGTTTCTCACTAAGTGCTAATTGAGCACCTACTAGAATTCTGTGGAGGTGCCAGATCACTCTCTAGATAAAGAAAGAAAGAAAACAGCATAGCCTCGCAGGGGTGGGGAAGCTGTGGCCTTCTAGGTACTTACTGTGGCCTTTTGACTGAATCCAAATTTTACAGAACAAATCCTTTTATTAAAAAGAGTGCAGCAGAGAAAGAGGAAGCTTTTCTTGCCTTCTTTGGTGCTTAAAAAAGAACAATCTTGAAATCAGAAGGCCGCAGGTTCCCCAGCCCTGGAAGTATAACATTCAAGGAGGCACTCACCCTCAGGTGACCTTGTCCTTGAGCTACCTGCAACCCAAGAACCCAGGTGCCTCACTTGCCTCACCCTGGTCCCAGCTCTGCAGCACTCACTTTTGCTGTGGGGGAGCTCGGAGTCTAGCATGGATCTGGTATCAGTATGGGTCAGACAAGGAGAGAGAAACCACATGGCGATTTGAACAGGGAAAGTTTACCATAAAGAATTATTAACCGGCAGTCTATTGTTTAGAAACTCAGGAGGACGCAGAGTGAGAGAATGTGCCAAGCCAAGCCAAGGAGTTTTGACCTTCAGGACAAGAGCGAGAACTCTGTTTTTCCCTTAGGGCTGTGCCTGAGTGAGCATGACTTGCCCTATTTATTGGGCAACATCAGACTCCCCAGCGTTTCCTTTCAGATCACCCCAGGCATTTAGGCTATTTAAAAAATCTAAATAACATCTCAGTCAAGCTAACATTCCAAGAGAGAAATGTTTTAATCTATCTTTTCCCAGAATGGCCTTCAGGTCTCGGAGGGAGTGCGAACAGGCTGGGTGATAGTTGATGTATCTGGAGATTCATGGGAACCCAGAGGTTTTGGCAAAGGTATGTATAAATCTCACGGAAAAACGAAATATAATTTAATATCGTACAAACCACACAGTAGAATTTGAATGCAGGACAAATCGCAACAGCTGTTTGTTATCTTTCATTTTAAACGACAGTAACAGGATTGCTTAAACAAATTCCTTTCCTTTCTAGAATGTTCAAAGTATTTAATGTTTGCATAATGATTAATCTCCAGCTCCAGAGGAAATTCCCAAAGGGAGAGATGACACAGAAGCGTTTTAAATTGCAACAACATGGCAAAGAGGAAAGAGGGAGCCTGCCAAATCCTCAGTTTTGGGGCCTGCTCTCTCAGGAGACTTCTAAATAACGGTCGTCATCCTGTTGAATATTAAACTGAAGACGGGATGGCCAAGAGAACAGAGTCCCAAACATTTGGACAGTACATACCAACTAGACCAAAGGTACAGCACCAATTAAGGGATCATACCACGCCCCATACTGTGGAGTGGCAGGTGAATATTTTAAGGCAGTTTTATCCTATTCTTTGAAAAGGCTGAATCCTTATTCTCAGAACCTGGAAATGCACCTACCCCTACACTCCTAACCAAGGAAAGGGCTGAATATTTGCTTTTTCAGAGAGGCCTTCACAAGCTGCTTATTTGCCGTGATTCTGGGGGCTCTGGGAGGCTTTTGGCTGTGAATAGGGCAGCAAGCTTGAGGTGCACTCCTAGGTCTCAGTGGCTGACCTGTAAAATTAAGGAGTTGGGCTAGGTCAACGGCTCTCAACTTGGTGGCACTTTAGGATCACCTGGGGAACTTTAAAATAATACTCACACCAGGACTTCACCTTAGGCTAATTAAATTGAAATGTTTGGGTCGGGTGTGGTGGCTCATGCCTGTAATCCTAGCACTTTGGGAGGGTGAGGTAGGAAGATTACATGAGATCAGCCTGAGCAAGAGTGAGACACATCTCTGCAAAAAATACCAAAATTAGCTGGGTGTTGTGGTGCTTGCCTGTAGTCCCAGCTACTCTAGAGGCTGAGGTGGGAGGATCACTTGAGCCCAGGAGTTCATTGAGGTTGGGGTGAGCTATGATGATGCCCCTGCACTCTCACCTGGGGGACAGAGAGAGAGAGATTGAGAGAGAGAGAGAGAGAGAGAGAGAGACTCTGTCTAAAGAAAAAAAAAATGGAAATCTTTGGCAGGTTGGCCCAAAATGTGAGTATTTTTTAAACCTTCCCAAGAATGTGTACCCAGGGTGGAAACCACTTCTAGCTCTAATGTGATGATATTGATACCTCTGTGATGAGCGCCCTGTGGATAAATCTTTGTGTCCATTTTAAAAATTATTCCTAGCAGGACAAACTCTCATTGAGAGTCAACCAAATGTGAACATTTGTGTGCATCTGGACCAGCAAACAATCATATAAGGGTATAGGAATAAAGGAAATATTTCTTTAGAATTTGTAAAATGTTATATTGTTTTCATAACAAAACCTCCCTACTAATTATTAAATACTTCCTCCCTACTCCCCCTTTTTGCATTTTTGGGTTTGGGGCTGTTTTCAGAAGGGTATTAAAGCCTCACTTCTGAATATGATAAAGGCATCTATATGTGCCATTTGGTCAGAGCTTGGTTTCTCAAATAACTTTCCGTATCTCTGCTCTGAAAGGATATTTCATAACAGAAGTTGAAAATTCTACATGGGAATCAACATTCTCATTGTTGAGGGCTAATATAAAGTGGTCATGCAGTGCATATTCAATTATGGTATAATGACCAGACATATCTTGTGACTCTCTTCTGACAGTCAGTACTGAAGACATAGGTCACAGATAATATTCATCAACCATAGCCATCATAAATATTCATCTAATGTCTGTCTTCATTAGGGGGTTATTAATGTGTCAAAGATATTTGTGGAGAAAATGAAAGTGATAAATTCTATCTATATTTACTCTATTTGAAAGGCTAATTCATTTTTAGAGTACTCCTTGATAAAATCCTTTAATAAAGGGAAATTTCCATAAAAAAAAATCTTCTGTTTTCAAGTGAATACTCTTACACAAAGACAGTCTACTAATGTTTGTTAAATGGACATTAGCCAATTGATGGACTATGTAAATAGACCAATTCTGAGAAGAGTAATACAAAGTAGTGTTCTTAAAAGGTTAAATCGATGCCTTCCTAATGGTAATTTGGAGTTGTTTTTCTAATGAAAAGAGGTGGCAGTGATTCATTTCCACCCTTACCTGGTCTCCTTGGTGATCAGTAACCCATGCTAAAGATCGTTGGATGGGGTTGGTGTATCATTTGTGAAAAGAATAGAGCAGGGATTGGCAAACTTTTTCTTTAAATGGCTAAATAGTAAATATTTTCAGCTTTACTATTCAGATCTAGTGTTGCAGCGTTAAAACAGCCATAGACAATATGTGAATGAGTAGATGTGACTGTGTTCTGAAAACTTGATTTATAAAAACAGGTGACAGACTAGATTTGGCTTGTGGGCCATAGTTTGCCCACTGCTGGAATAGAGCAAACCCAACTGGGTGTTAGGCTGGCTCTCAGGTTGCAATGGAAGGGTATAAACTAGGATTGGTAATTTTAATTAAAACTAAAGGAGCCCATGGGTATTAGGACTCTTATGTGAGCAAATAGGTCCACTATAATAGGAAAAGTCATGAGAAAACATTAATAATAATGAGTGGTAATAGCAATGGCTAATGTTTACTGAGGAACTTGCTACACAACTTGGGTTAAATACTTTATATGTTTTATCTCATGAAACCTTTATACTAACCTTGAGATAAGTATTATTAATATTATATTCCCATTTTGTAGATGAGGAAATTGAGGCATGGAGAGATTATGTAAATTTCCCAAAGACATACAGCTAATAAGTGTCATAGCTGAGATGTGAACCCAGTTAGTCTGACTTTGGAGACAGCACTTCTAACAATGATGCATTACTACCTCCTGCAGAGGACAGAGCCAAGTCCAAAGTCATCATAGCTGGGAGGCAATAGAGGATCTCTATACAGATACTGTAGTCTCTGTTCAGGTTCTAGGGGTTTAGCACACTATAGATGGGCCAGGAATAGTAGCCTGGGGTGTACATTGTGGGGAGACAGTTCTCCATGGGCCTCTCATATTTCTGCCTGTCTTTAAGCAGAGGCATTGATAGTCTTTTGTTTGGGACTATTTTTTCAAGGATGTTTGCATATCAAACAGCCTTGGAAGATATAACAGAAAGATGGTTTGTTTGCTGTAGACTATTAGAAAGACAATGCCTCCTCTTGGGATGAAGTTGGACAAGTTTGCTTGCAGCCCATCATAAAGGTTGGGGTTCTTCAGCTGTGATGGAACCCACTGTGTGTATAGCGTCTACATGGGATAGTCTATGTTGCCTCCTTTGGACTTGGGGGGCAAAGGGAACCGATGTGAACCTGAACCTTATGTTGCTTGCTGTGCTGAGTGTAATAAAGTCCTTTGTCTTTGGCCCAGGAATCTCATGTCTTCTGCCAGACCCACGAATCTGTGGCAGGCTATCTTGTTATTGTGCAAGCGGGGTTAAATCTCAGATCTTTCACAGCTCTTACATACCTGGGAGTACAACGGGTCATGATGGCTGCTCTGAGGATGAAGGCTGTTCACTCTTGGCCTGGCTTTGTGCCATTTTTAATTGCAGATGAACAAACGCCAGAAGGCCTGTACTGAAGCCAGAGGGAGGAAAGCCTCTACAGGCACCTCTGGTCCTCTGAAAAGGACTGAAAACTGGCCACATGTAGTTAAAGATGTACAGTTGGTTCACTGGAATGATTTTTAATGAACCATAGCTATAACATATATGACATTTTAGCAATCTAATACAGTGGTTCCCAAAGCTGCTCACCAGAATCACATTAAAATAACAACAATAAAACAACAGATTCTTGAGCACCACCCCAGACATAATGAATCAGAATATCTCGGGGAGAGGCTCAGAAATCAATATTTTACAAAGATTTCCCAAGGTTATTTAGATGTGGTCAGTCCCTGCACTATTCTAATGATAAGGATTGAATTCTACTGCAGACAAATTAACCTTCTCTGTACCTAAATTTTTTCATTTGTTATACAAGCAGTTATTCTAGAATTGTGCTGTCTAATATGGTGGCAACGAGCCACATATGGCTATTTAAAATAAAATTTATCAAAATTAAATTTAAAATTCAGTTCCTCAGTTGCATTAGCCACATGTCAAGTATTTCACAGCCACATGTGGCTAGTGGCTACAGTATCGTGTAGCACAGATGCAGAACATTCCCATCATCACAAAAAGTTCCATTGGATAGATCCGTTCTAGAAAGGAAGGATGCTATCAAAGACTCCTGGGGTTGTACCGAAAACATTCAGGAGTCAACACGAATAAGCTTCCATTGGCCAAAGATGGGATAATTTGAGCATTAATTAGAATAATAACTGCAATAGATTGAAACACATTAAATATAAACAAATGAGTTCATAATCACACTAAAATAAAATGTATCGGTGACTTTTGGAGGATATTAGGTAACCAAGTCACTACTTGAAAGCTGAAAAATAAAGGGTTACAGAGCATTTAATCAGTACTGTTCATAAAGGAGAGGCTGGATAAATACTTGAGGCAGTGCTGAGATGCATGTCAGAAGGCTCATTAGCAGGTCCCACAGTACTGAGCATCTGTTGCCCTTTGCTGAGCCCAGTTCAATAACACATCCTTACATTTGTTTTTCTTCCTTCCATCTTTCACTCTCCATATCCTGCACGCCTGATTCTGGGATCCTCAAATAAACTACTGCATGCAAATCCCTATCTCAGGCTCTGCTTTGGTGCGGGGTGGGGAACTCTGGTTAAGACAGCATTCTAGTTCAAATTCTTGAAAGGGAATCTAACCTCACCTGGCATCTGGATTTGGATGCTGGTTCAGACTTCTACTCTTGGTCCAATATGCTTTAAGGTGCTGTCCCTTCCAGAGATGTCACTGGGACTTCTTCAAGTTGAAGAGATACAAGGGAGAGATGATTGTGGGAGGTAAAATTGAATGCAAACCTGCATCCGAACAAGATTCTCCAGGTGATTTTAGGTACCCTAAAGTCAAAGAACTCTACTCTAGAAGGTGTAATAATTATCTGGCTTGGAAAGATTTTCAAAAAAGATGTTGAATCCAAAGGTCAAGGGGAAGCACATTTGGAGGAAGAGGAACACACACTGTTAGATGGGGGGTTGGATGAGGAAAAACAAGATTGAATACATAAGAAAACACTTTAAATCCATAATAAGAAAGATGGATAATATGTATCATATGGTACAGGGCATAATAACCCAGTATACAGAATATGCACAGAGTGTATTTAGGTTATTATACTCTGCACCATAAACTTCAAAAAATGTTTGAGTAGGATGGTAACCAACTCTCCAAATCAATAGGAAACTGCCTCCACGTCCTTGTAGACACAGAGCAGGTTCTCACTGAATGACTGTTAAATACTGAATTCAAAGCTCGAGCTGGGGGTGGACGTGTGTGGCAGAACCAACCCTGGCGATCAGCCATGTTCCTCCCAACACTCTGGACCTCTCCATCCCTCTCCCCAAACTTCTTACATTGTTCTTCTCAGCTCACTGCCCCACTCTCCCACATAAAACTCTCAGTTACGGGTATGGGGTGCACCAGTAGGTTGAACAATTGGCTCTCTAGAAAAAAAAATAAAAAGCTCTGGTTTGTTGCATTTCCAGTTTCCATGGTATAAATACTCCCACCATGGCTGCCCCCATGATGGTACTGAACACGGAGTTGGGAGGTGGTACTAGCCGGCCCCAGCACACCACTGCGAGTAAGTGGAAGAAAGGGCAAGAAGGAAGATAAAGGGGTGGAAAACACACTGCAGAGTGGTTTACGGCCTTCCCAGAAGTGAGTGATGGGAGATCCAGTTCGTGAGGCCTGGACTGCTTCCTTTAACTTCATTGCTATGATTCAGAAACACAGCCAGCTGCCTCTTCAGGTCAGACAGGACTCCTCAGGTGCTTGCCTTGCTTCCTTGGCTACATGCTGCAGATAGGGCCATCTCGTCCAATCTATGGCTCTCTCTTGGCTTCAACCTTACTGAGAGCTTCCCTGTATTGTGGCTTTAAAAGAATCAGACATTGAGCTGGAGAAAAGGTTTTAGGACAGCAAGAGTGACTTGTATTCCATATCGATTGAAGCTTCTTCCATAAACATAATCCAGGTTCCGGAATGCCCACACCCACCCTTCATGGACACACCACACCCCTTCTCCCCTGCCTGAGTGTAGAACTAATGACCCCCACCCAGCTTCCTCAGGTGCTACACACCCTGCTTTGCTGGCCACAGTCCAGGCCCTCGCCTGATTTCCTTGGACATCATCCAAGAGCTACATACCTGTCTTTCCTGAGAGATCTCCAGCTGGCACGTAACTCCCATCCCTTGGGGATATTAGAAGCTAATACATATTTACCTTGCCATAGGCATTGGCAGGTAGCTTATACCTGTCCCCCTGCTCACAAGTACTGCTTTGGGGGGTCATGTTGGCTCTCTAAGGGCCCCAGTGACCCCATCCCCTCCAGTCACCTCCCAAGTTGCACACCAATGATTTCATTTGGAGCAGCTCTGGGCCAGCTGAACCACCCTATTCTCATTCTTACCAATAGAGCACACACCTGAATTTCCCCAACTGCTCTGGTTGCTCATCTTTTGCTTTTCCTTGGAAAGCATCCAGTGCTAGGAATCCAGCTCACTACAGACAGCTCAAATTAATACTTCTTAGCCTGCACGAAAAAGAATTTTTGTAACCTCTCTTTGGTGTCTAATCTGATCCGTGGTGACTTGCAGGACAGGAATGCTTCTACTAGCAAGTTACAAGTGTTCGTTTTTGCAGACCTGGTATCTGTTTGAAATATAACAGCTTGTTTAGTCCTCTCCCCAGATGAATGTACCTTCATCTCTAGATTTATGATTTGTTTTTTATTTCTTCTGAAATACAGGCAGAATTACTGGAGGTTCCCTTATCTCTAACTCTCAGAACTAGGATCTCTTCTCTGAGGATTATCTCTCTTCCAGCCACCCAAAGCAGCCACTAATTAGATTTATTGCTTTTAATTCTCATTTTCTCTCTCTCTGTTTTCTCTTCTGATCACATACAGACATCACTACACTCACTTATAAAGGCAGGGCCAGATTACATGATTTAGAACATTCTACATCTTACAAAAAGCACTCTAGGAGGCTCACCTAACTCACCAAAGCTTTTGTGTCTTCCCAGGTTGGGGAAAGCAGTGGGGCCAGAGGTCAGCGTGCCCTTCCTGCCAACTGAAAGCCTTCCTCCATCCACTGAGCGTCCCATTCAGAATGAAGGCCAAAGGTCTCTGGACTAAAAAATGCCTTTCATTAGAGCCCAAGTTATACAAGAAGGAATTCCAGCTTCTGCTGTCAGGCCTGAAGGGCTGACTAAACTGGAGTATCCTTGACCTTTCTTCTTTCTCTCAGATGTCCAGTGAACTTGTGTTCAATTTGTCCTCTAACCCTCCATAGAGAGCTTCACTCTGTGATGCCTCTGGTGAGTTTGGAAGGCTGCCAATCTGGACAGAAAAATCGGAGAGCCTGGGGCGAGAGATTCTTCCAAAATTCTTGGTTGTCAGAAAGATGGACATCATCAAATGGCTCTGAAAGAGAAGATGAAAGGGATCAACATTGTGAGCCGTTGTGAGATTAGACTGTCCAAGCCACGAAGCTCAAGATGAAGCAGGAGCCACAGCAGAGAAAATCTTGCACAGGAATTGGTAGCATTACATGCAAGGTTTTAGGGGATTTACCAGAGAAGAGCAGTTGATGGACACTAATGAGCTAATGACTCAAATCTAGGAACGAGTAAGATCATAGCAACCAAAGTTGTACCTGCTATATAGTCATCATGTCCCCTAGGGACAGGCATTGGGCCATAGGATGAGATTGGCTGATAAGTTCTCAGATTTAACTAAAACAAGGACCATGGATATGCCCAGAAGGATTCTTAGTGCATGCAGTCAAATATGTTAGCTCTCCTTTTTTTTTTTTTAATTAAAGCCCTTGTTTGGACAAGGGACTAAACTAGATGTGGGCAAATCTTAAAAATGCTGGAGATCTCTGAGACTAGATTATTGTAGGTACTCAGAAAATGCTTTGTTACAACATGGTAGGACTCATCCTATATGGGGCTACAGCACTGGTCTTTAAAAGAGCAGGTGACAGTACAGTACACCAATGTTCAGAGTTTCCCACTGTGGTATATAGTGCCCAGTTCATGGATGGGCTTTCCCTCTGCTGGACAGGGCTTCATCTGTTTATTACAAAATGATAAATGTGGGGTGTTCCCTTGGCCTTAGAAAGGCTACTATGTAGCATTGGGCATTAATTAATATGAAATCAGTCCTTGAAATCAGTCTGAGAATATGGACATTAACATATGAAATCAAGGAAGTAGCTATTCCCTCATCCTCCTCACTTCCAAAAATAGCTTTCCAAGATATGCTCTATTGTTTTGCCTAGTGCAGTGAGGCCTTACTTAATTTGCCTTATAAGGCTATTTCAGCCTTTGAAGGGCTCTCACCATAGGAAGTTTTTCCTGCTGTTCTGCCTAAGTTGCCTTCTGCTTAATTTCAGTTCATTATGTCTGTAAAGACAGGGGAGGCTTTAGGGGCAAAAGGCCCAATCATCGTGGAAAGAATGAATCATTCCAAGAACAGAGAGATGGCTGCAAGGCGAAGGCAGCTGAGGGGCAGGAAGCTGGGGGTGGATGGGTTATGGAGAACACTGAGAACAGCATCCAGTCTGTCTTCTCTCTCCACTTCTCCCACTAGGGGGTGCCCAGCATCCCAGGATAATCACTGTTATTAGGAGGTTGAGGTTTGATGGGGCATCTCCTAACGGAAGAGCATTGGCTAACTCAGGTTTCCTATATCTCTGCCCTGAGTAGAGAGGAGACCTGTGTGTGCGTGTCTGTGTGTGTGTTCAAATCTGTAAGTGCCTCTTTAGCATTTGGATTCTCAGTTGATGGAAATCCCTGGGTATAACCAGCATTCTCCAGAACCCCGCTGACTTGAACTTGAAATCAGTGGCTGGAGTAGCTGTGGGCCAGAAAGTCCACCTGGGCCCAGAAGAAGAGGCAGCATGATGTTTTACCCCTGGGAGTTGAGGAGTTGTGGGGATAAGAAATGAGTGTAGCTAAGGGATTAGCGGGAGGTTGGGGTGCAGTAAAGACCAAGGAGGAAGGGAGAGTCTGAGGCAGGGAGGGCAACAGGCGTGGGGTGGAGGTCAGGGAGAGCTGAGGGCATTTGGAGGGTCTCAAAACATCCAGGCCTTCAGAATGGCCATGGCAAAAATTTCGGTTATGAATTGTCTTATGGAAAGAACATGGAACTTGGATCTTGGCAGACATGAATTCTAATTTCAGCTCAGGCATTTAATAGCCATGTGAGCTTAAGAACCTGGGGAAGTTATTCAACCTCTTTAATACTCAATTCCTTCATCTTCAAAATGGGACTAGCGATACTAGGGTTAATCATGATTTTAAAAATAATGCATAGAAAGCACTAAATTAATCTAGTCTTCTTCCTTTACCTTTCTTCTCCTTGGAAATGGCTGAGGGCAAAGAAAGGTCTTCCTGTTGCTGCTGTTCTTGCAGTTCTTGCATTCCGACACCTTGGAGTTCCAGGACTGCGGGCCTGGGGCAGTCGGGTGCACCTTGGCCTGTGGAGTTTTCTGGACTAAAGAACTGCAGTGAGTGTGCAGGGCATGCCTGGGATCCTGGCCCTCTGACACTTGGGACCAGCCCTCCTACTTTATAGGCTTTGGGGCCATAATTTAGAAGCCAGTTCCCAGCTAGATTTTTGAAGGTCTTCATCTAGTCCTGAGGCCTTCAGTCTCAAGGAATTAAATTGTCTTGCCCAAGGTCACGCAGAGTGCCAAAGCCTGGCCTGGAATCCAGGTGCAATGCTCAGCTGTATTACCTGTTCCTGGGAATGTGACAATGACTCACAACTCCTTACAGCACAGTTTCCCATGGTATGAGCCACAGACCACCTGTACCAGCAGCAACAGGTGGGCTTGGTAAAAATGCAGGTTCCTGGCCCCCTGCCAGACCTGTGCAGTCAGATTCTCTGAAACTTTAAAATAATGATTCACAAATTTCTTAGACCTGTCTTATAATTTCACATGCAAATATAATGCCTTAATATGCCAGAGTGCTCTTTTGTGGGGAAAAATCGGGGCAGACTTCTTGTTGCTTTCATACTCTACAGGTGTTTCTGACTCTGCTATTTATAGAGCCAATTCTGCCCTAGCTACTTACTTACTTCCTCTAGAATTTCCTAATGTCATTGGGAGCAATTGCTGTGAAGGTCACAGGAGACCATTTCTGTGAACACTCGATGAGATGGTGTGATTTGGAAAGGTCAGTTTGATTGACGCCTTAGCCACAGTGATAACTTAAGGCAGCAGCCCGGTCACTGCCAGCCCTCAGCAGTGGTGGCATCTGCAGCCTTGAGCAAAGGACTGTTTAAACTGACAGAGGGGAAGCTTTAGTTCTTGTTTCTGGGGATCAGGTGGCATTAGGATAAAAGTTGATTACTAGTTGCAATTTCTTTTGTGTTGACTATAGCAGTGGCTGTAGTTAGCTGTGTTTAGAGTGAGGATTGAAGCAAAGATTACCCCTTCCTCTAAAGCTGTGAACTCTGACCTCTCAGTCTAGAGAGGGAGAGGAGGACTCTGGACGTGTGGGCATGCTCCGCAAGATTCCTCCTGCCGAGGGCTGTAGGAACTGGCTTTTCAGAAGGAACTTATTTTCGATGGCGGATCACTATCTAGGGAGAAAAACCTTTTTAGAGAAATGGCCAGGGCAGCAGGAACAGCACTGAGTTTCGACTGGCTCCTGCGGCCGTTGGGGCGAGAGGGTCTGCCTTGGCCTCTGGAGGTCTCTGCACTGCAGAGCCCGCAGTGGGTGTTTAGAGCATGCAGGGAGCTGCAGAAAGATTTTGTAATAAGGATTCATGTTAGCTTCAAAGTGCCTAAGATGAGCATTAAAATGCTGCCAGAAAAGCAGTTATTGCTACCTTAAATCCTTGTTGGAACAAAATGTGAAATAAATGCTAGTAAAATAAAACAAAGCATATCACTGTTGTGTAGCAGATACCGCTGCTCTATGTACCTAGCTGGCCTGCTAGCAGACTAACAGACTCCAGAAGGTGGGGGTTGAGACCCTGTGGGCTGCTTTTGGCCTCCTGCCTTCAAGGGGGGCTGCATCCCTGAACGGGGTGCTGGTGGGAAAGAGCTTCTCTCTGTAAAACATCATTTTCACCCTTCCAGCCTATTCTTTCCCTTTCTGTTTTCTAGGAACAAGAGAATTCATCTGACTCAACTGGAGATGGCTCCCTTCCCTAATTTACTGTTCTGTTTCTAAGGCTTCCCCACCACCCTGCTGGGCTCAGTGTGAGCGCCCAGGAGCTGGTAAATGCGGGGAGAAAGCAACCGCTGCTGCAGAGCCGGAGTTCTCAGCAGCAGGGCCGCCCTTCCCCTGGGCCTGATGCGAAGACAGGCCCCAACCTCTTTCTTGTCATTCCTCGGTTTTGCTGAACCTGGAAAGGAAATAAATTCCAAAGGCAGGAAATGACCCAGAGACCATAACAATATGTGAAAAGCTGAGCTGCTGCTTCCGCCACTTTGTTTCAAACTACTCTAATCTGTGTCCCAGGAAGCCTAACCCATTGCCAGATGGAGATCTGTTTTCAGAGGCCTCTTGGCATCTGCCACTCCCGGCTGGTGACATTTGCACATTTCAGAAGGCAAACCTGTCCCAATGTCTTCAAAATTCCAGAAAGGTATAGCCTCAGGAAAGTCCTTGGGTCTCTGGCTGACAGCACCAACCATCTGATCTGCTTCATCTGCAGCTGAACTGCTGCTGGACTCCAGCCTGGAACACCAGCACACCGGGGCTGCGCTTGAAGATTTGCAGAATCTGAAATCAAAATGCTGCGTGTTGCCAGAAAAGGCTGGCTCCCTCGCCTGCCTCATAATCCCTTCTCACCAGGCTTTCCTAAAGAAACCCGATGAGTCAGGAAGGAAAAGGAAGAAAACATGTCTGAGGGAGATCTGAGGGCAGGCTGAGCTCCCTCGTTGCTTCTGAAAATTCTCTCCTGTTTTGCCATGCGGGTAACATTTAGAAACTTGATTTTGCTTTTTCTCTGTTTCTTCCTCTGTCAGCTCTCACTTTGACAGACCCTGCATTTATCACTCATGAAATTAGCTCTGCAATAGTAGGAGGCCCTCTGATGGGGAATTAGTCACTGTTGCAAAGAAGTTTAGACTTTACTTTTATCCCCAGGAGCAGGACAAGAAAAAATTCCAGCCCCACCCCCAGAAGGAACCACTCAACCGCTTTGTTCTGGCCTGGGGGCCTGTACTTTTCCTAGGCTTTGAGTTTTTACGGAACACCATCCCTCAGCCTTCCCACGGAAGGCTGTGTGCCAGCTGGAGTCACACACGGAGAGGTGGTGTCTGGGACACCTGCTCCACGCAGGTATCCAGCTAATCCCCCTCCCTCAGGTAATTGGAAAGGAGCTATAGTTGAATAAATAATGTTCCTAACTCGTTCAAAATGTTAGACTGATTACAGTATAAAGCATCCAACATATTTGTTCACATCTGATGTATAGAAAAGCCCCAGCAAGAAAGAAGAGGGAGGTTCAACATCAGCCTGGTGAAAACGGGAGGGAGGGGAGAGCCCTGCTCTCCTGCACCCTGGTGTGCAGAGTGCGAAGCCACCCTGGGCGACTGTCTAAAGTGGTGTTTTGCTTATTATGAAGAGGTTTTTACAAATATGTGCTGATAACTTGGATGTATCTCTGGAAAGGGAATATGGTCTCCATTACAAGATAGTAGCGTAATATCAGAGACAGGTTGTATCAGCTGTATGTAGCTGCTGGTAAACAGTAGATAAAAGAAGCTTGAGAGAGACACAGAGAGAGAGAGAGAGAGAGAGAGAGAGAGAGAGAGAGAGGGAAGAGAGACTGTCTTTTTTGTTATTATTAGGAAGAGACAATCTTGCAGGTACTCTCTCTCTCTCTTTCTCTCTCTGTCTCCCACCCCCCTCTCCCCTTTCGTCTGCCTGTGGAAATGAGTCAGGAAAACGCTAGAAACAGAGGATAGAGGGAAGTCACCTCTCCAACTATTGACACCCGCCAAATAAGATAAACAGTTTGTATTTTGATGACGATGACAACAGTCATGCTGAAGAGAAAGTATTGACACAGATGAAAAAAACAAAGGCTTTTGATTTCAAACTATGGTAAGCCCCAAAGAACTGCTGTCAGAGCCATTTTTATGATGCAAGGGACTTTTGACTACAATGACAAGAATTTGAGTGAGTGAAATACATATAAATTGGTCAGAAAAACTAGAATTAGATTAAGATGTGATTGAGCATGGTTAACAATTAGTAAAAAAAGATACCAAATTATAGCTATTTTTGTACTGCTTTTAGTCTTGATCTAAGTAACAGAGCAAAAGATTTTGCTATACTCTTAGGCACATGTTTGGGATGCCTGGCCACTGGCGGCCATCTAGTCTATTGCATTCACCACGGATTAAGAATGGGAAGAGAATACACAACTTCTTGAGTGAAAGGTTGGAGTTATAACGTCACAGTAAATGTTATATTCCGCTTAACCTTAGGTTTAACGTAGGTGGTTGCTAGACACTTACACTAGATGCCTATATTTTGCAAATGAGAAAATAGAATCAGAAATGGAAAAAGAATAGAGTCATAATCCCCAAACTGCGCTAGACGCTGGGGACACGACAGAGTCACAGGGGTGCTGTGGCATGTTTTATGTATCGGGGAAACACGGTGGTACTTGCTATCTGTTAGACAACAAGTGAACTACTGGCTCAAGGTAGTTCACAGTTTCGACGTTAGATTGTGCTACATTCCTTTCAAAGATGTTTTACCTTATGAGAAGCTGGGTTTTCCGCAGTTGTTGTTTATGAAATGTAAGTACCAAGTAAAACTCAGTGTGGAATAAGAGGTGAAGGTGCTTTGTCCATATGAGTTCCAAAATTTGAGCTGTTTGGTGCCCAAATGGCATACACATCCTTTCAAAAGTAACTGATTATTTAAGAAAGAATTTTTTCTTTTAACGTATGTATATTATTTTTTTCAGACAGCTAAGTTGTTGAGACTTAAATACTGGATAAATAAAATTTCTGTTAGGTATTTCTTTCGGCCTAGAGGCGCTGTGAAAGAATTACAGAGACACTGAGATGCTGTGAATTGAGACTGTTTGGAAACTCTGGATTAGCGCAATATAAATTGTATCTAATGCACAGAGGTGGGGTCTTAATGGCTCAAGCTATTGGTCAGAATAAAAGGAATAAAAAAGTGGTTAGATCCTCCTTTCCTCCTATCAGCCAGGACACTGCTCCTAGTATTTTTCCCTGTTCTCACATAAAATGAGCATTCTTAGTCTGAATGTTTTTTATTAATGCGACTCTTTGGTACACTATTAAAAGTTATCTTATACAATGCTTCTCAAACTATCTCCAGTGAGGGCTTTTTTTTTTTTCTTTTTAAATTTCCAATCTGTCATGGACTGTGTGATGGTTAGTGTATGTCTCAACTTATTTGGACCATGGTGCCCAGATAATTGGTCAAATATTATTCTGGATGTTTCTGTGAAGGTGTTTTTTGGATGAGATGAATATTTATTAATAAGGCAGAGTTTAAGTAAAGCAGATTACTTCTGTAACGTGGATGGCCTTATTTAAGCAATCGAGGGCCTTAACAGAACAAAGACTGACCTACCTTGAGCAAGCAGGAATTGCGCCAGCAGACTGCCTTTGGACTCTGCGTCTCTTTCCTGAATCTCCATCCTCTTGGCCTACCCCATTGGATTTTGGATTTTGGCTCCCCAGTTACACGAGCCAATGCCTTAAAATAAGTCTCTGTCTATATATATACACACACACACACATCCTGTTGGCTCTGTTTCTCTGGAGAATCCTGACTAATACAGACTGATGCTTTTAAAAAATGTGATAAAAATGAATTTCTAGGAAAAGAATCACATGCTTAAATATTGTGGAAATGTCAAATTGTTATAAAAGTTTCTAAATGCTTGCTTTCAGTTTCCATATTTACCTTGTTGATGATTGGTAATAAAGAGTTTGTGGAACACACTTTGAGTAGCAGTAATCTCATAAAAAATGTAAACATATATCTTATATATGTATCTGTCTCTATATATATCCATAGACAAATATTTATTTACTTTTTACTTTAAACTAATGTTAAATGTATAGAAAAGTCATAAAATTAGTACAGAGTTCCCATGTATTGCCTTACTTAAGTTTCCCAATTTTAATATCTATATAACTGTAGTACAATTTTCAAAACTAAGAAACAGCATTGGTATAATACTATTAACTGAACTACGGACTGTATTCAAATTTCACCAGATACATTTTAAATAGGGAAGTCACAGCTCTAGGAGGTACAAATTTAGTAGGCACTGGGCTAGGAAAGTTTTGCAGAATGGGTTGAACCATTGCTTTACTTTGTTTGCAGATTAGCTAACTGAGAACTAGATATGTTTGACAGTAATTGTGGACTGTTCTGCGGAAGAAAATACAAACCACAAACCTCAGTTAAAAATATCTCTCACGGGGCCGGGCGCGGTGGCTCACGCCTGTAATCCTAGCACTCTGGGAGGCTGAGGTGGGCGGATTGTTTGAGCTCAGGAGTTCGAAACCAGCCTGAGCAAGAGCGAGACCCCGTCTCTACTAAAAATAGAAAGAAATTAATCGGACAACTAAAAATATATAGAAAAAATTAGCCGGGCATGGTGGCGCATGTCTGTAGTCCCAGCTACTTGGGAGGCTGAGGCAGGAGGATTGCTTGAGCCCAGGAGTGTGAGGTTGCTGTGAGCTAGGCTGACACCACGGCACTCACTCTAGCCCAGGCAAAAGAGTGAGACTCTGTTTCAAAAAAAAAAAAAAAGAAATATCTCTCACGTATTGATTGAGCCAATACCGTGGCTCCTAAGCTTGTCTATCATCACTGCCAGAAACAACCAATTGTTTTGTACCTAGAAAGATCAGTCACTTAATGACAGAATATGTATAGAGAAAAGCGATGCTCGGACGTGAATCGGAAATGTCATACATTTTGGGCCAAGTCACCCTTTCATGTCTCTTCTGTGAAGTATGGGTTTCCACAGGTAGAACCCACTTCTGGCTTTTTGGGCCCTTACTATAGTGATGATTCAGATTTCTATCATGGTACCTGTGACACTTTATGACTATAATTGGTGTGGTGCCTACTAAACTGTGAGCAGCTCATGGCTCTGTCGTCCTCGCCCTGGTGTCTCAGTGCTACCTAACGCCTCAGGTATAGCGTGCAGGGGCACATGCTCACTGAAGGGATGAGCGAATGAATTGAACACACGATACGTTCACGTCAACTTTTTTTCCCCTGCTTGATCTCGTCGGGAAAAGAGCCCATAACTTAACATTATTCTAGTGACTAAGACAATGCTGTGTGTATATTAAGGAGGACAAACTTTCAAGGGCCTTGTGTTTGAGAAACAGATAAGCTTTGAATACCAGGTGTGACTTAAAAGCTGAATAAAGAATATCACTTTTACAAACAGCACACGTGTGGGTGCTGACTCACTTTATTCAGTAGACGCATTGTGCTCCTCAGGTAATTTTATCCACCTTGGGAAAATCTGCTTTCTACTCAGTCTGAAGGGTTATTATTAGTTATCATTATTATTCAGCATTTCTACGGTATGTGTTTTCGGAGTACTGTGTTCCTCATTCTTAATGAGCTAGGCAGATGATGGTAATGAAGTGGGGTTTTATCCAGGCTCACATGTAGCTGGTATTCAATGGATTTTTGATGACTGATTCATCACTGAAGTCAATCGGGGATGGCTAGTGCAAGCTTGTGGGAGGAAAACCTCCCTCACTTTTACATGGAAGAGGTGTGGTAGGGAGGGGAGAAGGTGGGGAAGATCATGAAGGTTGGAGAGGGAGGGAAATAGGCATTCCTCTGTGATGGGAGAGGAGCAGCCTCCTGAATCTCTGACCCACTGCAGCAATCCTCAGGCACTCTGGGGTTACAACACATCATGTTTATTTGCCCTGTGAAGGCGTAGATCCTTTGGGGTTGAAGCTGCTGTGTCTTAAGAGCAAATTGTTTAGGGACTACTTTCATGAGTTTGGTAGTCTATTTTCAGCATCTTACTTATGCTTTTTATATCACCTGATTCTAAAGCTGGGAAAAATACCATACCAAAAAAAAACGTATAGGAATTCAGAACATAAAAGCTGAATAACGAGATATTTTCAAAGGAGGTGTTGCAATTAGGGTAGGGTGACCAGGAAACTTGATCCTAAGGGTCCCCCGTGGCAAGGCCAGATGGAATATACAGTTGAGAAATGGAGAGGGGGATAATTTACCTCCTCTTTCTTGGAAAATTCACTTCCTCCTGAATCCCTGCCCAGTGGCTTGCTCTGGCCCTGTACATTGAGAGACGGGAAGTTTTTGGAGGATGGGGATTGGGAGTTCGTGTTGTTGGCTTAAAAAAGAATAATGCATGAGGTCCCTGATAAGTACTCAGTAAATCCTCCCAACCCCCTTTTTAAATTAGCAGGTAATATTTACATATTTTGGCATTTTGGGGGCAATGACCACAAATATTTGTTTGGAACACAATGTGAAAAAAAGGAAAGTTGAGAAGATGAAAATACAAGCCCTGTCCAGCTGTTGGGTTGGCTGGGGAAGTATGGAAATGCTCAGGGAAATTTCCTGCCATACACTCAATCACCTCCCTCATCATGGGCCTAGCAGACCAGGTTAGCCTGGGGCCATACGTGAAAGCTTCAGGGGAGGTTAATAATTAGCTTGGAGCTCTCAGCAAAGCAGCAAAGCAGATTTTTCTTATCCTGGCTAGAGGCTCAGTTCCAGCCACCATAGAGTGTTATGAGGATTAAATGAGATAATATCTGCAAAAATGACCTACACGGAGCCTGGTAACCAGCAGATGCTCAAAACAAAGTAGATTTCCTTCCCTGCTGTGACTTCATAAGGGCTTGGGATGGGTGTCTGAAGACACTGTGTCTCAGACGATGGCTTCATGCCATGCTGGTATTCTACACTTTGAGGACACTGGAAACTTGGACCCTTATGAACTCCAAATTTTTCCATTCTGGTTGAAATGAACCATAGCTAGGCATGCAGCTCAGTTTCCTCATTTGCAAAATGGTACGGTGCTGGGAAAATAATTCTGAGGCTGAATGAGGAAATGCAGCTCATATCATTTCTTCAGAAAATGATTGGTCTGGATTTCAACTCAGGAGAGATTCATGAGAACTCACACCCACAGGGGCTGCGGCCATTTCTATTTTGGGCAAGAACCTTATCTCTGGGATACCTGAGCAAGGATTTCTTACCAACTTCTCACAAATATTTCGCTTGGAACCCTACACCCAGGGAGCAACATGAAGACTTTGAGCCCAGTTGGCTTCACCGTCCACCAGTATTTTCATAATGTCAACAGTTCTCACCATTTGTGACCACTTCATGACCAGACAGTTCTACCTGCCTCATGTTCCTGGCCAAAAGATAAGTCTCCCTGGCCATCCACCCTTTTGAGTACCTTATCCGTGCCGCGCACGCTCTCATTATGCTTTCATATTCATTTCTCCTTCTCAGCCGGATTCTTCTTGCCAGATTTAAAGCATACATCAGACTTCCACTGGGGGTGGGGTGGAGCGTGGGGAGACAACTCTATTCCAACTCTACCTTCCCCTCAAGCTATCACATTCCCTTCTCCCCTTTACAGAGACTTCTAGAAAGAATATCTGTACTTGTTCACTTCCCACTCATGCCTCAGGTCACTGTCAGACCAGCCTCTAAAACTATACAAAATAGCCTGTTCCAACTTCCATAAGATAGTCATTCAAATATTTTCACATACTAAAAATAGTTTTTTTCTGTTTATAGAAATAACATATGTTCACTGTAAAAAATTTGGAAAATTCAGAAGAGTATAAATAAAATAAGAATCCTTGATAACCAAGGAGAAAATAAATATTAACTGCCAAGAATCTATTAGCCTTTTGTTGTTTTTAACATAGATATTTCGTTAAGGGCCCATGTAAAGCCTGTGGCCAAGGAAAACACCTAATTCTCTGTCACATGACCTTCCATCAAGCCAGATTTTGTCTTTACATAAAATTCTAAATGTGAAATTTTACACTTATCCCTTATAAACGATGTTTTGTTTGTTTTGATTCTTTCCTTGGTCTTACTGAAAACTTTTTGAATCCAGATTCTGCCATCTAATCTGTTACTCTTCCAGCTGTGTATACTATGTGATCTTGGTCACAGGGCTTTCTAAATCTTTATCCCAGGCGTTGATAAAATGCAGAGCAGGACAGAGCCCTGTGATATACTGTTGCTGCCAATTCACATATTCCTATTCATCAACCATTTAGTGTGGCTGTTCAAGAATATGAAATCTGTATAACAGCATTTTCATTGAACCTACATTTTTTTCCACCTTATCTATGATGATTTCATGACTTAATCAAATACATTGCTAAAATTTGGGTATGTTTCTTCTATGGAATCCCTCAACTTTACTGGTATAGTAACTCTAAAAAAAAAAAGATGTCATTTGCTGTGATTTTTTTCTTAGAGAACCTAGGCTGACTCTGAATGATCACCTCTTAATTGCCAGGTGTTCACAAATCATCATCTAAATACTTCATTCTAGAACTTTCCTGGAAATCATGCCAGTCTGTTACTTCAGACTTTTCACCGCAGTTGAAATAGCTATGTGCAGACATACTGGCCCTGACTAACATTTAATGGGGCTGAAAAAGTGATCCTATGGGTATATATTGTCTTATTCTTTCTCCTTCAGGAGATCAGCTTCCCGTCAACATGCAGGAAGCTGGAAAGCTGCAGTCTAATAATATAGCCACTGACAGGAAGATTGTTGTTTAGATTGCTCTTCCAGATTTCTCAATTGAATAATGTTGGTGAAGGATGACTGCTTATTTTATTTATGACTTTGGATCAACCACAAGGATACCTGACTATGTGTAGTAGATGTGCAGCTTCAATATTGCATATAAATCATTTTTCTGGTAGTGAAATTCCACCTAAAATGTACTACTCTGGGAGTTTACTTTTAAGGCCATCTTGTGGTGAGATATTTTATGAAGTCCAGAATTCTTCAGTGATTTATCTGTTTGCTTGGATTTTAAAGATCAGGGTTGTTTAAAGCAAGGCAACATTATACTATATATTTCTTTACTTTTCAAAAAAGCAGCCTAACATTATCTTTTGTGAATGTCACCTTGAGCAAATAGCACTGGGAAGATCTTGGGACTGTTGGGCAGCCAGCTAATGAGTAAAAACTAGAGTCACCACCCTAAGCCACATTTTCACCTCACAATTCTCTGATGCATTCCTGCTGATGAAGGGCTGCTTCTTTTGATTTCCCTGATTGATATTTTTCACATTTTTCACTGGTCTCAATCAATAACTCAAAGAGAATTCTATTTACTCATTTTCTCCAGGAGATTTCCTATCACTCAGCTGTCGGGGGCAGGGCCGCTGGCTCACCGGTAAGGCTTCAGTTATACATTGTGTGCTCTCCACTTCCTTGGATTGGAGCTGTGTGAAGGCCAGGACCTCACCTTGTTCCCCTTTGTATCCCACTGGACTAGCCAGAGCATCCCATGAAACAGGTGCTCACTACACATTCACTGACTCAGTGGTGACTCCCAAACTTCAGCAGGAACCAACTGCAGGTGACATGATGGGCTCACCCCATCTCCACCAAGGAGACTGTGACAGTTTGGACTGTGTCTTAGACTGTTTGGGCTGCTATAACAAAATACTATATACTGGGTGGCTCATAAACAACAGAAATTTGTTTCTTGTAGTTCTGGAGGCTGGGAAGTCCAAGATCAAGCCACCAGCAGATTTGGTGTCTGGTGAGGACCCACCTTTTGGTTCACAAATGGTGCCTTTTTGCTGTATCCTCATATGGTGGAAGGGACAAGGTAGCTCTCTGGAGCCTCTTTCATAAGAGCACTAATGCCATTCATAAGGGCTCTGCCCTCATGAAATAATCAATCACCCCCCAGAAGACCCATTGTCTAATACAATCACATTGGTGATTGGGTTTCAGTGTATGAATCTGGGGAGGACACAAACATTCAGACCAAAGCAGACTGGCTTTGTGGTTCCTGAGAGTCCCCTCTCTCCCATGAACTCCCGCAACGTTCTTTAACTTTGAGGTTCATCAACCCTTAACCAAGACAGCCTTCTTTTGCTATTCGTGTGTATGTGTGTGTATGCATGTATATTTTACTTATATACATGAATAGTCTACCTAAATTTCTGTGTTTAATATGTTTCCAGGAATAGGTGTTGAGCCTTAACCCTAACTCCAACCCCTAACCCTAATCCTAACCCTAACTCTGAAATCTCAGAGTCTAGCAAAGGTCTCTACTCATATTTAGTCTTTAATAAATGTTTGCTTTTCATTATGTATATTATTATGATCCTGACATAATTAAGATAACCAGAAACTAAAGAAGCCATACATTTTATCTATGCTGTATTGTTCAATGAGAATTATACTGTAGCTTAGAATGAATATCCCCTAGCACTGATAGAGCCAGAAGATTAAAATGCCCTTAGTATATGTGTTAATGTTTAGTATGCAACTCCCTATCTGATTGCTATGACAATTAATCTATAAAGAGGAGTTAAGCTAACCTTATCAATTAGTTGAAGTAGTCAATTGATCAACAATAACTCCACACCATTTGTCAATAAAGGATGTTTACTTTAACGCTTGTTCTCTTTCTAAAAGTTTTTATGCTCTCATCACCCTGATTTCATAGGATAATTTTATAGACAGCTTAAAAAATAAAATAAATGAATCCATTAATACAACCAGAAGCACTTAATACACCACTCCATCTAATACCCCAGCTACATAATTTGAGGAGCTCAGTGCAAAATGAGAATATCATGTACCCTTTTTGTTAAGAATTTCAAGATGGTGACAGCAGATAGTAAACCAAGTATACACCCTTCTGACCGTGGCCCTTCTGAGCATATTTGCACATCCATGAATTTGGCCCTGCTTACTTTACAGATGAGGGAACTCAGGTCCAGGAAGGCATAGAAAGTTTCCTCCATCCCATAGCTGATGAGTTCTAGAGAAGCGGTTGGAAATCTGGTCACTGGTCACCTGGCCTACTTCTCTTTCCTCTAGCCTTCTGGTTCTCAGACTTTTCCCACCACGTGGCCTCACCACAGCAAGGCAGCTGGGGTAGATCACTGGGGGTGTGGACTGGACGTTCTTTCCTTAGCACGTTTCTTTAGTTGTTCCAACCCTCAGCCTGATTCCTCCCCTAACCCCGTGCCTCAGCTTGTTTACATACAGTTTCTTCTCATTGCCGCATGACCTCTTCCACTGGTTTGCTTGAAGACTCTGGGGAGAGGTTTTGTGAGGTGCTAGTGGTGGAAAGAAAGCCAATTAGGGACATTTTGCAGATTGGATTCCTTGCCTTGGTTCTCAGTAGCAAAAAGGATATATTTCTTCACACTGAGTTTCTCCTCTCTTCCCAAATCCCAACAGACACTAATTCCTAAGGGCAAGCCTAAATGTGTCTCTGCTAAAACAGCCTCAGGACAGGCTCCAGAACATGTTGGATACTAATAAAGAGAGGGTAAGAAATTCCATTTTGAGAATTTCTTAAATGAAAAATTCCATTACTTTAATCCCTAGGAAATCAGTCCCCAATCTCCTGCCCTACCTTAATTCACCCCCATCTTGAATTAACCATGTCTGTTGTGGGCCAGAATTCCATGGACTTGAGAATTTGATAAAGAATTCCATTTCCTTCTTTCTCCCCAGAGGCTGGAGGAATTCAGATCCCTCTATTGTGCCAAACTCCCCAAAGCTGCAGACACTGCATTAGCTTCAGAATGTGGCAGAGACTGTCCCTTTGAGAAGGAAATACTGCTGCCCTGAGCTTGACATCTGTGCCGACCTAGCCTTGCATCTAGCTGGTAGGCTGGTTTTTGAGCTTATTAGTAAAATTCAAACAGGCCTAAAGAAACCCTTGATCCAATGAAAATGTGAATAGCCAGTTTTCAATCAAAAAGGGTGGAAAATGGAAAGACAATAGATGAATAAACAGGCTCAGAGAGATTTGAACAGAAACTTGTTAAAGTCATTTACACAGTATCTCCCTCCCTGTTCCCTCCCAAACTTTTAGAATGGACTCGAACCCCAGCCCAAGCCATCGGTGCAATGTGGGCTCTACACAGTCAACAGGCAACGCTCCTGAGAGTTCTCTCTGCTGACAGTAAGCACTTTGGGGACATACCCAGCAATGGAAGACACAGTAGAACCCTTATAGAATTTCGCTATAGAGGGTAGATGGAATAAAGACACAAACAAAGGCACAGGAACATTTCAGTAACGATATAAAACAAGCTGCTAAGGACCAAATGCAAAACTCAGACACCTCATTGCTGCGGCAATGAGGAGCAGAATGAAAGGGTCATGTCAGTTAGTTAACCAGGGAGGGCTTCCTGCAAGAGGCATGGTTCAAAGCAGAGTTTTGAAGACAATCTGAGGGAAGTGACCTGCCAAGGGAAAAGGAGGGAGGGCAGTTCCTCCAGGGTTAGCTAGTCAACAAACTGCTTTTTCTCTTAATGATTTTGTTTCATTCCTCACATATATTTTTGTTCTGGTCTAAGTAATTTAGACCATTCTGTTTGCATAGATCTGATCTCTGAGGAATCCTCAGTTGGTTTTGCAGGTATTTATAGGTACACTCTAAAGTGCCTCAATTTTTTTTTTTTTTAGCATAGAGTGTGAATGTATAATGTGAAAACTTAATTCTGGACAAAATGCCAAGATTTGAACTATGCTACCTCCTTTAGTAATTACTCATTTCTGGAAAAATGTAGGAGGCTTAATTTACCCCTAGGACACTTTAAAAATACTATTTCTAGTTAATTCACTCTGAACCTTGCTCCCCAAACAGGTTTGTTTTTCCTTTATCATTTGAGTCCTCATTTTAAAAGTTGTATATCTTTTCTGATTCATGGCTGTGTAGGCAATTAGTTAATCTGGATAAAGTTAACACTTTCCTGTAAAGACAAGTTTATGTTGTTCTGGGAATATCACATTCAGAAAAGAGCTGTAGATTACATTTTATAAATTGTATGTCTCCCTCGGTATCTTCCCTACTGGTGAGGAAAAATCTTTCTGTATCTATTGACACAGGCATAGGTTAAAGCAGGAATTTAAACCCCCATTCACAGGATTATATATCGTTAAGCTCACAGATCTGATTGACAAAAAAATGGGCTGGGGGAGACCTCCTGTTGCTTCCTGTAACACGACTGCTCCCTATCATCTAAGAGGATTTAAAAGTTGGTTTCAAACAGCTGTCGGAATGATTCCCCCCTTTCTTAAGACACTCATTAGAAAATAAAACCAGATATAATTAACAAACAAACAAACCTATCTGCCTGCTGTTCTGACTTGTTATAATAAGTGTTATTTCTACTTACAAACAGTTTCCTGTCAGCATCCTGCTGTTTCTTTAATAAGACTTCTGCATTGGGGGAAAAAAAAGGTCTGCATTAAAATCAAGCCTTGACTTGTCTCACTTCTTTTCCTGCATTCAGATTCAATTTGCTTTGAGGGTGAAAGGAACTAAGGTGTCTAAACCATTGCAGAGAGAGAGGAGGGACGTTTCTGCTCCTAGGTTTGGCAGAAGGATGAGGCTGCCATTAGATTCCTGACAAACGCCCTCACTGCAGGGCCTAGTGACCTCTGCAGCCAGCAGAGTTGGTGGAAAGCTCTTCAGGTTTCTGGAGTTGGTTTTGGAGCTGGATGATGATGTTCTAATACCTGTGACAAGTTCCAGAGGCTCATGCGAGTGGGTGGATCTAGACGGTACTTTGACTCCAGAGCTGGTCTGTGGGTTTGGTAATAACAGGAAACTAAATGAAAATAATTGTGGGGTTGCTGAGTGGCAAATATAGCAGCAAAGATAATGCTATGTGATCAAAATGTTGGGAGAGTATGGCTTTTCTTCTTTGGATTTTTTAAATTAATTTTTTTAATTCTGGAAAATTTCAAACATATGCATACATGAGAGAAGGTAAAATAAAATAGTGAACTCCCACGACCCCATCTCTCATTTTCAATAATTATTTACTCATGCCTTGTTAACCTATAACCCCACCAACTTTTGCCTCTTGGGTTAGTCTTGAAGCAAATTCAAGACATTGTATCATTTCATCTATAAATATTTTAGTTTGTATTTCTACAAAATAAAGACCTTTTTTGAAAATATAACCAGAATACCATGAACACACCTAAAAGCAATTAATAATTAATTCCTTAATATAATCAAATATACAATGTTTAGATTTCTAGTTGTCTCATAAATGAATTTTTTAAATAATTTATTTGATCTTGATTCAAGTAAAGTTCTACAGAATGATTGGTTGATATATTTATTGCCTCTCTTTCCCTCTTTTTAAAACAAACTATTTTGGAATAATGGTAGATTTCCAGAAAAATTGTAGACATAATACAGAGAGTTACTGTGTACCCTTCAGCCAATTTCCCTGATATTAACATCTTATGTAATTAATGCATGTTAGTCAAAGCCAAGAGATAAACACTGGTACATTACTATTAACTACCCTGCGGGCTTTATTCAGATCTCATCAGCTTTTCCCCTAATGCCATTTTTTCTGTCCCAGGATCTAATTCAGGAGACCACAATGCATTTAGTCACCATGATTCCATAGACATTCCTGATTTGTGACATTTATTCAGCCTTGTTTTTTGTGACTTTGACAGTTTTGAAGAGTACTGGTTAGATATTTTGTAGACAGTCCCTCAATTTGAATTTATTTGATGTTTTCTTGTGATTACAGAAGGGCCATGGGTTTGGGGGAAGAGTACCACAGAGATAGTTTCCTTCTCACGGCATTATATCAGGGGGTACATAGTACATATCAGCATAACTCAGAGTCTCTTTTAAATCTCTTTAATCCACCTCTTTTTCTCTTTCTCTCTCCCTTTGTTCCTACTGCAAATTACTTGTTGAATCTCTAGGGATATTTTTTGTTTTGTTTTAATTTTTTTTAACAAATAGAGGCCATGATTACGGTTTAGGCTGAGCAATGGAGGCCTCTGCTTCAAGTGAAGGCTGCTTTCCAAACAGTTGCCATCTCAGAAATTCCTGTTCACTTGCATCTCACGACATCACAAGACAGGGTTAAGTAAAAGCGCAGGTTCCTCTGTAGGCTGCGTGGCAGGCAACCTTTGATTTAAGGTTGACACTGGAGAGAAGGTCTGACAAAGACATTCTTCACAGGAAACACTTTAAAAAAATTCCCTGAAAGCTGGTTCCTGTGTCATTGAAAGGTTTAGATAAGAGCACACATACACACCTCCCTCCCCCATGAAGAAGTATACAAATACTATTATTGGTATTGGAAAGAGAAGGAAGTACACTGTCTTTGTTTTGCATTGCTATAATAGAATACTCAAGACTGGGTAATTTATAAAAATAAGAAGTTTGTTTGGCTCATGGTTCTGGTGACTGAAAAGTTCAAAATGGGACAGGTGCATCTGGCGATGGCCTCCTGCTGCTTTTACTCATGGCAGAAAGTGGAAGGGGAGTGGTGTGTGCAAAGAGATCACATGGCAAGAGAGGAAGCAAGAGAGAGAAACTGAGGAAGCCAGACTCTTTTTTAACAACCTGCTCTTGAGGAAACTAATCCACTCACATAAGAATGAGAACTCACTCACCCCTGTGGGAGGGCATTAAACTATTCCTGGGGGCAGACCCTTCATGAATAACTTCTCACATTCGTGGGATCCATTCATGGGAGAGCTGCACCCATGACCCAAACACCTCCCACTAGGCTCCACCTCCCAACACTGCCGCACCAGGCATCAAATTTCAACATGAGTTTTGGCAGGGACATACCATATCCAAACCACAACACACACCATAACCCCAGGGAGTGCTCAAGATCTCCCCACATTGGCTCTGACTGACCGGAGTCCTCAAGTTCCCACGTGGCAGGATGCTAGCACAGGTGAGCAAAGAAATAGCAATGGGCTTCCTCCTGACCGTAGTGCTTTACACTTCACCACGTGGCTTTGCCTGTGTAATTCAATGTCATGTCATTGTTGAAACACTGGCGAGTGTGATAGGAAATACCGCCTTTTCCCAGGTAAGGAAACTGGGAAGGCTGAGAGAAGTCCTGTGACTTGGTCATATGGCCAGTTATGGTTGGAAATGGGATTAGAACACAGATGTCCTTCCTTTGCATGCTGTTGTCAGGTAAGATTCAGGCTGATGTCTTCCAGGATCAACCTTTGAGGACTTTTTGCTTCAGTATCAAACACCTCAGGGTGAATGATTAAGATTAGAATGTAATATTATAGCCCCAAACTTCTCATAGTGAACAGTTCAAGTGTTGATTTGGGAGACCTGGGCTCTAAATCTGGTTTATTGCTGTGATTCTGATAGATATCTTCAGTAGCAAGCCTGAGTGGGCCAGATAACATAGCCCTTCCTGCTCTAACTACTGGGATGCAGGCAGCAGCTCTGATCCTCCCAGCACAGGGAGGAAGACCAACAACTGACAATGTCAGGAGGACCAGCAGCTCACACTGTAGCATTACAATTGGTTCCCGGAGGTGCTCCTTGGCTGCCAGCCTTCCCAGGTCACGGTCACACTCAGAGCCCACATGGCCCAGCTCTCTCAGGGCAGGATGGTACTTCTGAATCCAGTCCTTGGTAGCTCCCCTTGGGCTCCCATCAGAAATGTGGAGGGAGTAATTGCAGAACATAGAAGGCAAGGGATGGAGAGAGAGAGAGAGAGAGAGAGAGAGAGAGAGACGAGAGCGATTCACCAGGGCTCTCTTGGGAGAGGAAGCCAGCACCTAAGCACATTTTGGCATCTCAGATACAATTTCTACCTCTGATAATGAAGATGCTGACACCAGAATGCTACTGTAATGGGGTCCTCTTGTTAGGGGAGGTGTGATTGTAATATGGGTGAAAAGCCCAGGCTCACGAGGGTGACTTTGAACATACCTTTAGTTTCACGAGGAGGATCTATTACTCCTTCCACCCACTCTGTCCATGGGCAGTGGTGTTTAAGGATGTTTCACACACGGTGTGCCTCAGCTGTGGTAAGGCATTTCACTGAAACTCTAGTTGGGCTTCTGTGTTCTTGGGCCATTAATATTTTTAACGGTGACCATAAACGCCGAAAGAACTCGAATCTCAGCAAGGGTTTTCAGGAGGCAGTGCAATAATGAGGCAAACAGAGCCCCGGGTGACAGGGCCTCCAGTCTCTTGCTCTGCCCCTGGCTGGCTCTGTATCCTTGATCTTGCCACTTAACCTCACTTTCAGAGTTCCAGAAGAAAGTGCAGGTAAAACTTTCCTTGACCTGCCTGATGGGTAAGTTTTGAGAAGCAGCTGATTGGGAGTGTAGAAGGTCGGGGGAGTTTGAAAGGAAGAGAGAAGGGGAAAAAAATATTACATTTGGAAAACAAAAATTACTTAGTAACAAGCAGTGACAGAACGCCTGCATAGTGCAGTTTTGTAGTCAGAGTGAAGATTTATCTGGCATTTTGAATTTGTTTTGTTTTGTTTTCTTTTCAGTCAGCACAGGCTGAGGGAGTTAAGAGAAGGGAGAAAAGGGAAAGAAATTTAAAGTGTCAAGAATAATCTAGGTAGAAGTCTCTAGCAGAAATTCTACTGATGTACAACTCCTCCTACTTAAAGGAAAAGATATTTCTATTAGGATTATTTACATCACGTCTGCTTTCCACACTGTTTCACAGTGTGTGCTTCTTTCACCCACCCATTCCCCCAGCAATTGTCTAAAGCTCAAAAAACAACACCATTTAGATCATTGGCCCTCTGAGGCCTTAGAACAATGAATGACCTAATTTTTTCCACAAGTCCTGTTACGGAGCCTGGTGTCACACCTTTTTAGCTGGCTTATCTTGGGGACCTTATGAAACACTGTGCCTAAGAATAACCTTGTGGTTTAAAAACAAATAGACTAAGTCCTGTGTGAGCCTCCCACAAAGGGCATTTCTAATTCTCCCTTGGAACCTCCAGTCTGGAGCAGAGTCATTGGTATTATTTTGGGGTCACCTGCCAAGCTTACTTTCCCCCCAGCTCCCTTGTGTCAGGATCTTGCTTTCCCCTGACCTTTTTCACAGTTCCAGATGACACCTGGATAATGGCAAAATGCAGACACCCGGGTGAAGCCCTGAGTCTGGGCAGAGAGTGTGTCTGTCCCTTCAGCCCTGGGTACTGCAGGTTCCTGGTGGATGAGGTGAATGATTAACCTTGTGGGAACCAGCAGGGCCGAAGCTGCTCCTCCTTCTCATAGACCCAACTCAGATCTTGCTGGGTTAAGGGGTTAATGCATTTCAAGAGTCTTAACAACTGGCCCACTCAGTGTTTCTTGTCCTATTCTTCTTGAGGATGCTATCTCTGACTAATCCTGACTTGTCCTACTGGGGGATCAATGTGAGGACTGGAGAAGTTTATTTGGTCATAATTCTGCCACCAGATGAAGGCCTGTGTCTACTCCTATCCATCATCTTAGTAGAGATCTTTGTTCCTAAGTCCTTGCCACGGCTTATGCCCACTGAAAGGGCACTTTCCACGGGCGATTCAACTTTCTAGAAGATTCAGTGGTGACATATTGACTCCTGTCTTGAACAGATCTTATAAAATCCCTTGGTTACACACTTGCTAAGGAGGTGGCTTGGAATGGAAAGAGCACTGAATAGGGAGTCAGGAGACAGGGTTCTAGTTTCAGCTCTACCATCTGCTTTTGTGGCTCTTTCAGTTCTGGGGATGCTATTTTTCTTGTTTGTAAATTGAAGGGATTAGTCTAATGCTAAGATGATCTCTAAATGCCTGTGCCATAATAACTATCAAATTGATTTGGTGAAAAAAGGTTAACAACTTGTAGCATTCTGGAAGTATGCTGAATGTTTATGTGTGTATGTGCAAATAGGTCTTAGAAAAACAAGAAATTGATAAAAGAAACTTCTTACCTACCTATTCTCACCTCTATGACAGAAATTAGTTTATTTTTACTTTTTTAGAGACAGGGGCTTGCTCTGTCACCCAGGCTGGAGTGCAATGTTGTGATCATAGCTCACCGCAGCCTCCAACTCCTGGGCTCAAGCGATCCTCCTCCCTCAGCCACCCGACAAGCTGGGACTACAAGTGTGCGCCACCATGCCTGGCTAATTTTTAAATTTTTTTTGTAGAGATAAGGTCTTGCTATATTGCCCAGACTGGTTTTAAACTCCTGGCCTCAGCCTCCTAAAGTACTGGGATTACAGGCTCGAACTGCGGTGTCTGGCTAGAAATCACTTATTTTTAATGGAGTTTTGCCTATTCAGTGTAACGTAAGGAAGGAAAATTCTTCCTGTATTGGCCTACTGGGTCTAGGTTTCTGAAGACCACCAGTGGTCTTCACCACCATTTTATCACCTATAAGTGAGATTAAGACTGAAAACCTGGGAGTGGGGATTTTTAAGCGGCTGGTTATTATTTAACAATAGTGATGATTTAGCAAATCCGTTCTTTCTGAAAGTTAGATACACAAAGCTGTTATTTATTTATGAGTTTAAGATAGAAAAAGAAATGGAAACACTGCCTTAAAACAGACGGAGCGTGGGCAGATACCGGCGAAGATTTTCTTCTACCAGTGGCTCCTTGCAGGCTAAGCAATCAGCCTCTGGGGTAAAGGCTGGTGATTATGTTTAATCACACAAAACGTGAGGCGCACAAAATGGATCGAAAGCAGTGAACTACTTATTTGTCAGTAGAGATCCCAGACCCAGTGGTTGTGAAGATAAAGAATAAGGATTAACTCTCATAATACGTTCCCTCCCACTTTGAAAATACTTTTCTGTGGAAAGTACAGCACACATTTCAGTTTATTACAATTTTCCAATTAGTATTAACTCATTAGTCCAGCATGAGTGAGTTTGGAATTTTCAGCCCAGCAATCATGCAGTTGCATAAAGGTCTTCACGGACCTCCTTTAATCTCACCAAAAGTGTCCAAGATTCCCCCTCCTTTACTTTAATTAGAAAACTGGATTGCAAATCAGAACAGGGATATAAAATTGACTTCGTCTCTCTTACTAATTCTGTCACCTGGAAAAAGTCATTTAGTCTATTTGGACTTCAGAGTCTGTAACACCACTGTTTTAAGTTTACATCTATAAACATGTCCACATTATATTCTTAGGTGGGAAAAGCAGATGATGAAAGATTTATTGATGCAGTAGTCAGCTTTGTTACAGTAATAATGACCCCTAAGTTTCAGTGGCTTATAATAATAATTTATTCCTCTTTCACACATATGTTAATGGTTGCAGTCAGCTGCATTTTAGCTCCTTGTGTCTACTTATTCTGGGACTCAAGCTGAAGAAGCAATCCTACCCACAGCAGAGGGAAAGAGAAAAGAGCTCACAGAAACACACAATGGCTCTTAAAACTTCTGCTTAGTTGTGGTGTATGTTGTATCTAACATAGGCCATTGACCAAGGCAAGCAACATATTGGCCATGATGATGGTGTGGAGATACATATATTCTTCCCACAGAAGGCACTGCAAGTCATTTGGCAACTGGAGGTTTTATTAATTCTCCTACAGAAAAGGGGAACAATAATAGTTGGAAACAATAATATATCACGATATGTTAATATTTACCTGTAAATATGGATATGCATAAAAAAAGGTCTGAAATGTTACTTATTGAGCTATTCTTAGGCCAAGAGATTTGAAAACATATGTTCACACAAAATCTTGTATGCAAATGTTCATAGTAGCATCGCTCATAATAGCCCTAAAGTGGAAACAACCCAAATGTTCAATGAATGACGAATGGGTAACTATGATGTGGTATGTCCATACAATGGAATGCTATTCAGGCATAAAAAAGAATGAAGTACCGTTACATACTACAACATGGGTGAACCTTGAAAACATTGTGTCAAGTGAAAGAGTCCAGTCACAAAAGACCACATATGGTATGACTCAGTTTATGTGAAACATCCAGAATAGGCAAATCCATAGAGATTGAAAGTAATTTAGTGGTTGCCAGGGACTGGATGGTGGATGGGGAGTAACTGCTAATAGGTATGGGAGTTGCTTTGGGGTGATGAAAAAGTTTTGGAACTAGATAATGGTGATAGTTGTATAACTTTATGGATATACTAAAAAACTCCTGAATTGTACACTTTGAAAAAATGAATTTTATGACATGTGAACTATATCTCATTTAAAAATTCTAAGAAGTTGTTGGATGATGGGATTGTAGATAATTTTCACTTCTTCATGTATATGTTCTTATACTGCCTAAAGTTTTTACGATGAACAAGTATTACTTTTATATTCAGAGAGAAAGAATGAAGATATTCTAATTAGGGAAAATACAAAAATATTACCTACGCAAAGTTCCTTTGAACTTTCATTAGGATGCAATTCATGCATTCTAATCTCAAGTACTTGCAAGTTATAATTTGAACCATCTTTGAATTAAACACTTAAAAAATCATCACTTTTCTCTGTAATTAACCCGGAAAAGTGCTATAGTAATGATGAAAATATCTGAAATCAGGAAGAAGTGAAAGCGGGGTTAACAAAGGGTATTCGTAGTCAACACCAGTCTACTTCATAGGGAAAAATGGTTTTCCAAAGTCAGAGTCAGTTAGTAGCACAACTATCTCCATATTCTTACTTCTTCACATGGGGACAATCAAAACCACAGCTTCATCTCTAAGTTCTACCATTAGAAAAATTACAAGCTCAACTGTCTTTTGGCCAACTGTCCAATTTCACTTTTGAGTGAACATGAGAGCTAATATCCTAGTCAGGAAACATATTTTTCCATTCTGGGTTGGGGGTGGAAGAAAAAGACAGAGGGCTGGGTATAAGGTGGTTCCAGAGGAGTGAGATGGAGACTCAGCCCAGAGTGGGAAGCTGACATCAGAGTGTGGATGTCTTTCTGTGTGTGCTTGGCTGGGGCAGGGGGGTGATGGTGATTCTGAGACCAACCCAAGCATCTGCCCTATCCATGCAACAGGAATTCCTTCCAGGACCCAGAAATTGACAAGAGACCCCTCTGGCTCAAGGTTGATTGGAGGATGAGCGGCTGGTGTCTCTTCCGTTATATGTCCTTCTCAGTAAGCAATGTTAAAGGAGATGAGTAAACAACAATGAAAGAGCTATTAAAAGTCCAACAGCTCAATAGTCATGAAATATATCCTACTAAACAGACAGGGCTTCTGCCTGCCAGAGATTTACAGTAAAATATGGCAGATGAGAGAGACCAACATGCAATCAGCATAAAATTAGTGCTCAGAAGAGTTGTACTTATGTGTAGGTATTTACAAGCACATATTTCTAGAAAGGCCACAGTTTAGGTTCTTTACAAATAGCACTCTATAAAAGTGATTGGCCCAAACATGGCTGTTCGTCACAGTTTTGATCTGAAAGGTCAAATGGAACTAAAGAAAAATTGTTTTTTGACCAGAAGCATTCATACATGATGCAGCGATGTAGCCTGTTACTCACGATTTATTATTTGAACGAGGAAAGGGCAGAAAAGTTGTTCTCCCTTACAACTCTGGCAAGAAAATGCAGTCTTTCTATGCCCTTTCTAAAGCAACTTCCTGAAGAACAAAACCAAATCCACAAACAGCACTGCAGTTCAGACCATTTTTGCCTGGCATTACCCATAATATTATGCTAATTCTAATCTGCAACGCAGATTACATTACCAAGGAGTAACAAGAAGCAATCAATGTTTATAAAGTATGTTTTCTCCTTAGCCCCACCTGACACTGTGCCCCAGAGGTTGCATAAACCTCTAGGTCTAACATTAGAGATGGCTTAATATGCTGCCTGAATGCTAAAGCTCTGCACTGTGCCATTATTATTAAGCCCAGACATCACACAATGCCTCCCATATTTTCCCATGTTTAATAAAGTGACTTTGTAAATATGTTTAAAAATTTTTTTTGACCAGCTCAGATAATAATGCCCAGGGTACCCAGATAATAATGAATTCTTTACTTTTGTTTTGCAACTAAGGTGTATGTCTTTTGCAGTTTTTTAATATTTTAATTTTAATTGTGGTAAAAAACACAACATAAAATTTATCCTCTTAACTACTTTTTTTATGTGAAGTCTTTAAATTTTAATGCTAATCTCAGAAAGGGCAACTTCCACAGCTGAGGGAGTAGTACATGCTGATTTTATTCAAGCACCTTAAATTGTGCCTGACACACTGTTGGCCCCCAACAAACATATATTTTTAAATGAATGAATGAACGAAACACAACTAGTGTGCAAATTCCCTGCACACCCCACCCTCCTAGTAGGATAGGTTATGTGCACCAACCTCCCTTTTCCTGGCTTCTTTTGTAATGAATGACACGTGAGGCTGCTTAAGTAAAGTACGTGGTTGGCGACCATGGATTAGAATTTTCTGTGCACGAAGTTAATTAGCACAAAAGAATCAAATCCATGATTTCTGACAGCATTTAGTACCTACTAGATACACTTGATTAGATGGTACTGTGCTCTCTTAATCCTCAGCTCCCCTCCAATCCTTGTATAATCAAACTGACCTTGGAGTATGGGTTGCCAGGACCGACACAGGCGACGGGGAGGCACAGAGCCTGAGTAGATGGGATAGCAACAGAGAGCAGAGGGGTAGGCTGAGCAGAAGGCCTCAGCTAACATGTAAACATTTCTGCTAGTGGTTGTCAGTTGGTTTAGCTATATCAGGCCAATTTGGCTTAACTTTCACGTAACAAAGTTGTGAGTTGTTTTTCAGTTGCCATGGACCCCCAGGTTGAAGGTCATGCAATCTGAGCATGCCCAGATGACCCAAGCACGCAACCATGGGCGGAACCTAAATGCTCGGACTGAGGAACAGGGACTGAATTAAGAAGTGGACACTGTGTGGCAGGATCCAGGATCCAATCAGATTGAGGCTGGTGGCACCCTATGGCAGGATTCAGTCAGAGTCTGTTTTCTGGCATCACCCCCTAGCAAGATCCCATCAGATCACACCTCATTACGCACTGACTGTAAAACCAGCCCAACCCCCTTGTTTGGGGACACACTGCTTTGGGAACTATCCCAGTGTGCTCCTTACTTGTGCCAAGTATTAAAACCCTTTTGCTATAACCGACTTGGTTGTGTCTATTGACTTGATATCCACCAAGTGAATGAACCCCTCCCTCCGTGTTGGAGGTAACATTAGAACAATCTGAGAAACGTTAAAACCTACCCATGCCTGAGCTTTTCTCCAGACTGATTAAATTAGAATCTCTTGGGTGGTAGAAAATGGTGGAGCCAAAGTGTGGGTATTTTTAAACCCTCCTCAGGTGATTCTAAGGTGCAACCTGGATCAAGAGCCCTGCTTGGGCTGTCCAATCAGTTTCTCCTTAGAACTGAGTGATAGATTTGACTCGTGAAAACCAATTCAGTAGTTAGTAGTAGTTCCCAAACTTCTCTGTATGTTAGAACCACGTGGGGAGATAAAAAACTACTTATTATGCCTGGGCTCCACTCCAGAAGTTGAGATTAAATGGGTCTGGTTTGTAGCCTGGGTTTTGGGATTTTAAAAATATTCCCTAGATGATTCTAATATGTAGACAAGAAAACACAAGGCAAACATGGTTAGAAATGAAGTACTTTTTTTTTTTAAATAGACAAGGTCTTGCTATGTTGCTCAGGCTGGACTCAAACTTCTCGGCTCAAGTGATTCTCTTGCCTCAGCCTCCCAAGTGGCTGGGACCACATGTGTGTGCCACTGTGCCAGGCTTAGAAATGAAGAATCTTTAGCCCTACTCTAGATCTAGTAACTCAGAATCTGCAATTAATTGTGGTGACATACACATAATAAAATGTGCTGTCTTAACCATTTTTAAGTGTACAATTCAACAGTGTTAAGTACATTCACATTGTTGTGCAACCAATCTCCTGAACTCTTTGTACTGCAAAACTGAAACTCTATACCCATTAAACAGCAATTCCTTATTGCCCTCTCCCCACAGGCCCTGGCAACCACCGTTCTACTTTCTGTTTCTATAACTTTCACTATCCTAAGTACCTTATGTAAGTGGAATCATATAGTATTAGTCTTTTTGTGACTGGCTTATTTCATTATTTAGCATAATGTCCTCAAGGTTTATCAATCTAGCATGTGTCAGAATTTTCTTCCTTTTCAGGGATTATATTGTATATATATACACAACAGTTTGTTTATTCAGTAATCTGTTGATAGACATTTGGGTTACTTCCACCTCTTGGCATGTAATAGTGCTGCAATGAACTCGGTGTAAGGTTTTTGGATGGGCAGTGGCAGAGAAAGAAAGACAAGCAGAGTGTAAAGGGCAAGCAACAAGGCTTTATTGGGGGAACGGGAAAAAGAGTGCTCCCTGGCAAGGTTCACGGGTCCTGGGAAGTGGGGCCCGAGAAGTCAAGCCCCCAAAAGTGTTGAGCGGGCTTATAAAGGTTTTGGGGACGGGGGTTTTTCTTCAGCACCGCGAAGTTTTGACGCACAAAGTGGAGAGATCTTTGTTACAGTATTAGGGCGGGTCTTGTAGGCTTCTCTTTTTTCTTTAGGGAGGGGAGGGGTGCCCACCACCAGCTTTACACTTGGGTGTACAGATATCTCTTTGGGACCCTGATTTCATTTTTTGGATATATACCCAGAAGTGGAATGCAGGGATCATATGATACTTCTATGTTTAATTTTTTGAGGAACCACCATTTTGCATTCTTACCAACAGTACACAAGGGTTCCAACTTCTTCACCTGCTTGTCAACACTTGTTACTTTCTGTTTTAAAAAAAATTTTTTTGATAGTAACCATCCGAATGGGTGTGTTAAATTAAGTTTAGCCTAAATCTGCCTCCCTACATATTTTAAATTTGGCCTAAAGGTTTCTCCGTACATAGTGAACTGTAACCTAACTGGATGTGCAAACAGACTGTAACCTACTCTTGTATCAGTAACAGAGTTTTGGCCAATCACAGGTTGCCAACTGTTCAAACTGTGTTTAAATAAGGCCAACGTTGAGCTGTAACCAGGCTGGCTCTGTCTGTACCTCACTTTTGTTTTCTGTACATCACTTTCCTTTTTCTGTCCATAAATCCACTCTGAACACGTGGCAGCGCCAGAGTCTCTCAACCTATTCTGGTTGAGGGGCTACCTGATTTACAGATCATTCTTTGCTCAACTAAACTCTGCTAAATTTAATTTGTCTGAAGTTTTTCTTTTAACAGGTGTGAAGTGTAGAATCTGCACTTTGACCAGCTCCCCAGGTGATCACATTTGGTTGGAGTCTGAGAAGCTACTCTATTGCCCAGACTGGTTCTCTGGCTGGCACGATGTCTCCCTCACTGTGCATTATCCCATGTTTTGTGGCATTGATCATGGTGTTGTCGCCTCAGTGTTTGTGTGGCTCTTTATTTTAATATAAATAACCATTATGACTTGAGCCTGTTCAACCTCTCCTCTTCGCTCTGTTGTTCACTGGAGGTCTTGGTGAAAAGTGCCCTCTGGGCCCAGATCTAGAGAGTTGATTTTAATCCAGGGGGAAGCTGAGGTCCCATTTGGTCCAATCTCTACAAGGAGACAGAATAAAAGTAGTATAAAGTAATGAAAAGGAAGCCCAGTCTCTACAGCTGCAAAATAATTTTAAAAGGAAAAAGGTGAGAATGCCCAGAGACATTTCTTGAAACTCCTTTCTTCTCTCTCCTTTCCAAATCTCTCCAATTTCACAGCGCCCTGGAGCCACTGCTACTCCTACTCCTCCATCTCCCTCTCCCCCTGTCCCCTACTCTTATCCCTTCTTCTACTTCTTGGTACATCTGCCCAATCCCTCTGCATAGCAGGTTCCCTCCTTAGGTCTTCATCTTTTCATTCTCCAGGACTGCAACCCAAAAGTCCCGGAACTGTCCAGGAAAGCTGCATGCTCCCCCGATGGCCAGGGAGGGACCAGCAGACAGGGAAAGGCAGCATTTCCTATGTCAGGGGGAAAAATGGGACCGGAAGCCCTTATGTGTTAATGGCTACCTTGTGTGTTTGTCTTCTCTACTGGATGGTAAGTTCTTTGAGAACTCCTTGTCTTGCCCCGTGTGTATCTTCCACCAGAGTCCAGTTTTTGATATACGGTGAGTGTTCAGATATACATAAACATGACTTCTTGGCGACTCACAAGACTCAGGTTCTAGCTTCACTTGGATTCATTCTCCTCTTCCCCTGATGCCACAGAAACAAACTTCTCAAGGGTCTCAGTTTCCCTCTCAGTCTCCAGCTTGTAGCTGACATTCTCACCAATACTCTTTGATGGAGGTGATATTTTGAAAACCCAGAAACCAGCAGGTCCCTTTGGAAGTGATATTTCACTGATGCCTTCTCATCCATAAAATCAATGCTTGTTTCTGGTCCAGAGCTGGGTACAGATATTATTTCTTATTCGTAAACAGTATATTCTCTGAATTGATTCATCACTATATACCTCTGCTCCTTATGACAGATGGCAGCTTTTTCTTTCTTGCTTTTGGACAAGGACATTAATCTGTGGGCTAAACATTATGGAAAGAGCACATTTGTGACCTTCTCCTGTGGTTCTCGGGATGCTGGACCTAGGAAAGAACTTTAATATTCACCAACAGAGGAAGCTGTAAATATTGCACTGTTTTCTTAACTTGTGACATTAATCTTCTGTGGCTCTGGGCATAAAACAATAAGGAAAATATCACAACTTACTACAGCAAGTCAATGGGCCGATAAGATGAATGCTGTTATGTTTCAAAATTGTGCCAAGTTTATGTTGATAAAGTGACTTTCTTCTGGGAATCTAAGAAACAGCGCCTATGATTCCAATCCTGTACGAGTCTGACTTTGTCTTAGATTTACATAAGACAGGAAATTGGCCCAGTATGGCCTCATTTATCTTCACAACTCCTCTACCGATGGAATTTATAGCAAGGGGAGTGTTATTATTTTTTCACTACTGAGGTGTAGCGAGCTTAAGCTTTCAATCAAACTAGAAATCCTGTATTGGTCCCAGAACCGAGAGAAAAGGAATAAGTCTGCAGCTATGCCTATATTAATAACAACAACAAAACTTTAAAAATTGCTATTGTATGGTGAGAATGAGCACATTTTGTTAATCAAAAGTAATTGAGACTCACAGACTAAATTTATTCAGGGCTGTTGGTTAGAATTGACTTGTCAGTTCCATAGAACAACTGGTCATTCAGCCTAACCACTTCGATATATTTTTTTTTAAACTTAGAAGAACGCTTGGTTGATCTGCTAAATTGACTGCATGTGGACCAGCAGCATGTGGACTGTTTCAATTAAGTCTTTCTAATGGCTCTTGAGAAAAAAAAATAATGACTCCAAATTCTTATTCTTGGGCCCAAATATTCCCAAATCCTTCTTTCCACATTCACCAACTATGGTATGAATTTTGACGTGGTCCATATTTCTGTTAGGAATTTTATTTAGCTATTAGTACCAAAGACTTGAAATAATAATACTCATACCTGATAGAAGTTCATTTTTTTCTCATGTCAAAAAGTAGAGGGACTTAACACACTCATAGGCAGAACATGAAGGTGCTGCCTCTGCTAGGTGAAAGTAAATTGCTTTTGGTGTTTTAGGCTGTAGGTGAAGGTAGAGAAAAAAGCATTTGTAAGCTTAATGACTGCATACTAGATGGCCACACTTGTGTCAATTTGCTCCAGTAGAGACAATTTTAGGAATAGTAGCAATGATTGGAATTACTAATTAAGATTTTGATAAGCCATAAAATCCATCTGTTTGCTGAACATGTTGGGCAGATGAGTTAAATGGGGATGTAATAGAAATCACCACTTCTGCAGTTTTCTTTTTTTAAATTAAATTTTATTTTTTAATTTACAAAAATTGTATGTACATATGGTATACAACATGATATATGTATACATTGTGGAAGGGCTCAATAAAGCTAATGAGCATATATATTACATCATATATTATCCTTTTTGTGGTGAAAACACTTAAATTCTACTTTCTTAGCAATTTTCAAGTATACAATATATTATTAATAACTACAGTCATCATGATGTACAATAGGTCACTTGAATGTATTACTCTTATCTAACTGAAATTTTATATTCTTTGACCAACATCTCCCCAATCCACCCACTCCTCAGCCCCTGGTAATCACCATTCTACTCTCTGATTCTGTGAATTTGATATTTTTATATTCCATATGCTAACATTTTTCGATCTCCGTAAGTGAGGTCATTCAGTATTTGTCTTTCTGTGCCTGGCTTATTTCATTTAACATAATATTCTCCAGTTTCATCCATGTTGTTGTGAGTGACAGGATGTCCTGCTTTTTAAAGGCTGAGTAGTATTGCACTGAGTATATATGTCATATTTTCTTTATCCATTCATCTGTAGATGGACACTTAGGTTGATTTCATATCTTGGTTGTTGTGAATAAAGCTGCAACAAACATGGGATTGCAGATATCTCTTCAACATATCGATTTCATTTCCTTCGGATATATACTCAGTTGTGGGAGTGCTAGATCGTATGATGGTTCCATTTTTAATTTTTGAGGAACCTCCATACTGTTTTCCATAATGGCTGCACTAAGTTATATTTCCAGGGAGAGTGTGCAAGGATGCCCTTTCCTGTATATCCCTCACTTACCTTTCATCTTTTTGAGAAAATCCATTCTAAAGGTATGAGGTGATAACTTGTGGTTTTAATTCACATTTCTCTGAAAATTAGTGATGCTGAGCAGTTTTTCATATACCTGTTGGCCATTTGTATGTCTTCTTTTGAGAAATGTAAATTCTTGTATGTTTATTTGTATTCTTACTATTGAGTAGTTTGAGTTCCTTTTATATTTTGGATATGAACCCCTTATGAGATATATGGTTTGCAAATATTTTCTCCTATTCCACAGGTTGTCTCTTTACTCTCTTTATTGTTTTCTTTGCTGTGCAGAAGTTTTTTAGGTTGGTGTAATCTCATTTTTCTTTTGTTATCTGTGATTTTGGGGTCATATCCAAAAGTCTTGCCCATACCAATGTCGTGAAGCTTTTCTCTTATGTTTTCTTCTAGTAGTTTTACAGTTTCAAGTCTTATATTTAAGTGTTTAATTCATTTTGAGTTGATTTTTGTATGTGGTGTGAGATGAATCTAATTTCATTCTTCTGCATGTGAGTATCCAGTTTTCCCAGCACCATTTATTGAAAAGACTGGCCTTTACCCATTATGTGTTCCTGACATCTTTGTCAGAAATCAATTGACTATAAACGTGTGTTTTTATTTCTGACCTCTCTATTCTGTTCCATTTGCCCATGTGTCTGTTTTTATGCCAGTACTATGCTGTTTTGAGTAGTATAGTTTTTTTAGCAGATTTTAAAATCAAATAATGTGATGCCTCCAGCTTTGTTCATTTTGCTCAAGATTGCTTTGACTATTAAGGGTGTTTTATGGTTCCATACAAATTTTAGGACTTTTTTTCCTATTTCTGTGAAAAACGTCATTGGAATTTTGGTAGGGATTGTATTGAATGTGTAGATCACTTTCGATAGTATGGACATTTTAACCATATTAATTCTTCCAATTCATGAACATGGGACATCTTTTCATTTATTTATGTCTTTTTTAGTTGTTTTCAATGGTGTTTTATAGTTTTCAGTGTATAGGTCTTTCACCTACTTGGTTAAATTTATTTCTAAGTATTTTATATTTTTGTAGTTATTGTAAATGAGATTTCTTTTTATTTCTTTTTTGGATACTTTGTTGTTAGTGTATAGAAATGCTACTGATTTTTTGTATGTTGATTTCATATCTTGCAACTTTACTGAATTCATTTATTAGTTCTAACAGGTTTTTTTTTTTGTGGAGTCTTTAGGATTGCAGTTTTCTTTGATAATGTTATTGATTTTCAGAATTCTCTTAAACATAGAGTATTGCTTTTGTTTTATATAATATTTTGTCAGGAAAGGACAGCCTTTTTGGGTCAGGAGGTAATTTGAAGATTCTGCTATTCCTTGGATTTATCCATTCAAGCTATAAATCAGAAAATGGGAGAAATAACTAGAGGTTGGCTTACCAGAAACTGTGTGCCCACTATGAGATGGACTTGGACTTAGACCCCATTTATCACTGGATAGCCATAGATAAGGCCCTGCTCTCTGTAGGAGAAATAGTGATATTCTAGGTTCCCAGGGGTTAGCACAAATTCAAAGCCATGTCCAATAATTTGTGAAAGGTATAGATATTCCATCTTCTCCTGGACACAGTTACCTTGGTAAATGTATGTAGTCCTATTGGGAGAGGGATAGAGGAATATTTTTATAGGTTCTTATAAAGTTTTTCATCATGGATTTTCCCTTTTATTTACTGAATTGAGAGTCCAGGTATTGGGAAATAGGCCCTGATTATCTACTGATAATTTAAGTCAAGTATGATGATTTAAGTCTAGGTTCATTAGGCTTAGAATTTTTTCAATTATAAAGGTCAAGTACATCCTTTGTAGGCCATACATCTAGTTCATTTTTAGGAACACCATGATCAATTAGTCATCACCAAAATATCTCTGCAAGTCAAATCATTCTGCTATTATAATAACCATAGCCACTCTATTTCTGTTAGTTAAATCCTACTATTTAGTGTCTGTACCTCTGGGCACCCATCAATACCACTGAAAACAGGGAACTAATTTCAATAGCAGTATCTTCCACCTCTCCCAAGGGTAGAGAAGAAATTCACAAAAACATTTTTCAGGGATTCTGATTTTCACTTCATCAATGTCTTTCTCAATGCCTTAGATCTAGATTCAGTAATTGACCAAATTTGACTCTGCATTTGCTTTTTGGCCATGGCATCTTGTGACTATAAAAGATAAAAAGTTCTTTGAGGGGAGTCCTAGAAACTCTAACAATCCCTTTTTCTGAGAGTCTAAATTATTTAGCCCATGTTTTTCTTTTGTAAAGCTCACTGGTGCTGATAAAGTCAGCTATTTATAACCCATACTTATATTCTTTAACCCCCACATAGTGGTGTATTGCAGAAATCAAAATGGAAGCCAAAACCTTGGCTTCAGTAGACACTTTATTCCAAATGATACAGGTATTCATTTAAGAAGCTGTTTTATTACCTTGTTTGGTTACTAGTATCCCATCACTGAATGATACCCAAACACTCCTTCAAACCCAACCAGATCAGATAGCTAATCTAAAGCTCTCATGTTTTTGAAATCTGTTGCTTGAAATCACTTCTAGTCCATTTTTAAAAATTATTGTTTAGAGTTCCTTAGTTGCAGTTAATGAATATACTCTGGTTACTTTAAGCAGAAAGGAATTTATTAAGGGATGGGGGATTAAAGAATCATTATGAAGGCTGAAGAAACAGACTTGAGGTGAGCTTCCAGGAATAACCCCAGAGTACATTTCCACATTCTAAAATAGCCTTCCAAGGGAGCTACGGCATCTGCTGTGATCAGGAAGCCAACACGACTGCTGGTTCCCGTCCATGCTAGAAATATGGGTACCTCATGGCTTGCCTCTTCTCCATATAACTTAGTTCTGAATCAGTTTATATGGGTGCATCTGTTTGATGGAATCTCCATCACAGGCTGGCACCTTAGCGCAAGAAGATCTGGGAAGTACAGTTTTTAATTTTTTATTTGTTTTTGATAATAAGGTTGACTCAACAGAGTGGGGAACTATCAAAATGTTAAGAAGATGTTGGAAATCTTTTGGCTTCATGTATTTGTATTAATATATCTCTTACAAGATACTTATATATCTTGGGACATTTACAGCTGTTTGTTTAAATAGGTTTTCTATGTTTTTGCCCATCTCTTCTCCTTCTGGAACTCCCAAAATTCAAATGTTTGATTGCTTTGTGGTATCCATATGTTATTTAGGCTTCTTTCTTTCTTTCTTTCTTTCTTTCTTTCTTTCTTTCTTTCTTTCTTTCTTTCTTTCTTTCTTTCTCTTTCTTTCTCTTTCTTCTCTGACTGGATTGTTTCAATAGATCTTTCTTCAAGTTCAGAGATTCTTTCTTCTTAATATAGTCTATTTTTGAAGCTTTAAGTTGTATTTTTGATTTCATTCATTGAATTCCTCAGTTCCAGGATTTTTGTTTGATTCTTTTTTTATAATATCTATCTCTTTGTTGAATTTCTCATTTGATCATGAATTTTTCTCCTGATTTCTTTGTATTGTTTATCTGTGTTCTCTTTTATCTCAGAGTTTCTTTAATATCATTATTTTGAATTTTTTTCAAATAGATGACAGATTTCCTTTTTATTGGGATCTGTTCCTAGAGAATTATTGTGTTCCTTTGGAAGTGTCATGTTTCTTTGCTTTTTCATGTTTCTGTGTCCTTACATTGATATCTACCCATTTAGTGTAACAGTTGCTTCTTCCAATTTTATGGATTGGCTTTCATAGGGAAAGACTTTTTTCTATAGGTATAGCTACAGTATTGATTGGGTAGGGCACTTTGGCTTTGATTCTGAGTGGGTGCAGTTTTAGAGTCTAGTCTTCATGTGATTCCATTGGCTGTAATCAGTGTCAGTGGTGTCTGTGAGTTCCTCAGTGGCTCAGGCTGCAGTTGTTAGTGGAGGCAGTGGTGAGGCTTTGCAGGGGATGAGGATGCCAGGGGTGCCAGTCCTCAGGCACCAGTGGTGGTGGTAGTGGGCTGGGTGTGCTGGTCCTTGGGCCCCCAGGCAGTGTACATGGGCACTAGTGGTAGTGGTGGAAGAAAGGCTGATCATTGGGCCTCCAGGCAGCTTACTTGTGTGCCAGCAGTGGTAGCAGTGGGCTGGCTGGGTGGGCAGGTTCTCAGGCCCCTGGGCCGTGTATGTAGTGTCAACAGTGGCAGTAATGGTGACAGACCAACCCTCAAGCCTCCAAGCATCATGCATAGGCACCAGTGGTGTCAGTGGTGGCTTGGGTAGTTAGTCCCCAGGCCTCCAGGTGGCACTTGAGGGTGGGTGCTGGTAGTGGTGGTGGCAGCAGGCTGAGGTGGTCCAGTCCCTGGTCCCAGTGTGTTTGGGCAGTGGTGGGTGGGTGAGGTGGGCCTTTCCTCAGGCCTCCCAATGCTGCATGTGGATGCTGGTGGCAGCAGCTGTGACAGGTTCATCCCCAGGATTCTGGACAACATGTTTGGGAACTGGTAAGTATGGCACTGAGTGTGGACAGGCCTGTCCTCAGGGTCCCCCATGGTGTGTGTGTGGGTGCTGGTGGTGATGGGCAGGGTAGGTCCAGTAACTTTTCATTTTTTAACTTTGGTCTCCTTTCAGTAAAAAAGGCACAGTAGCAATACTTATCTCTAACACTCAAGGTTCTTATAAGCAATAGCAGCGACTGTGGCTGATTAAGCAGATAGGGAGTTAATTAAAAAGATTATTGCTTGCACATAGTAGTTAGGAGAGGCAGGCTTGAGGCTCAGCTTCTGGGATCGAGGCCTGAAACTATGCTGCAGAAGTGACCCAGTAAAGAAGCTGCTGACCCTGCTTTCCCCCAGAGCACCAAATGGCTGCCAGGAACTCAAACTCTACTGCGGCTCCACCAGCACTGATACTTCTGGGCCAGGAACTGATCTTACAATAATTGCTACCCCAGAAAACTGGATGAGTCTGCTACCACCTTTTCAGGAAATGGGTCCCAAGCATCATTTCCTTCCTCTGCTTCATTATTTCTGACTAAACTCTTGCTTGGGTACATCTTAGTGGCAGATCCCCACCTTCATGCCTGTGTTCTAGCTACCAAGGTCTCTGAGGAAGCAAATTTTCTGACTTGACTTTGGGCAGGCAGAACTCATGAGGTGAGAAATTTTCCAAACATAGCAAAGTGCATAAAAGATACGAGACAGCCAGAAAACATGACATACATTATCTCTCAAAGAATTGTAAAGACTGAGTATGTCACATGTTTGGCATGCTTATGAGTTCAATACTTTTCTGTTTTCTTTTTCCCTTATCAGAAAAATCCATTTGCTCATTGGTTTAACCCCACGGCCTGATTTTTACTTAGGATTCGTAAACAGTGGAATAGAGCCTTTGACCCAGGATGAGGACACTTGGAAGAGTCTCCACTTCCTACTGCCATTCCCTGAATGGATTTGACCTGTTGGCTTCTGACCCTTGTCCACTCTGACCCGTGAAACCAGTCGCTTCTTCCTGTAATGTTTGACCTTTTGATTCCTAGACCTTTGTTTTGCCCATGACCACAGGAACACATTGACAACCCTCCTCCATTTTGTCTTCATCTCTTTATTTATTGGCTCTTAAACTTTTCCTTTCTAATGGATCCTGATACCAATTGGATTCTCTCCTAGCTCTGACTTCTGGACAGCTTACACAGCATTCTCATATTTTGTATAATTATTGAAGGAGAACTTATAAGAAATATTTGGTTCTGTCTAGTTTTTTATTCTTTTAGGTTTAAAAAATAACTTTTCTCTCTCTAATGAAAGTAAAGTGAAGAAAGTCTGAAGGGGAGATCAAAATAGACAAAGCAACAGTGACAGAATGGTTTTCCTATCACTTACCCCAGTCTTCTACTCCTCTTCCTAAGAAATAATTCAGTGACTTGGTATTCAAAAGGAAAAAAAACCCCAAACCTAAAACAAAACCAAATCTTGCTCCAAGAAATAAGCTAGCATCTTTCTTACTGATAATTTTCCCCATACTCTTTTAAGACAGCTTCTCCATTTTCTTTCATGCAAACTGAGCTTGCTAAATTGCCAAAACTTCTTCCCAACTAAAACAAAGGGAAGCATTCTCAACCATTATCAGCCTGTTTTCTAGCTGTTGGGACTCTATGGGCTGAGAGAACACCTTGAGGAGCTGGGGAGAAAGCATGATCCTGTTCTACCATCATGGCTCAGGGAACCAGGAATGATCTGTCCGTGATTATTTATTCAAATTGTCCTTCATCTGACAGCCGTGGAAATGTTCTGCTCAGTTGGCTCCAAATGTCTTCAGAAGTTCTTAGTCCTGTCTGTATCCTGGAACAAGCGATCTAGAGAAGTATCCGGAAGCAGATATGAAAGATGATTCGTGTACAGAGTTGTTACAGTGCAGTGACTGACTCTCAGGATAAAGGCAACTGAAGAAATGTGTTGTTTTACATCATGGATATGTTAGAGAGAGCCAGAAATTTCCACCAGAAAATGTCTCAGAGAGTCACCACACTTTTCTTGCTCAATTGTGTATCTCAAAATAAGGTATTATTGGAGAAAGCTGGATGACATCAGATCAAAAGGGCTATCGTATCTTTAAGAAATATAACTTTGAATGTGGCCTCATCCATTTATAGTAGTGGGAGAACTCAACCTAGAGTCAGGCCACTTTGAATCCCAGCTCTGCTACTTTTAGAAGAGCATTTTGGGTGATACATTAGTTCCATTATTATATAATTTCTTGTTTTACAAAAAATAAAGAGCACAGTTAAAGTGCACATATACTGGAATCCCTTTCTAGCATCTACATTAATTAAGATTCATTAGCTTGTTGGCCATAAAGGCCCAGAAAGAATAGGACAGAGAGAGGTTATTCTAAAGAGGGAACATGGTCTCACAGGATGTAGAACATAATATGATGGAAGTGGCAATTGTAGGTGGAATGCCCAGGCTGTAGTTTCCTGTTGACCCTGGGGCAGCTGGAAGTAAGTGGCAGAGCTAAAATCATGGCAGGGTGCTCACAGAGAAATGGAAGGAGCCTCTCAGGCAGACTTCATTTATTGTAAAATTTTGCCTACACTTGGCCCTGCTTAGCATACTTAGGCAAGCAGCAGGGGAAGCAGTATTGGAAGATCAGAAAAAGTATTCTGTGGATGGTGATGGGAATGCACGACAAGCATATTCCTAGCTAGTCGATTTCATGCTGAAGGTATCCATACTCACAGCCCTGTTGAGGAAAGAGATCTTAGACTTGCTGCCAAGTTTTATCATGGGGACCTTATTCTTTGAGGTTCAGTGGTCTTGGCTCAGCTGCAAGAATGACTGTTCATGAATTGGCAACAGAAACAATAGTAAAGCTATTGGATGAGGACCAAGTAGACGGCAACCTCTCTGTCCCTTCATATGTGTCTGGTTTTTGGAGGGTTGATCTGGTTAATTTTGGCAAGTCTGTCTGCTGGGCTCCTAAATCTAGCTTTTGGGAGCTCAAGGCATCTGTCCCATTCACCTTGCCCTGGGTCTGTTACTGATGATGAGTTCTAACAACAGTCCAAGACTGTTCAGAGCCTCAATACTGTGTGGAGAGCACAGGAGAATTATTTCCACTAATACATCGTCAAAGCATAAAATGGAGAAAGAGGAATGAGTACTTTTGTTCCCCAAACCCAGGAGGAGAGTCGGGCCCAGAGATTTGCCCAAGATTACCTGAAAAAGTTTTTGGTAGGAGTGGAAACTTTTCCAAAAAGAATGAAAAGTTATCTATGGGCATGGTTATTACCTCTCCTCATCAGACTGTGTTTGTGCAATACACTATTGCCATTAAAAAGGAAACAAATCTCCTCCAGATGCTTCAGGGTTTAACCCACTGAGCAATGACCATATTGATAATATACAATTTTACATTAACAGTGGCAGGAAGGCACTTATTTTGCCAGTTTAATGCAGCACTAGATTTCAGGAAAATAGCATTTTCTTTTGGAGGGACGGTGATAGCTATTTATGCACAACAAATTCTTCGGCCCTGAAATATAGCTCTGTACTTTCTGACTGTCTTTCTAGGCTAACCATGACTCACAGAATAAGAGTCCTTTAATTATTCTGAAAATGGCTGGCTGTTATTTTTTCTTCTATCCTTCCATTTCTACCACTCATCAGCGTCACTTCTCTAGGGTTAAAACTGTCCTTTCTATTAAGGTCTCCTGTTCCATGCAGTCTTTGGAGGTACAGCCACAGGGCATGTGTCCGTCCGGTAACAGTGTAGTTGTTCCTCTTCATGCTGGAGGGAGAGCCCTCATTCCCATTCCTCAGCTCAGATGGGGCCTCCAGGGAAAATGAACCAGGTCAAGCCTGCAACCTGGCTGTGGCTGTTTTATGGTCTAACCTTTTGGTTTTTTCCTTTAGATAAAGTCCGTGATGCTTCACGTTTAATTTTCAATTTTTCTTTCTCAATAAGGATCCATTTTGAGAGACTTCCCTTTTAACCAAGAAAGTACAGTTCTCTTGCAAATCAGACTTCTCATCACAGAAAGGGCCAGATCCTCCCTATTTTCTCCCTTCTCAAGTAGCTCATTTTCCCAGCACAAACCAGCTGTCTTCATACCGAGAACCTGATTGGTATTCAGGAGACATTCATTCACTCATTCAGTAACTACTCATTGAGAGTCTGCCTTAAGTAAGGTAACTGGCTACGGTTTGAATGATAGTGTCCCCTCCAAAACTCACGTTGATCTTCAATGCAACAGTATTAAAAGACGTGGTCTTTAGGAGGTGCCTCTTCTGAAGAGTACAGATGTTGGGTTTTGTGTTATTTGACTCTTTTATTATCCAAAGTCAAAAATTCTATTTACAAAGCAATATGGTCACCCAATTCACACTAATTAGTATTCCTAAGTAAAAGGTAGTGGGTAATTAGGTTTTGTTGACATTTACTGATGATGCTAAATTTACAAGCTCCTCATTCTATGCCAGACGCATACATTGTCTAACTTCATCCTCACAACTTTTGATGTAGATGCTTTCTTCACTTTGATTTACAGATGAGGAACTTGGGCCTAGAAAGATTACATAATTTGCCCCAAATCACACAGAAAGTTGTGAATCAAAGATCAGAACCTAGGAGGTCTGCCTTCCAAGTTCAAACTTGAGCTGTTACTCTCCCTGGCTAGAGATAAGTCAACAGTTGAAGTGAACAGACTAATTGTTTTCCCTCAAAGCACTGGAAAAAGGAAACAGCAGCTATTTGGAAAGAGATCTTTGTATCCTGGGCTGCTAAAGGTCATGGTCCTAAAAAACAGAGCATGGTATTTGAGAAATTAGTGTTCTTAAAGACTAGCAAAAAGGCAGTGGGACCACACTGAGAATTAAAGCATCCCGCATACCCGACTCCTCCCTTCCCCTTTTGGCTAACTCGAGGATATTATTCCCACTCCCTGCAGCATCTGTAAAGTACTTTAGGTGCTGTTAGCAAGGTCGAGAGGGTCAATGCTCACGTTCCCACCGCCTCTTACTGTTGGCCTGAAAAACAATTCCTTTTACATCTGGCTGTCCTAAAAGAGTGTGAGTGTGAGTGTGTGTGTGTGTGTGTGTGTGTGTGTGTGTGTGTGTGTAAAGGGTAGAGGAAGATTTCTACTAGAAGAAACTTCTTTAGAAAGGATGATTTGAAATACAAGCAAAATAAGGCTGTGGGGGTCTCATGCACAGCAGCTGGTAGAGTTTCACTTAATTCACTTAATCAACTACTGTTGATTGCTTTATTCATACATTTTTGCTCATCCCTATTCCCTTCCTCTCTGACTCCTTATAAAAACAATACTATTTTATGGGGGGGAGAAATTAAATGCTGTTAGTCTTTAAGACCAATAGCATTTATTTCACTGATTGCCTAGTGAAAGTATGCAAAAATAAATTCATATTCTGAGAATGTGATTGCTTTGATCTGAGCAGTAAAAGGAAGGAACAGTTCCTGAGAACTCACCATCCTTTGCTCTAAATTCTCCCGAGGGTGGTGAAACACCAGTGCCAGGGGCAGGATATAGAAACAAGGGCCAAACGCTGTGGCCAACTGAGCTGCCAGCTACCAGCATGATCATTCTCAAACTCAGGTCTGACACGCTTTCTCTCCTGTTGCAAATCCTGAAATGAATCTCCTGCCTGCTGAGTCAAGGTAAAGCTCCTGGACTTGACATTTAAAACATTTCACAGTCTGGCTCCACCTTTCTTCAGCTTACCTCCCTGTGCTCACCACTGCATGCCAATGCTCCGGTCATAGCCCCATGCCCCATCCTTCTTTTGGTACCTCTATGACTTTTTCATAAATGATTCTCTTTTAATGCTTCCTGCCACCAGTGAATTCTGCTCATCCTTTAAGTTGAAGATTGGAGCTTGCCTTTGCTGTGAAGCCTGTCTGAATTCCCCCTGGTAGAGTTAGTTTCTCCCTCTCTTGTGCTTCCATGCTATTTTACATATTTTTATCAGAACATTTATCACAATGCTTTGTAATTTTATTGGCATGGCTGTCTCCTTCATTAGACTGTGTCTTATTCATCCTTGTTATGTCCTCTTCCAATTTCAGGGACTGCCACAACCCTGTCACATAGGAAGCACTTAATAGATGCTTATTGATGACTGTATTATAGCTGTTATGATAAGTCAATTAATATTCATTGTGTGTTTGCTATGTGCAAAGCATCATGTAGGTGCTGTGTATGCATGGGTATTGAGAGAGGGGGAAAGAGAGAGAGAGAGATGTACTATGGGTCACAGTCCTCGAGAAACATAAAATTCTGTGGGAGACAAAAAATTAAAAAGCAAAGCAGAAGCTAAACATTATGCATAGATACAGGTACAGTTAGCCCTTTATATCCCTAGGTCCGCATGCTTGGATTCCACCAACTGAAGATCCAAAATATTTGGAAAAAAAATGGATAGTTGCTTCTGTACTGAACACACACAGACTTTTTTCCTCGTCACTGCCTGCCTAAACAATATAGTAGAACAACTATTTACATAGCATTTACATTGTATTATCTATTATAAGTATATAGGAGGATATGCATTGGTTATATGTAAATACCATAGCATTTTATATATGAGACTTAAGCATCTGCGAACTTGGGTGTCTGCAGGTGGCCCTGGGACCAATCCCCCATGGATACCATGAGAACTGTGGGGAGAGGAAGAATCATTTGGATTGGGGTCGGGTTGGGAAGGCAACATCACAGAATAGGTGGCATATGAAAGGATTTTGACAGATATAGAAATAGAGGAGAGGGAATCTAGGCTGAGGAAATAGTATGAACAAAGGCATGAAGATAAGGGCATACTAATTTTCCTGGAACAAAGGGATCTGAGAGTTCTGGTCTTACTATAACTAGAGAGATTGCATATTTTTAAAAATCTTAAAAAAAATCCCATTAATAGCAGTAAGTACATTTTCTCTAGTTGCCTATATTTGCATCCTCTAAGCAGGAGTGGTGATTAATCATCTCCAGATTGCTCAAGGATATATGAAATAGGGTGCTCATAAGTCTTTAGCAGCAGGAAATGCTTGTTGCAAATAAACTATTTGCAATTTACTTTGTGAACATCATTTCTGTTTGTGCTGTGCAGCAGATACAATAACAGTAGGTGTTAGCTCAGTCTTAACAGAAACACAAAGAAAATGTTCATAGGTGGAAGCTCCTTCTTATTGCAACAAAGTTTTAGAGGGCTGGGCTATGGTATTAGACCTTTAATGTATAGCCAGGAAGCACTAAATTGATTCCATAATTTACATCGCTGTTGTATTTTTAAAATTAAAAGAAACAAATCAAAAATTTATTTGTCCCTTGACATTCCTTTATGAAAATAGAAAAGTTAAAAAGCCAAATACAGATGTGTACATGAACCAACAAGAAACTATATTTGGTCAGTTTCTATTAATAATTTCAGGATGGGAGGCTTTGAATTTGCTATAGTTTATGTCGAAAACTTTTAAACTTTTAACTCATAGATCCACCATTATCAACAATATTCATGAAGTCCCAAGCGGTGGCTTGTACAATATGAAGCCTATCACAGCAGTATTATGTAGGCATTGTTGCTGCATTCTGGGTGTGATCACTTCAGACTCTTCTGAGTTCATGACTTCGAGGACTTGGAGATGTCAGAATAAAGATAACCAACCAACAGTGGCCTCTTGCATTTCCTCCTGACTCTTTTCAAGTAAACATACCCTCACATTCTTTTTTCTTATTGTTTCAGTATTGATTTCCTGATTTTTTTAATTGATATGTAATAGTTGTACATATTTTTGGAGGTACATGTGATATTTTGATACATGTATACAATGTATAATGATCAAATCAGGGTAATGGATACGCATCACCTCAAACATTTTTCTTTCTGTTGGGAGCATTACAATTCTTCTAGCTATTCTGAGATATACGATAAATTATTCTTAACTATACTCTCCCTACTGTGCTATTAAACACCATAAATTATTCCTTCTATCTAACTGTATTTTTGTCCCACTTAACCAATTTCTCTTCATCTCTCTTCCTCCTTTCCCTTCTCAGCCTCCAGTAACCACCTTTCCACTTTCCACCTCCATGAGGTCCACTTTTTTAGCTCCCCCATATGAGTGAGAACATATGAATATTTGTCTTTCTGTGCCTGGCTTATTTCATGTAACATAATAACCTCTGGTTCCACCCACGTTGCTGCAAATGACGGGAATTCATTTTTTTTAATGGATGAATACTATTCCATTGTGTATGCATACCACATTTTCTTTATCCATTCATCCATTGATGGGCATGTAGGTTGATTCCTTATCTTTACTATTATGAATTGTGCTGCAGTAAACATGGTAGTGCAGAGATATTTCTTCAATATAGTGACTTCCTTTTTTTTGAATATGTACCTAGCAGGGGGATTTCTGGATCATATGATAGTGCTATGTTTAGGTTTTTGAGGATCTCCATACTGTTTTCCATAATGTCTGTACTACTTTACATTCCCACCAACACTGTATGAGCATTCTCCTTTCTCCATAGCCTCACCAGCATTTGTTACTTTTTTGGTTTTTTGATAATAGCCATCTAACTAGAGTGAAATGATATTGTGGTTTTGATTTGTATTCCCTGATAATTAATGATGTTGAGCATTTTTCATATACCTGTTGGCCATTTTTATGTCTTTTGAGAAATGTCTATTCAAGTCTTTTGCCCATTTTAAAATCAGATTATTTGGGTATTTTGCTATTGAGTTGTTTGAGTTTCTTATATATTCTGGTTATTATATTCTGATTATATATTTCTTGTTGGATGGAGAGCTTGCAAATATTTTCTCCCATTCTGTTGGTTGTCTCTTCACTTTGTTCATTGTTCGTTTGCTGTGCAGAAGCTTTTTAGCTTGATATAATCCCATTTGTCTATTTTTGCTTTTGTTGTCTGTGATTTTGAGGTCTTATCCAAAAAATCTTTGCCCAGACCAAGGTCCTGGAGCATTTTTCCAATGTTTTCTTCCAGCAGTTTTATAGTTTTAGGTCTTACATTTACATCTTTAATCCATTTTGAGTTGATTTTCATATATGGTGAAAGACAGGAACTTAGTTTCACTCTTTGGCATATGGATGTCCAGTTTTCCCAGCACCATGTATTAAAGAGACTATCTCCAATGTATGTTCTTGCTGCTTTTGTTGAAAATGAGTTGGTTTTGTAAATGTCTGGATTTATTTTTGGGTCTCTATTCTGTCCCAATGGTCTATGCCTTTGCATTCATTTTTTCAATTTTTCGTAACCTGGCAAAGAAAATAGAGCATGAAAAATGATCCTCACCTTATAGATGAAGAAATCAAAGGCAGAAATGACAAATAAATTGCTCACATTCACACAATTGGTTGTTACCATAGAACGAACAAGAACTCTTGCCTTCTGACTTCTTGCCCGTTGCTACACTATGTTGCTCATGAATAAATTTACCTCATGTAGAGTGTTGTAGAGATGGGAACAAGAGTGATGTGATTGCCATAGAGATCAGTAGAAGAAAGGACACCAATTCCAAGATAGAGAGGAATAACTCAGAGAAAGCCTTTAGCTCACCTTTAAGGATAGAGGCCCACTAAAATGCATATATCCAATGCTCATGTAACAGACATATTGCCGCTAAAATTTGGATTGAAAAATCTCCAGGTTTTTCGTAGGAAACCAAAGCATCACTTTTCTAATGCAGAAGACAATAATAATCATAATGAACATCTGTAGGGTGCTTGACCTGTACCAGGTACTATGTTAAGCGCTTTATATCCATCATGTCTTTTAACAACAATACTATGAGGAAGGTAATATTATTGTTCTTGTTTTGCAGATGAGGAAATTGAAGCTTAAGAAGTTTGTCAAGGTCTTACAACTAATAAACCACAGAGCCAAGAAGTGAACCCAAGCAGCCTGCCCCCAAAGCCCATGTTTCCACTGCATCACTCCAACTCCTGCGTATCAACTGTAATGTCTGTGAGGTGAGGGAATGGAAAATGTGCAGGAGTGGGGGTTGGACCTGACCCTGAAGTTTGAGTCCAAGTGTTAGACCATATCTGAGAACGCAGATCCTAGAGAGGAAGCCCTTAGTAAAAGGAATCTAGAACCTACCAAGGCTTTTCTCATGTGATCTTTCCCACAACACTGCCTCTCAATAGACAAATCTGTTGGCAGGCAAGTGAAGAGTGTCAAGGACCAAACTGGTTCTAATGTTTTCCCATTTTGGTTTCCCTCTTGTTGTTCAGAAGTTTATTTCTGCTTTTTGGTTCCTTTTCAGGGGTAATTTTCTAGATCTCGATGTGGTTGACGGTAGAATTAGGTTTCCATCTTCCTGAATCGTTAGTGTGTATTCTAACTCTCAGAAGACTCGCTGCTTCTGAGAAGGCAAAGAAAATATTCCTTAAACATGGGATATGCAGAGCCTTCCCTCTCAGTGGAGAGGGCTTTTTGTTTATCCCCACATCCTGCTTCTGTTCTCAAAGCATAGGTGAGAAGCAAAGCCAGCTGTCCTCCTGAGAACCCGTCATTTGTTCTCTACGGACCTGACCCATTCCTAGTGACTCTCAAATGCTGTGCAGCCGCCCTTTGAAATGAAATGCTTTTCTATTGAACCAGAAAATAATCACATCCTCCCATTTACTCTTTAGGGTACAAACTGATCTGACTTGATTTGTCAGAGAGCCAGAACTGCAGGCAAATAGATGCCAGAGAAATCAACCAATCTTTTAAGCCAGCAGTAATTGTTCCTCCTGTCGGCTGGCTAAATGACTTGTGTCTGGAGGAGATGCTCAGAATGAATCGGAATGCTCGAGGTGACAGAAACACAGGGCATTCCAAACTGGACTGGAACAGAGTAAGTGTTTCTCCATGTCTTACAACGGTTTGGTTTCATGTTTTTCCCCCTTTCCCTGTTATCCCCTCTCCTGTGGTCAATGTTATCTGGCGGAGACCAAGGAGATGCATGTATATAACAGCGAGGAAAAAAAGCTTGTGTGGGGAGAGGTGAGTATTAGCATTTGATTCTAGGGTATGCTTACTCGTACCTCAGTCATTAATAAACATAGGAATTTCCTATAGAATAGGCAATACAGCACGGGGGTGAAATCCCTTTGCTGATGAGCTGTTTGACATTTTTAACTTTAAAAAAATTAGAATAGTTTAAACATACAAGAAAACTGCAAACAAAGAATATAATTGGCACTCATGTACCAGCTACCCAGATTTAAGAGTTGCCATTTTGCTGTATTAGTGTTGGTTCTCTTTCTTCTTTCCTTCCTTCTTTCCTCCCTCCCTCCCTCTCTCCCTCTCTCCTTCCATCTCTCCCTTCCTTTGAAATAAAATGTTATAGTATAGCTGTATAGTTAAATCTCCATCCTTCTATTCCACTGTTTTATTCCTTTCTCTTCCTTTCCAAAAAGAGCTGCTATTGTAACATTAGAAGTTGTTTTTCTTATTCATTAAAATTACTATGTATATACATAATAGAAATAACATGTGGTACTCTTTGGGGTGAGTTTTAAATATTAACCTATGTGATATATTCTATATCTCTACTAGCTATTACCAAATTGTTAAACTGTGCTCTTAAAAATAGTTTATACAGCATCACCCTAAAGCTTAGACTAAAAAGGAATAACTTGTGGGAAACTAATAGCAATAATTCATAATAAAAAAACTAGTTGAATAAGGCAAATTGAATTTATTTTCTGTAACCTGGTCCATGACATTTATGGTTGTGTTTCCTGTCTTGAAATAAGACTCTAATGCAATCTGTATCCCACTTGAAGTAAAATAATGTCTCACTGGCATCTCTATACTATTTTACCATACATAGACAAAAAGCAAGTAGCTGGGTAAGAGGTACTAAGTTATCCACCTGAGCTCTAAACTTTCATTCCATAACTTTACCTTCCAGCTTAGTTGCAATATATACCCAGGTTGGGAAATTAGCCTCACGGAATCTATAAAATCCAAAGAAAACCAGCTCTTGAAAAAGGAAGAATGTTCGAATCCCCCAGATGATATCAGAATGTCTGGTTCAGGTCATGGAGACTTCTGACCATCAGGAATAGAAACTGAAAAAGGTCCTTACTTTGTCGTGTAACCACGCTGTGAGTACAGGTTGGACATGTGGATTCTCTGGTTTACAATAGTTCTAGGCTCTATCTGCTCATGCTGAACTTTCACCATGTTCCCCTCAGAGGTACCCCAGTTATTGCAATAGGGTCCCCAAGGTTTTGGCTTATCACACATGCTCAGAAACAAGTCTGCTTGTGTGGTGCTTTGGCTTCTTTGTCAGGGGACCTTACCCTGAGTCGGGCCCTCAGTGAGAAGGGGCCTGCACTAAGCATGTCTTGTTCTTTCCTTCTTAGGAGGCCAGAGCTGTTTGTATGGGTGGCAGAGTTGGGGCAGGGTGAGGCAGCGGGGAGAGACCCTTTCTCCAGCTCTGCCTCCTGGACTCTAGAGCCGTATGCCTGAGACCTGATTTGCTCAAGATCTTCCTTCCAATACTTGCATAACTCCTCTTCTCTTGGAGATTCAAAATGAGTCCTTTGCCATGAGTTTGGAGTCAGGGCGGGGAAAACATTCTCCATCCTCGCCATTGCTGCCCTGTGTTCCCAGTTCTCCTTCCTGGCACCCTGTTGGCACTGTCTTGACTTTGTCCCCAGGCACGGTGTTCCATGGCAGCGGGGGACGAGGGGGAGAAAGGGACCTGACCCTAGCGCCTTAAGACACATCTAAATCCCTGCTGCAGTCTAGGCAATACTGCCTTGCTAAATATAGTCACTAAAGACATAAGGAGCCCCTTTCGGGGCATTTACTGTTTTCCTCACATGGCAGATCAGCAACAGAAGCACGTGCAGAAACCAGCCTTGTTCTGAAAGGAAAACAGAGCCGTGCGTGGACACAAGAAAAGGCGTGATTGGGGCTAAACCAAACCTCTGAACATTTCTTAAAGAACAGGATCATGTTTGAAGAGACCTGAGATGTTATCTAGCTCGTTGTCCCATCTCTTTTGGGTATTTACTATTGTATAACAAACCACCCTGAAATTTAGTGACTTTAAAACAGTGATTTATTATTTCTCACAATTCTGTAGTTTGGCTGAGTGGTTCCTCTGCTGTTTTCACCTAGACTCGCGTATGTGGCTGTGTTGAATTGGAGGGTCCAGGATGGTCTCATTGATGGGTCTGGCAGATGGTACTGACTGGCAGCCAGGGTGCCTTGGTTCTCTTCCATGCGACCTCTCACCCTCTAGTAAGCTGGACTGGTTTCCTTACAGGGTAGTCTCAAGGCAGCATTTAAAGAGAAAGGAAGCTGCAAGGTCTCTTGAGAGCTGGGCTCCGAAACTCACACAACTCTTCTGTCACATTCAATTGGCCACAACAAGTCACAAGGCTGGTCCAGACTCAAGGTGGGGAAATAGACTCCAGCTCTTGATGGGAACTGTTGCAAAAGACTGTGGTCACTCAGTCCCTGCGATAGCCTCTCTGATGGTTGCTCTGTTTGAAGAAGGCTAGAGAAGGAGTCCTTTTTCTTTCTTGAGACAATCTGATTCATACAGACCACCTGCAGCCTTCTCCCTTTAGATAAGTGCCCTTTTGGTTCAAAATAAGCATCCAGGTCTCACACATCTTTTACTGGGGAAACGAAACTTGTAGTGGGATGAATAAGGAAATTTAGAACACGTAAATGGAATAACCTATTTTGTCTAATTTGTATTTGTGCTAGGTGTGCCTGTTTTGAAAGGCGATGTCATTCTGAAGGGCTGAGTCGGGAAGTGTGGGGCTGAGGGGAAACCAAACGAATGAGCTGATTGCACCTGTCTCTGTCTAGACTTGAAGGGAGAAGGATAATGGGTGCCCTTGAAGTTTCTATGCGATTCTGCTTAGTTCCCTAAAGCAGGAGAGCAGATAAGTTAGTTGGGGAGGAAGGCCTAACAGGAATAGAGTGTGATCAGGGCTATATATCTTAGGAAATTACATATTGCCCTAAGTAGCTAGGTGGCATGCAGATCTGGAAGGCAAGATGGTGCTAACACATTTTTGGTCTAGTGTCTTGTTACTCATAGTGTGTTCACCGGGCCAGCAGGAGAATCTTGGACCCACTGCATTTTGATAAGATTGCTAAGCAATTCATATGTTCATTAAAATTTGATAAGCACTGGCCTAGAGAGCCTTCTTGATACCGTTAAATCATACCCTAGTGGGAGACGTCACATAACGCTGGCCTTACTTTCAAAAAAGAACTATATTTGAACAGAGAGGGCCCAGCCTTGCTGTCTGCAGGTACCTGCCATCCATGGCCCTTTTTCCTAAGCAGGGGTTCTCAGATTTTTTTTTTTTAAAAAACAGTTTTATTGAAATATAAGTCACATAGTATACAATTCACCATTTACAGTGTACAATTCAGTGGTTCTTAGTATATTCACAGGTATGTGTAACTACCACCACAGTCAATTTTAGAACCTTTTCACTACCTTAAGAAGAAGCCCCATATCCTTTAGCTATCACACCCCACAAGCTCCCCTCCCTGACCTCCCCAGTTTTAAGTAACCACTAATCTACTTTCTGTCTCTATAGATTTCCCTATTCAGGGCTTTCATATGAATGGAATAACATAGTATGTGGTTCTTAACCATCTTTTGGGTCATGGACACCCATTGAAACTAATGGAAGCCATGAACCTGCTTCCCAGAACATACATGCATAAATGTCTTCACCCAGAATTGCATAAAATTTCATGAATCCTCTGAACCCTTGGTCTAGGGAGCCAAGATTAAGAACTCACGCTCTGTGGCCAGTCAAAATGGACAGTTGTTGTAAGCAGGTCCCCATCCAGTTTGAGCACCATTGGCAGAAGGGACAGGACCACACACAGGGACAGGTCACACAGGGTCATCATCACCCCAAGGTGGAAAGTGACTGAAGCAACAAGCAAAGGACAGGCACCAAGTGTTTACAGAGCTAAAGAAACTGTGTTTATAACACATAGTTTGCTAAGGAGGGGGCGATGGTGAACAGATGTGTCATTTGCAATTATTCCTAAAGATGTTAATTATGCAAATGGAATCTCTGATTGGGGTTCTAAAAAAAGAACCCTATATATCATGGGGTGTTGGATGTGTACAATCAAGCATGCTTGCTGACTCTTCATCCAGGTAATCACTGTTGGTGCCAGACTTATCACCTGGGGCTGGGAGAGAGGGCTTCTGTGGGATACTTTCCGACTGCAGAGTGTTAAAGCTGGAAGTGATCTCTGAGATCAGGGAGTGCAGCTCTGTCCTTGTTCAAGGCAGAAACTGAGATCCAGAGAAATTATGCGACTCGCCACTAGCAGAGCAAGGATAAGAGCCCGTATCTTTTATATCATTGATTCCCCTTCCTGTGCCTTATTGCATCAAAGAGGATATAAGTCAACTATCAATTGTCCAGTCAGGGTCCACCTTAAATCTATGTGGAGTGAGGGCCAAAGGAACAATATGAACCACAGATCTTCCTAACTCACTCAGCAGGTGCGTGTGAGTGTGCGGGGGCAGGCAAGAGGGGGCAGGTGACTAGAATAACATGAGGGTTATAATCTAGGCTATGCTATTCAATAGATAGCAGCTAGTCACCTGTGGCAATTAAAACTAAAATTAGTTAAAGTTAAATAAAATTTAAAAATCAGTTCTTCAGTTGCATTAGTCACATTTCAAATGCTCAGTAGCTACTTGTGGCTCGTGGCCACCCTACTGGACGTTTCAATCGCTGTAAAGTCCTAGTGGACAGGCATTGCTGGAGTCCAGAGCCAGATTTTCTGAGTCTAAATCCCAGTTCTACCACTTAGAGTAAAAGCCTGAGTGAGTTATTTAATGTTCCCAAACCCCAGTTTTTTTGCCTGTAAAATGGTATCTGCCTCAGTGGTTTGTTGTAAAAATTATGGATGTAAATGAGACAATGTGTATCAAGCACTTAGCAAAAGAACCTTACACTTATTAAGCATTAAATAAAAGTTATTATCAGCATTAAGCATCCTAGCATCTGCTTCAGACTGTGCAGTCTCCTCTAATTGGAATGATGCAATTTATTCCCTGGAAGATTAAGGAATTCCTTGCCTGGGGCCCTGGGACTCTAAGAAGCCCAAGTCTTGGTTGGGTTATAGTGGAAGTAAGTTGGGATTGTGGGGATGGAGGTGGGGAGAGGTTGGGGTGGAGGGAAGATGATCAGAGCCCTGGGGAACAGGGAGGAGATGAAGTGGTGTGAGCTGTGAGAAGTGATGGAGAGCTGTGAAGATCGCTCCGTCTCACGAATTTATCAAGGGCTGGCCTGACAAATGCCGCGTGTGGCGAAGACATCAGTCAGTCAGTCTGTGTGGCTCTTGGGAGCGCCTCACCTCCTCACATCCAGTGCCCTAACCGCTCGCCTCTTGTCCACCAGAGGGAGGCAAGGGAAAGGAGAGAAAGGAATGTGAAAAGACCAGCTGGTTCTTTGCTGGCAGCTCTGGTCAAGGGTTTGCTGTGGAGGAAGCTGACAGTCCTAATTTTAAAAAAACACTGTCTTTCACACAAGCTCCCAGGTCTCAGCTGTGTTTTCCTTGAATCCATTACCTTGGGTGAGAGGATTCTTCCCAAAGGCTGTGTGTTATTCAGAAAGTCACACTTCACGGCCTCTCGGGGAGGTGAGGACAATTTTCGCACCTGGCTAAAGGCTGTGCCAGCCTCCCGGCGACCTAAAAACCCAGGTCCACAGGCACAAAACGCAGAAGGTGCGAGTGAAGGGGAGGGTGGTGGCTGTTGTCCAAGTAGTTTAGCCACGTGGTTGGCCACTCCGCAGCAAGGTTGTCTGCCAGGGCTCACAGAGCCTCGTGTTAGGAATCAGGAGAAGATACTAAATGATCATTCATTTTGTCTTTAGGGAATTTTAGAGTAATTTCGGAGCTAGTGAGCCAAGGGACAAAAGAGTCTTAAGGTGGCAGAGGGTAAAGACACTATAATAGGAATCTAGAGATGCATCTTATTCCCTGGTCTGCCAGTAATTTGCAGTGTGCCTTTGGGTTACTGCAATTCTTTGGGTCTCCTCACTCTCATCGTGGATAAATTTAAACTGATGGACTGATTTTGAAGTTCTCTTCCATTTCTAGAACTCTGAGATTCTAATTCAGATGTGGGAATGCCACATTATGCCTCAGAGGAAGATTCTTTCACTAGGGTTACCAGATTTATCAAATAAAAGTACAGGGTGCCCAGTTTAATTTGGATTTGAGATAAACAAGGAGTCATTTTTTTAGGGTAAGTATGTCCCATGGAATATTAGGGATATACTTATAGTATAAGATGATTTATTGTTTTTCTGAAATCCAAATTTAACTAGCCTTCTATATTTTATCTGGCCATGCCTGCCTTCCACCAAACATGTCTGCCCCACATGAAGGTGCTGGGGAGGGCATTTCTGCCCCTCTGTGTCCTCTAACTCAGTGATCCCCAGCCTTTTCAGCACCAGGGACCAGTTTCATGGAAGACAATTTTTCTATGGACAGGGGTTGCGGGGAGGCAGAGCTCAGGCGGTGATGCAAGCGATGGGGAGGGAAGCAGCTGTGAATACAGATGAAGCTCCATGGCCGGTCCCTAACAGGCTGCAGATCAGTACCAGGGGTTGGGGACCGCAGCTCTAACTGGCATGTCCTGATGGAGGGGAGCTGATCAATCTGGTTGGTCAGAATCTGCAACATTCCTTGGCCACATTTGTCTGTAAGGGATAACTGTGTCTGAGGCAAGGCTCTTGGCTTCCACTTTGGCTTTTGCAGCCCAGACGCAGAAGCTACGGGCTCTTTCCCCTCTGTCTCTCGTGGGAGAGCCCCTAAGAGCAGGGCTGCTCATGGGGAAAAGGTAGGAAATTCTCCTTTTGTCCTGCTGCCCTGCAGACCCCATCCATTCCAATGGCTGAGTGGATGGACTTGCAGCTTGCTCTGCAGGGCCATTCATCATAGGCTTACCCGAGGGTGTAGATCCCAATGTATAGATTGGGATGGGAAACAGAGGCCCATTTATCCTAAGGTTTAATCTTTTTTTCTCCAATCTAGCTTTTACCAGTGAACTCTGAATTTGGGGGATTATAGGATGCTTGCTGGCCTAATAATAAGTTGAATTGTGGTTCCAACTGGGCCAGTGGCTTCCCACATTTTCCTGTTTGGCCTATAAGGGAGGAGCTTTGAGACTTAGGTCCCAAACCTCTTACATCATTGTTGTCTCTACAAATCGGACTTATTGACCCATCTACATCCAGCCTCATTCATTGCAAAAAAGAAAAAAAAAAAGTGAACAGCATGTGAAGTCATTAGACTGGAGTGGGAGGAAAGGATCAAATGTAGGTAATCCTGGGACATGTGTTGTTTACTTATAGAAATGATCTGGGGACTTTGTGTTGTACATAACTGCTTGCTGTATGAATGAAGATGGGGAGAGTTCTAGGCTTGCTATCCAGCCCTGGCATTTGCAGTTACAGACTTTGGCAATAAGGCAGTTATCAGAAGCTACCTCTTGATACCTTTGACAGTGGCTTCTGTCATCATAGTCACTGGGGTTTTCATAGCTCAGGCCTTTATTGCTTGTCTGGTAACTTTGCCACACACAGCATTGTAACTCTACATCTCTTGTACTTGGCTTTCCTAAACACAGTTCTGATTGTGTCACTGCATGGCCTGAAAGCTTACCCTTTCCTACAGAAGCAAGTCTGAACTCCTCAGCATGGCACATGAAGCCTTGCCAGGCTAAGATGACATTCCTTGCACTTAAGCTTTTCTTCTGCTACCACCCTCCCCGTTCCTGGGCACTCTAGGTTCTACCCTAATAAACTTTTAGCTATCACCCAAAAGTTCTCCTTCACGTCTCCAAAGCTTTGTATATTCTGGTACTTCTGCTTCTAATGTCCTTCCTCTTCTCTCTTTGGTGAATGTTTTCTTTTGAGAATTAACTCAAGTGTCAGCCCTCCAAAGCCTTGTTGAATTTCCCTCTCCCTGGGAGAATTACTGTTCCCCTCGTCTGGGCTTTCAGTCTCCACCATATTGCATTGCGGTGATTGGGCCAGGTATCTATTACTATTTCTCCTGTTGATCTAAGAGCTCCCTGAGAGCAAACAGCTTGTCTCACTTCATCTTTGTATCCCCTCTATAATGTCACATCCCTCTGCCATTCCTCTGTCGCAGGGCCTGGCACAGCAGGAACATTCAATAAGTGATTGCTGCATGAATGAAGACAACAGAATATGGCCCAGATATCTGATATTTAAGTTGTTTTAATTATGTGGAATGTGTGAATTGTCAGATAAAATAAATCTTCAGGGTGGAAATGATTAAATTGAAATATTAGTGTAGGAACATACTGCAGCCCATAAAAACCAAATAGATACTGTAATTTAAGAGAGGGATATTAAATCTTTATCTCAAGGAACAAATCAGAATAGAGCCACAGCATGAAACACTTGTAATAGGCTAACATTAGCATTAGTACTAGCATTCAGTAATCCTTCCTTCTTTGGGGTACAGAATGCCTATTTTGGTATCAAACTTCATCTCATCAACATATGCATTATGATTTATGGAAGGGATTTTTTTTTCCTTGTCATGTAAGATTGAATGGATCAGCAAAATATCTCTGCTGGCAAGTACTTTGTGAGAGGCTGTGAGACTGATTGCAGGGATAAAGGATACTTATTTGGTACTTTGCCTAAATGAAATCTGGAGTGACATCTCGTCTAATATTTTATTTTCTTCAATACACATTGGGGCATGAATGTAGCTCTCAAAGTCTAAGGATCTAAAGGGAAAATCACAAAGCTAGAAGAACTCTAGTGAGAGAACACTGAACTTGCAGTCAAGATTTTAGTCTCAACTCTTACTAACCAGCTGTGTGATCCTGAGGAAGTTATACAACCTTTGAGGGCCTCAGATTCCCTGTCTTTATATCAGAGGCTTGTACTATGTGATCTCTGAAGATATTTCTCTGTGCTATCACTTTGATTCTCTGTGCTCTCTGCAGAGACAGATTGACTGTGAATTTAATGAAGCTTAAGCCTCAGGGCTCCTTGCTTGCACACCTCCTTCCAAAAGCCCCAAGAGGCGCCCCATCAATGTCTTTTACATGGTCATATATTTTTGTGAAGCTTCAAAAGTAAGATATTTTAACTGAAATTGGTCAAGATAGCCGACTCTTTCTACTCCCCACCCCTTCCCTAACACAAATCCTCAGGTATGGGGCGGCTTTAAAGTGAGTGCAGGTATTTTTGGGATTGAGTTGGGATATGCTGATTTTGGAATGGAGATTGAATTGGGGCTATGTTGATTTGGGGCTTATTGGTATATCTTTATGTAGTTTATAGTTACTCTGTATGTAGTTACACTGTGGCTAGTCTTCCTGGTACTGCTGTGACTACCAGGAATATTTCTACTACCCACTGTGCTGGCTCACCCAGCATTGTGACATGAAGGTACAGGGCCACACTTAGTATCATGGAACGAACTTGTCCTACAACTCCTGGCACTAGAAGCATGTAGGGAGTGGAAGAGAAACAAGATTTGAAATGTACAGAGCCAGAAGCTACTCTGTGGAAAATTCTTCCAATCATCAGACATGGAAAGTTGTAAATGAATGATTCGGTTTGCAATGATGACTAAACAAAATGGCAATGTTCTCCTGTCAGGAATATGCTCAATAATGCAGCGTGTACAATTATAAATACACTTTAGAATTTTTTTTGATGGTAATTGCTCAACATAGAATCCACCAGCATTCCTGTGTTTGTGAGGACAAAAACTTTTAATTGTACCATGAAGAATAGATCTGTGTGTGATGTTTCAGGTTTTATGTATTTCAAAATGTCTTAGTACATTCGATGTATCTTGTCTTGATAAATTCTGATGGTTGCAGATGAAGTGGCCTACAATATTGACACATGCACTAGAAAGCCCTGAAGAAACAAGGGTTCTAGTGACAGAACTCTCATATTTCTCAGTAAGGCAGCAATAGATGTAGGATAAGAGTAATTCGATTATACTATTACGTGGCTCAGTATATGGTAGTCACAATTTTAAAACGTATTTGAATTGCTCTTGTGTATACCTTAATTTCAGATTAATTTTGTACCTCTTTTCTAAATGATCATACTAAAATTCAATAGTGAAGGGAAGGAAATATCCTATTGGAAACTGAAGACCTAAACTAAACAGAAGAAAACCAGCACAAAGTTCAAAATGTTGAAAACTCTCTTTTATCACAACAGAAGCTAAAAACTGGTGGTCAAAATCATAAAGACAAGAAACAGAATCATGATAACAAAGAAAATGTAGATAAAACAATAACAGAAGAGGTAAAGAAATTTATGAGAATTGGGACACTCTGCAAAAGAAAGATGAAAGTAATGGTTGCCCAAGGTCATGAACTACATACAGATGGTTAATGAGTGTCCTTGATTCCAAGGGCACTTAAAATTAACCACTGGACAAGAACCTTGAAATGCCATGACTCTTAGAGCTCTTATGAAAGAAACTGGATACAGTTTATCCCAAATTTGATAAAACTCTAAAAATTTTACATGACATTATAATGAGTTGGAAGTTGAAAAAAAAAACCTGTCTAAAGTATCAATTATAAAAAATAAATTTCTAGCCAACTGAATTATCTTTCTCATCTCTGTATAGAAAGATTATAGAAAAAATTTTTATTATACAAAGAGAAAGCTAAAAATTTAGAAAAATATAGAAATATGTTAGGGGCTCATTAGTGAACATGTTTTGTCATTTTTTTTCCCCCGGATTTTGTGATGTTTATGGTACTTTTTGGGTACTAAAAATTTGTATTTTACTAGGACTTATTACTTCATTGTAAATAAATATTCAATTTGTACTCAAATTTTGTTTGTAATTTTGTATTCTCTTTTTGGTAAAAAGGACTCCCTAAATTATATAAGCTTTAGGCCCCACAAAATCTGGATCCGTTGGTGCTCATCTGTTGCTGTATCCTTTATAGAGTAGTGTTTCTTGAACTTTAATGTGCATTTAAATCCTCTGGGGATCTTGTTAAAATGTAGCTTCTGAGAGTCTGCATCTCTGACAAACTCCCGGGTGATGGGAGACACTGTTGGTCTCGGGACCGCATTTGAGAATCAAAGATGGTTCTTACCTGGCTGTGCATTGGCATCACTTGTAGTGCTTTTAGAAAACACATTATGCCCAGGCCCCATTCAGTACTCGGTAGGTTTGGAATAAGGTCCTATAGTTGTTTTATTTGTTTTTTAAAAAATTCCACAGGTTGGGAAAGAGGCCCCTTCATATATTGTTGATGGGAGTACAAATTCGTGCAGCCATTTCTGAGCTTGATTTGGCAATATTTTCATAGAATAAATAAAAAACAAGCCAGCTGGCAGGGCAGCATGGGAAAGGCAGATTACCGATTCCCACCCAAGGGTCACAACACGGTGTGTAAGAGGATGGGCTTTGGCCGAGAGACAAAAGACACATAACTGGCACAAGGTGCGTTCTCTGTGATCCAGTAGTTCCACTTCTAAAAATTTATCGTCGTAATATTATACGTATCAAGATTACATTTAAATATGTTCAATTTCATGTTATTTATAGCAGGACAATTTACATGCCCATCAATAGATTGCACAAATTATGTTACACTTTTACAAAGGAATAACAATAGCTAATCTTAATTAAGCCATTACTATGTATCATTGTTTACTTTATTTATAAGTATTAACTTAATTTGCTTTCACAACTATCGTATTTCCATTTTACCGATGATGTAATTTATAGGTATCAACATGGGAAGATGTTGAAGGATAGAATAAGCAAAGAACAAGTAGCAGAACATTATGTATTACCATCATAAAACACTGACAACAAAATGTAATACATTTGATTCCGACGCACAATCTTCAGTAGATAACTACTGATTTAGTATAGAAATAAAAGGACATTCAGTTACATCAAACGAACTGTTTTTGTGCAATTTAGTTAACTGGTAACACTTTCAGAAGAAGACAAAGTGAAAATGATTAGGTCAGTTTGGTGGTTTAGAGTATTCTATTGATCAGTGGTGGAAAGGGTGGTCATCCTGAGTGATCTCTAACATTAGTGTTGACGGGAAGAACTGACCCATAGGTGTTCCTACGTCTCATTTCTCCTAGGACATGCCCTGGGGGAAATGCTTCCGTGCAATTTGTCCGGGCTTTTCACTTGATCCAACCTCTTTGCATTATGATGTTTTCACCTCACTGGCTCTATACCTCCCTCACTTCTAGTCCACAGTAAGGTTTTGTTTTGTTTTATTTTTAAAATATATTTTCCCCAAAACTTTATTATGGAATTTTCAAACATACAGAAAAGATAAAAGAAATTTACAGGGAGCACTCATGTCTGCGTCGGCTAGATTCTACAGTTCACATTTTACCAAACTTGCTTTACCTTGTATCTATTTATCTCTCTATGCATCCATTGATCCCTCTCACTTTTGGGATACATTTCAGAGCAAGTTGCTGACATCAGTACACTTTCCCCTATACATCTCAGTATGTATATCAATAACTATAGTTCAATATTTGTTTATCGTTATTTTTCTTTCCTTTTCAGGTAAAATTTATGCACAAGGAAATGTGCAAATCTTAAGTGTGCATTTGATGAGTTTTGACTAATGCTTCTGTTCGTGCAACTCAAACCTCTACCAAGAGAGAACATTACCAGACCTGAGAGGACCCTCGTGCCCCTTCCCTGGGGCACCTCTCTACCTCTGTACCAATTCCCCCCAGGCAACTACTGTTCTAATTTTTTTTTCCACCATAGATACATGTTCTAGAACTTCACATAAATGGAATGATACAAAATGTCCCTGGTTTCTTCTAATAAAGGATAGTATTTAGAAACCAAGATCTGGGTAATTGGTGCGTTAATTGCTAGTCATTGTTTTAGGCTCATTCGGTGGACAGAGCAAGGAAATATGTACATTTTTCATGTCCGTCTACATATGTATGTGTATATATACACATATATACATCTATAATGATTCCTATATCTGTCTGTATGTATATACACCCATGTAATAAAATCATGTATTTCCGTGGTTACCTCTATTTCAATCCAGCCCCTCAGGGTTTTTTCTAGACTTCCCCCTGTCAATGTTTGTAAATACTTGCTTTGGCAGTGAGTCTTTTGGCTCCTGTTGCCTTCAGTATATATATTTATTTCCTTAATCTGTCTCTTTCTCCCACCACCTCCACATCCTACCTCCTTCCTGACCTATGTCTCACTGGCCCCCTGCCCTGCATCCTTGGTCTCTGGGCTGCCTGTCCATGCCTCTGCATGGCTCCACATCTCCTCACCTCCCTGTGAGTTCAGCTGCTGTGCTGACTTCTCCATGCTGGGAAGGGAAGTAAAGGGACCATGTAGCAGGTCTTAGTGGCAAAAAAGCAAACTGAACAAAACCAACCCTATGTTCTATTTGCAGTCCTATTTCCCAGCTCCTGTTCTTGACTCTCTGCAAAGAAAATACAGTCTTTCAGTGATTAAAAAAAAAAAAAAAAAGGTGGGAGGGATGGGGGGAGATTGAGTATAGTGAGTTATAATTTTATTTAAGGTCCCAAATAAAAAGGCTTCTTGAAAAAGGTTATGAGAATTATAACCCGTTCCTGCTGTGCAATCAGCTCAAACCCATCACGACTTTGCCCAGCAGGGGCTAATGCTACTCTGTAACAAGTGAACAGGCTTAAGGCTTGCAAAGGGGTTAATCAATAATAAGGAGTTCTAGCAGAAGCCTCCACTTGCAGAAGTGTTGGCTGTCCTTTGGCAGGTGAGGATCCTAGTCACCCGCACCAGTCCTCTGACCTTGGCATTCACAAGGTCTCAGCTATGACAAGCCACTTGGCACCAATGTCAGCTTCTCACCCACTGACTTGAGCTTCCTGGGGGTTTTCTTATTACGGCCTTTGCCTATTGCCTTAGGGGAGAAACTTTGCAATAGTTAGTTTCACGTTCCTTAAATCAGAGGAATAACCTGGCTTTCGGGAACAATGCGATAACACTTTCCAGAAATTGTAGGTGGTAGACATACTTTGACTGCACCAAGCATCATGCAGGCACCTGCTCTTTCGTTTCTAGCTTGACGTTTACTCACTCCGCTCCCTGCACTCACCAGAAAGCACAGATTCTTGGCTTAGTATAGATCAGATTGCACACAGGGAGAGTACCCTGGGACTCTGCCTTTGTCTCTGGCTACACACTCCCCATTCACCAGGGAACCTAAGAAATCATCCCTGAAATAAGCCTCATTTGTAGGCTTAAGGCAGCCCATGACCTGTGACAGGCAAATTTGCTTCAATACATTTGCTGGCTCTGAGTGACTGTTAGTGGAGGCCTGAGAGAGCTGTGTGGTATAGGCCTTTGATGAAGCCTCATCTGGGCACAATAGGATGGAGTGCTGTAATTGATCAGTGATGTCTGCCATGAGCAGGGAAGGAAGATTGCAGTAAACGTACCTTTTTGCCATCCCTATCCTAGGATTTAGCCTCATGTTCTAGCAGAAGACAGACAAGACAATTTGCCTGAGGTCTTCAGTAATTATCCTAATTTTCAAGGCTGTCTGATTGGCGATATCTCTTGTCTGTTGCCCTTATTTATATTATTAATATTTTGGTGTATGTGTGCTCCTTGACTAAAGAAAAGAAAGGGAGAGAAGTGAAAATTTATTGTCAGTTATACTTTTAGGAGCTTTACAAGATGTATCCCATTGAATATTCAAAACAAACCTACAAAATCAGAATATTACTCCTCTTTTTAATAACAAAGAAATCAAGGCTAAGAGAAGTAAAATATTTGCCTAAACCACAAAGGAAAATTTCAATTCCAAGGATGATACTCATTCTGATACACTTGGGCAGTGGTTCTCAATCTTGGGAAAATTAAAAAAAATATATAAAATACTGATGACTGTATGTCATCCCAGATAATTATATCAAAATCTCCAGGAAAGGGAAGCTCAGGCATAAGAATGGTTTTAAAAATCCCCAGGAGATTCTAATCTGCAGTTGGGGCTGAGAACCACTGCACCAAGCTTCACATTTACAGAATGCCTAGCTGAGCCTAGCTTTTTCTTTTTTTCTCTTTTTCTATATCCTATCTAATTTAATTTTCACACAATGCCTTGAAGGATGCATTTACCTGTGAGGGAAAACTGAGGCTCAGAAAACATAAACACATTGCCGAAGATCATTCAATGGAACTGGGATTTGAATGCAAATCTATTTGGTTCCAAAGCACTTGCTCTTTCCACGACACCGTGCTTCTTCCATTAGGTTTCTGAGCCCAAGCTCCAACCTTAACCTTAGTGTTGAGTGATTCTGGATTCCACCTGGTTTCCAAATCTGACCCCAACGTGTCATTTCCTTTCTTGATTTGTTTCTCTAGCTTGGGCTGGAAGCATCATTCATAGTCTTAGCATTTGGTTTCCTGGGAGAGAAATGCAAGAGGTGCTTCCTAAAGTTACTACCATTTATCTTGTGGAATTTGGGCAGCTCAGGGTGAGGCTGTTTCTGGAGACACATGTCCTGAACAGTGACCTTGCCTGTGAAAGATGTCGTGTCTAGACCACATAAATCTGGGGTCCTCTCTTTAGTCCCCAGGCAGTTCGAAGAGATACAAAGGAGCTGTTGGCCTGGCTTCCTGATCCTGTGAACTGTGGGCACTTGTGTTCCTGCTTTGGCTGTTGTGATACTACACTGATTTTAGCTCCTTTGATCAGAATCTTGAGTGTCCATGAGCTAATTGAGCAAACTATCGGAACTTTAGAGTTGGAATGGACCTCCATCTTAATCTAATTCCAACGCCTACCTAGGGCAAAAATACTCTCCTACCACCATTTTCAGAAAGGAATTCAGAGTCTTTTTAAATGCTTCCCAGGGATGGAAATGCATGATCTCCTGCATTAATTGACACATTGCTGGGTGGCCCTAGCAACTCACAAGCTCTTTTAAAATTAAGCTTATATATTGCTCCTTATAATTTTCAAGTTTCTCAGCCGATTAATTTTCCTAAATCTTATCAAAGACTGATTTCTGTGAAGCTGGTCCATCAACCAAGTAGTTTATGCAAATTAGGGTGGACTAAGCAAGGTTAGTTCCGGGCAAAATTATTAATAAGGTCTCCAGTGTAGTTTATCTTTAGTATCCTTAATCACACTGCCTTCGTTTAGGGCCAGCTGCTTCTCACCTCCTCCACTCTAACTTTTCTTCCTCTATCAGAATTCCTGCTGTCAGAAAAAGTTTGGAAACTCAGCCACTATCAGCTACAGGTGACCGATAAAGCATGACTTCCCCCATCCAAGAGCATTTACACTTTATTAAGGATGAAGCCTTGAAAAGTTTGGCATGAAGGAACAAATTTGAAATGAATCGTAGTCATCAGGCAGTCTCAGGAAGGGTGGGGGTAGGGCAACATGGCTTCCCAGTGCTGCCCACATCACCTCCCGTAGGGACACCTGACACCCCTAGGTGAGCCTGGGCCCCAGTCCCTATCTGGAGACCGCTGCCTGGTCCCATGCTGCTTCTGCTCTGAGCACTGGTGGTCTCATGGGAAGCTGTTGGAGTGGAGGATAGGGAGGTTAGATACCTGAATTATTTGAAGTCTAAGTGCAATAGAAAGTGGCTGATTTGCTGAAATTAAAGCCCTGTAGGATTTGAATGGCCACCCTGGGTTTGACTGATAATTTGTTTTAATTTTCTTCTCAAAGATGGCACTTCCAACAGCGCAGTCTCCACTGGACGGTTCCTGCTGCCAAAACAGGAGTCAGCTGTCATGAGAGGGAAGTTTTCCTGGGAACAAACAGCCATGTTTCTTGATGTAGGGCGTAGACATTCCTTGAAAGCTCTTCTGTTCAAAACAGACAAGGTCCCAGTTTGCCTTCCTTTAAGAGAGTTGATAACATCACAGCCTGCAGTGGTTGAGGGTGCTGTGGAAACCAAACTTCTTAGCCCTGAGGTGCGGGGATGGCATGTGTGTTTTATTTATTATTTACTGAGAAATCTGTCCAAGCACTGCATTTTAGAAACTGGTGAGAAACACTGGTGAAAAAGTGAGCACCGGAGGCATAAAAGAGCCTTTGAAACTAGGACAGCCTTTCATTAGATCCTACCTGGACTCTGCGGGGAGGCGGTTTGCATGCACGACACTCTGCTCACAAATCAATTTTTCAACTTGGTTTGGACTCTGGGAAACAGTGAAATGGGGGATTTCACATGAGCCTCTCCATCCAGATGTGTCCATAATAGAAACCGCTGGGCAGTGGGGCATAATTAACGATCTCTCCTTCACTGAGACCACAGAATGGCATTAATTTTGCCAACTGGGCTTGATGTGAATTGGCTGGAATGTCTGAGTAGATTTCCAGCTGCTGCTCATGGAGCTCTGGCTTCCAGCAGTATTTGCATTCCAAATAAAACGAGGCCTGAAATAGATGTGCGATACATGTTCAAAGCTATTTTTAATCAATGATCACTTGGTTAGCTGTGAAAGATTATCCGCAGGTCACAATCCATTTTGAATTCTGCTGTGTCCTGCAGAACTGATCTAAACACACAGCGACTTCAACTTCCCCTGCAGTCCTTGTGCTTCGTCAGCTCTTTGGAGGGAGGTTGGGGGGAGTTGGGTGGACAGCCGCACCATATATACGCCTCAGTGACAAGTACCAGAGCTGGAGGGCCATTGACTCGAGATAAGGCTGTGTTTAAATTGGCCCTGGTTCCCCAGAGAAACTTTGTAGAGCAACCATATGCCCCAAAACTCTGTCCCCTGAACATTTATCCTGCAACTCGCCACGTTACTGTGCAGCAAGCCTGTCTCTTTCAATTCACGGGAGAACTCAGAGAGAAATGTTTATTTTGCTTTTGCTAACCCCCTCTAGCTGTGGGGATGCTGTGGGCACTGCATGTTTCTTTATATGTAGTATCTTACTGGAAGCTTGGCATTTCTGTGGGGACTGTTGCCAGTATCACCCACTAGTTGTATGTGTTTTTTTTAAATAATAGCCACCTTACATTTGTTGAGCACACTTATTATTTGCAAGCAAATCTATAATCTCATTTGGAAAAGGCATTTACATAGTATGAATGCTTACAATTGCATATTAATTTTATTCAACAGAATATGCTAATATTATTTTCCCCTCCCTTATTTCTCCCTTTTCTTTTTCTATAATGTGTGTGGGTTTTTGAGTGTTTTTTTTTTTTTTTAATTTAGCTTCTCTAGCGTTTTTGCATGTGTGTTGGCAACTGTATTTCAGCTGCACCAGAGTCTTGATATCCAGGACCTTTACTTTTAGTGCTTTATTTTTGTTCTTAAAAAAATAATAATCCCACTGTCTTTTACCCATAATATTCATTTTGCCCACATTTTTTTATCCTTCCAAATATTAATTTATAACTTCCAGAAACATTTTTGTCATGGTTTATTTAGAGTTTAGATGTAGATTTGTCTTTTCTCAAAAAAGTTCCCTTAAGTATATTTCTTTTCAATTCTTCAATTTCATGAGGATTGATCTGTCCATTCTGCCAGGAATACTTGTTATTTAAATGGAGGAAAAAGGTAGGAGCTCAAAGGTGAACGTGGATCTCAGATACACTTTAAAAAACAAACAAACAAACAAAACCAAAACCATAGATAGGGGGACCAACTGTCTCAGCTGCCTGGGACTATCCTGGGTTTAGTACTGAAAATCTCTTACCTTGGGAAAGCCCTCAGTTCTGGAATGGTTAATCACCCTAGCTCTTGGGGTGACCTCCATAAGAAAGGGAGAAAATGCAACTGACCAAGAAAGCAGAAATTCGATGCCTCCACTTTCTTGTTTACATCCCGAGGGGATAAAAGAACATCTACCACCTCCCTGGTATATGTAGGGGCTACTTTGTCATCAACTCTTCCCTTATTTTTTCTAAACTCGCCTCTCCTTTTATCTTCTCCATAACATATCCCCATCACTTAGAAATTCTGCCCCTGCATTTTGACTACAGCAGCCAGAACAGACCCCTGGGTGTAAACAAAGGAGAGTTAATGAAGAGGGTTTCAATTCAGGGTATGGGGGGTTGGGATGAGGAATTGGGGGTGGGTAGGGGTAATGCATACACAAACTCCATGAAACCCCAGATCTATGCTTATTTTAATTAATAATTTCTGTGATACATTCTACATTCTTACAGACTTTTAAAGAGCTTAAAAATGTCTTCAGTGATGAACCCACCACCAATTTCTTTTTTTGAACTCCAACCAATATTTCTTTGTATATACTTTGCTAGTTTTCCCTTTTGAGATGTGGTGTCATGATTCTCAAAGTCAGTGAACCTGTCATTGTATTCTCCAATTAATGGGTCTATAACAGCTGCGTATTCTTCAAATGATTCGCATGTATCATCCTGATCATCAGTGACCTTTGCTAACAGGGGAAAATGTTCATCCGAAATTTCCTTTTGAAGAAGAAATGTTTTGAAAAAAGAGATTTTTTTGAAATATTTGGATTTTTTTTGCCACTTATCATGTATAGACTTAGTTTTACCTTGCAAAGAAATATTCAGGTTGTTTTGATTTGACATGATATCACACAGAAAGGCTGCATTCCTATAGAAATCTTCTTTCAATAATTCACATTGCTGACTCTGTTCTTCATGAAATTTAACTATCTCTTCTCACAGAGATAAAATTTTGACTAACATCTGTCCCTGTGATAGCCAATGCACTTTAGAGTGATAGGGCAAATCCACTCTGAATACCTCATCGTTAATGAGCATGTTATGAAACTGATAATGCCTGTGTTGCATTTGCAGGAATATAGTTAACAATACTTATAACTTGTTCCTAAGTGTCACTTAAAATAGTAGCTTTAGCACAGAGATTTTGCTGATGCAAGATACAATGAAAAGACATGAAAGCATCTGAATCTGTTAATACATTTTTTATCTGTGCAATAAACCCTTCCTGTTTTCCTGTCATGGAAGGTGCACCATCTGTACATACACTCACTAAATGTACCAAATTCAGTACAACTTCATGACTTGAAAGTTGTTGAAGTCTGTGCCAAATGAGTTGTATCTGTTGATTCATCCAAAGCAATTGAATAATGTATATTTTCCTTTTGAAGTATTGTGTGAAGTTGTTCTGTTAAGTTGATGGCTAATTCATTCTGCCCATCAGTTATGGCTCTTCTCAAAAGAGGCAGTTGTTTATACTTTGAAATGTTATCAGAGTCTAAGCATCCTAAAACTTCGACAATGCATTCTTTCACAATTTCTACATCACTGAACAGCTTCCTTTTTTTCCCAAGTATATAAGCTACTTTATAAACTTTATAAGCTTCGGTGGAATTATTTCCAGGTCTTATTGCTGCTTGAAAGAATTGTCTTTGCTTTGGCTTTTCATCTTTTAATTTCTGCAATACGACCTTCTCCTTCTAATTTAAAATCTTTGTGGTCCTTATGAGTGTTATAAGGCTGATGAGCACTGAATTTCTTTAATGTTGATATTGCAGTATCACAAAGCAAGCAAATCATCTTATCTTTAGCAGAAACAAGATAATAGTGTAGTTCCCAATCCTCATGAAAAAAATCTGTATTCTTTCTTCAGCTTTCTCTTGGTCTTTGTTGACATGATGGGCTGTTAAGCAGACAGAATTAAAAAATACTGTCGAGCTGTGCAACTATTCACAAATTCCACTTCAAACAGAAACACAGTGCACTGTTGTCAAAAGCTGATAACAGACTGGCGTACTCGACCTCCATAAACTGTTGCCAACCAGCCTTGTGAGGTAGTGTCACCAGTCAGGTGGGGGAAGTTAGAATTAAATCGTGAGTGTAGCAGCTGTCAATTTAGCCCTTATGGCTTACTAATGTTCTAATTGTGCTGGTCAATCTGGGAGGATTATTTTGTTGAAACCTATTTTATTCTTTGGTACTTTAAATACCTTCATTTTAAAAATAAAATAAAAATATAAAAGATGAACAAAAATGTATTAATAAAATAAAAGGATTTGTTCTGTAAAATTTGGGTTCAGTCAAAAGACCATACTTAAGGACCTAGAAGGCCACAGGTTCCCCCCCTGGGATATACCCATTCACCTATTGAAGGACTTCTCAGTTGTTTCCATGTTTTGGCAATTATGAATAAAGTTGCTATAAACATTTGTGTGCTGGTTTTTGTGTGGACATAACTTTCCAGTTCATCTGGGTAAATACCTAGGGGTATGATTGCTGGGTGATATGGTAAGACTAGATTTAGTTTGGTAAGAAATTGCCAAACTGTCTCCCAAGGTGGCTATACCGTTCCCACTAGCAATGAAAGAGAATTCTTGTTGCTTCACATCCTTGTCAACATTTGGTGTTGTCAGTATTTTGGATTTTAGTCATCCTAGGAGCTATGTAGCAACTATGTTGTTTAGCTGGTGAAATCCAATAGGAGATGCTATCTGACCGTGTTATGAAGGATGTGTGCTGACAGATTTCCTGGAATTGGGAAAGGAGACTAAACAGAAGCAATGTTGAACAAAAAAGGAGGGGGGGCAAATCTCACCCCAGGATGGCAAGATCTACCTGAAAACACATATGAAACTTGACTCTCAAATTTAAGGTCAAACCTGAGAAAAAAAAGTACACCAGTATCTTCAAGTGTCTGGACATCTCCTTTCTTAACAGTAATTTTGGTTCATTTGTTGGTTTGCTGAAATTCTTCAAATATCCTTTTGAAAAGACAAATGGGTAGTATATTTTCTGATCCATGAATATTTAGGAATACCCTCAAGTTCAGAAGACAAGTTTGTCAGAGTGATGGAACATCTCTTGCGCTTTTCTGCCCAGTATTCTGGTTTTTTGGCTCAGGAACATTTTCTCTCCCAACTCATGTATTTTTGGTGCAATTATAATTTCAGAATGTACACATACCCAGACCTGGTTCATTGTGATGATCTGTTCACAATGATTTATTACAGCGTGGGCATACAATCCAAATAGGGCCAATCATGGACCTTGAATTAAATGTATGGGTTGTGGGCCATTTGGATGTAGGCTTGGGCTGCCAGGGGCCGTCTTTCCTGTCATATGAACAGAGTCCGTCTACGGTGGGAAAGAATGAGGCCAACATAAAGAAAATTAAACAAAAGACAGAAAAAAGCAGATCTGAGAGATGAAGAGAAACAGAAGTATAAATAAACAGATAGATGATAGATACCCGGAGGGAGAGGGAATGAGTAAGGGAGAGTGAGCCCTGATGAATTGTTTGAGATCCTTGATCCGGTACCTGAAGTCTTACTTTTGGATTTCTTAGGCATGTAAACCAAGAAACTTCCTTTTATTCCCCCTTAAGATAGCTTGAGTTTGGTTTTGTGTACTTTAGAACTGAAAAAAAGTATAGAATTGGTAGTAGGAATGGGCCATTGCTAGAGATGGATTCTACAATGAAGAATTGGTTGAGTACAAATGTGGCACAGGGCGGTGAGGACTCCTCTACCAAGGGCAGGAAAGTTGATAAATCTTGTCATGTTGTTCTGAAACATATGGTTAAATGATCACCTGTTGTTTCTTTGGGCACAGATCATGTGCCTGCTGAGGCTAGAGCTTTAGGGGAATCGTTAAAATTTCCGGATATCAGCTTATTGCATGTCTTTCAAGGAAAGAAAAAGGTTCAATATAAATTGGTCCCTCTGAAAGCAGGAAGGAAATAGTATATAACTAGTAAGAGATGCCTTTCCCCCATATGGATGTGAGCAGTACTCTTAGACTGCGGTGGGTCAGATAATCATGCACCTCATGGAACTGCAAAAGACATTATCCTTGCCCCAAGCTGAAGTTAGAGGCTGGGAGGTGGGAGACACAGTGGGGTATATAACTGGGACTTAGGAGGAATCTGAGAAATCTAGAAGCCTGATCCTTTAAGCCCTTTCCCAAAATATCCTGCTGAGAACTTGCTGGTGGTGAAGTTAGCAATTCATTCCATAGTAAACAGCCAACCAATGGGATTCAGCCTGGGAACCTGGCTAGATTAGTCCTGCCTCAACACCTCAGCCTGAGTCATTAGGAGTCATTTAGCTGAGGGCTAAGATCTGTTGCTAAGGGACAGATAAGCAAAAGAGTCTGGTCCATATTCAAGGACATAAGACAAGATTTCTGGTGTTGTTCACTCACAGAAGCAGGCTCAAACAGTAGCTAGGTGTAGAATTGTCAGAGAAATGCCAACCCAAAAGAGCTTGGGGATGCTACATTTCTAAGGCAACAAAACCAAAAGTAAGAGGGGGACTAAGGGGCAGGACCTCCAGAAGGGACTCCCTCCTAGTACTTATTTCAGCCACAGCCTGGGAGAATAATGAATATGGATGATCTGTCCACAGGTTAAAGCCCTAGGAATCAGATTGATTCCACTGTGAGATGTAAATCCTTGCTATGCTAATCTGCAGAGTATGCTACATGTTGTGGCATACGTCATGTCTGCCTTTCTAAATGGAGTTTTAATTGAAGATATCCTGTTGCCTCTTCTCTGCTGAGTAATGGAAGTGTAGGAGATTCTGCCATTGATCATCTAAATTGCAGGTTGTTGGATCAAGAGGAACCATATCTGGCTGTGAGAACTGTGTGTATTATGCAGAGATCCTGGATGCTGAGATGGGTTGGTGACTGGATGTAGTTCTGGGTGGTTGTCTCATTTGGACAAATATGGTTTGGGTCATACATTAGTTGGACAAACATCAGGTGGAGGCACTTTTGAAATTATATGTGCAGAGATGTGTATGCCCATGTGCTCAGCAGGCATGGGGGGAAATAAGACAATTGCTCTTAGTGTCTGTCCACCCTTTTTTTCTGGGAAGGAACTGCTTCTCTCCCATCTCATTAGGTTCTTGTGGAACTGTTCATCACAGTGTATCCCTTGGTTGCAGGAGCGTTGAGTGACTGAGGCCTGACCAATAATGGTCTAACCCCTTGTCCATGGTGACCGGACATGATCCGAGTACAGGCAACCAGAAGACTTTCATGAGACTAAATCTCATGGATACAGGGAGTCTGTCTTCCATTTGAATTATGAGCTAAAACAATGTGAGCTTGTAATTATTTTCTGGCTATGTTTTTTGGGATTGGGAAAGAGAGTACACCCTTGTCCATCAAAACCTGTTGAACATCATAGCTTAGCCCAGACTACCTTAAACACTGATGCTGATTAGCCTAGAGTTGGGCAAAATCATCTGGCAACACCGTACAGTTGACCCTTGAATGACACAAGTTTGAACTGTGTGGGTCCACCTACACACAAATTTTCTTCTGCCTCTGCCACTCCTGAGACAGCAAGACCAACCCCTCCTCTTCTTCCTCCTCCTCAGCCTACTCGTGTGATGATAAAGATGAAGACCTTTATGACGATCCACTTCCACTTAATGAATAATAAATATATTTTCTCTTCCTTATGGTTTTCTTAATAAAATTTTCTTTCTTCTAGCTTACTTTATTGTAAGAATACAGTATATAATACATATAACATATATGTTATATATAATACATATAACATAAAAAATACGTGCTAATCTACTGTTTATGTTATCGATAAGGCTTTCGACTGCAAAGAGGTCAGTTCTCCTAACCCCTGCATTGTTCAAGGGTCAAGTGTACTTTAAGTGGAAAAGAATGAAGTCAGTATAGAAAGAAAAGCAGAGACAGGATGAAGTAAGAGACAGTGGAGTTGATAGTGGGGAGGAAGAGAGAGAGGGAGAATGACATTATTTGAGTCCCTTGGTCCAGCTATGCCTAAATTTAGCTTGGAAGTTTTGAAAGCCAGTATATTCATTCGTTTCCTCTCTCTTCTTTTTTTTTTTTTTGAGACAGAGTCCCTCTCTGTCGCCCAGGCTAGAGTGCCGTGGCATCATCCTAGTTCATTGCAACCTCAAACTTCTGGGCTCAAGTGATCCTCCTACCTCAGCCTCCCAAGTAGCTGAGACTACAGGTGCACGCCTGGCTAATTTTTTCTATTTTTTAGTAGAGACACTATGTTGCTTACTATATCACTCAGGCTGATTCCTGACTTCAAGCGCTCCTCTGCCATGGCCTCCCAGAGTGCTAGGATTAAACTAGCTTGAACTGGTTTTCCTTTCACTTGCAACTAAAAGAATCATAAGAGCTAGGTGTAAAATCTGAATGACAAATTTTGGCCCTCAAAATTCTGTATACTATGTTTAATTTCCTTCTGACATAATACAAAGGAAAAGTCTGGGATCAGCCTGATTTTTCTCTCTTTATATGCAATTTATTATTCTTGTCTGACTGCTTAAAGAGTTTTTTCTTTATACTCATATTAAAGTCTTTTCCAAGAATGCACTCAGTTGCACTTAGGTATATTTTTCATATATATGAAATATATATATTTTTATCTGAATATATAAAAAATATATATTTTATCTAAAACACAGTGAATTCTTTAAATCCGCATACTTGAGGCTTTTTCCAATTCAAGTAAAAATTTTTTTCAATTATGTCTTTGATTATGGTTTCCATTCCATTTGCTTTGGTTTCTTTTACCTATAATTCATAAGTTGGATCCTCATAAGTTGGGGAAAGTGGGAAACACAATATTCTGTGAGTCTCAGAAAGCAGTGGCTAGCCAATAAAGGTCAACTATCCAGTGTCTGGGTTGGGACAGGTTTTGCATTCTTATTCCAGGGAGCTAGACTGTTTGAAAGAAATGAATGGTCTTTGTACATTTGCTCAGATGGGCTGTCTTTCTCTTCAGGCAGAATAACGCAGCAGTTTACCAGTTGTACCCTGTCAGCTCTTTCTCATGGTGTTTAAGGAACATTACTCAGCTTTCAGGGAGGTGTGTTTTTATTTTTCCCCTTTTACAGTCATAGATATTTTAAGAGAAATTTTAGAGAGACTGTCAGATGCCATTTAAAGTTGGAAGTCGTCTGTTGACTTCAGAGCTAGCCGAAGTATCATGTAATTTGTGTTTTCAACATTCACCTAATTAATTAATTCACAAATCAGCATCATTGAGCACCTTTTATGTGCCAGACCCATGCTTGCTAGGCTCTAACGTTGATTAAGATGTTATTCTAATTCTTAAGGATCTAGGAGTCTAGTGGGGAGGTAGATGTGTAAAACAACCAATGGCTGGTGAGCGCATGATACACACAGTGCTCTGAGAGCAATTTGGGGAAGCTCCACAGGGGAGGTAACAGATGTTGGTATTGGGCTTTGCAGAATCAGCAGGAGCTTGACAAATACCTGGAGAAGTAGCATTGGTGTGTTATTCTGTCCTCATTGGCCTGTGTCCCTTCAATGGGATGAAATAAGGGCTCAGTCTGCATATTGATATTTCTTTTCAAAATTTTATTCCATTGCTTTTAAATTTCATAGTATTCTCTTATGAGCTATAGATTTGCATGCCATGCACAATGTATGGGATTACATAGGCACCTTTGCCTTTCTCTTTGTTAGCTTTTGTCTTTCTCTTTACTCACTGGGAATGGGCATGCTATATTCTTCACATTTTAATTGCTTATCTACTACAATATATATTTAGGTAATTTGGAAGAGAAAGGAATGATTTATATTAATATAAAAAGAGAATGTGAAGTTTAAAAGAATAACCTAGTTTAACCTCCTCATCTCAACTACCATGTTATGGCTGGTAAGGTCACACCACTAAGTAGAAATTGAGCAGGGATAATAAAAATGATGATGAAGGTTGAGTAGTACAGGTGATTTATAAGACTTTCTCACAAGCATCATGGCATTTAATGTTCACAAAAATACTCTGAGCCTGATATTAGTATTGTGCCGTTCACTTGTGAGGAAATTGAATTTTAGCAATGCCAATGTATTTGTTTAAAAATATTATATTAAATCTCTAGACTTTAGTCCAGTAATTTCCCTATAATTCAATGAAACTTCACTGGTTTTTGTTTGTTTAATTAAACTCTAGTTAAAAATACTTTCCAAATAAGGATTATCTTTTTTTTTCTTAGTTTATGAGAAAGTACTCATATGCTATTTAGCACCAAATACTTGATTTTCTATATTTCTTATAGTCCGTTTCACAAGTAATACTTCCTATAATACACCACTCTGTGTTATTGTCTGTTTTGTGTTTATGTGATTTGTGTTGGCCGAGCAAAAAGTTTTTTCCCTGCTCAAAATCTAGTAAATTTCTTTCTCACCCCGTTTGTGACTTCTCTTGAGTTCACCAAACTGTCAGCTCTTTCCTGCCTTTCTCTGGCAGGCTGCCAGATTTCATTTATCATGCCTTTGGCTGTTCTTGTCAGCCATTGCAGCAGAATTTTTGCAAAAAATCTTATAAACAGTGTGTTTCAATGTTAGTGGTTTCTGCTACTAATGCCTTCCTTCTCATTCTTTTAAAATAATGCTTTGACCTCTTGTTTTATGAAGTGGACCATTTCACTTTTCTCCATGTGTAACCAGGCTCTTCCCACGGATTTAGTTGAAACAGACCCTGAACTTATTATAGTCAAAGGCACTTCCCTCTTCAGCAACTTCATCCTGTTGCTCCCTAAATCCCTTGCCCCTTTGGTTCCCATTAGGGTCCCTAATGGGAGTAGCATAGTCCGAGTCTTTTTTTTTTTTTTTTTTGAGACAGAGTCTCACTCTGTTGCTCCGGCTAGAGTGCCCGTGGCATCAGCCTAGCTCACAACAACCTCAAACTTCTGGGCTCAAGCAATCCTTCTGCCTCAGCCTCCCGAGTAGCTGGGACTACAGGCATGTGCCACCATGCCCAGCTAATTTTTTCTATATATTTTTAGTTGTCCGATTAATTTCTTTCTATTTTTAGTAGAGACAGGCTCTTGCTCTTGCTCAGGCTGGTTTCGAATTCCTGAGCTCAAACAATCCGCCCGCCTTGGCCTCCCAGAGTGCTAGGATTACAGGCGTGAGCCACCACGCCTGGCCCTAAGTCCTGTTTTCAAATCCCAGCCCTGCCACTTCCTGGTTGGATCATCTTGGGCAAACTTCTCTGAGCCACATCTGTAAAATGGGACCACATTGTATATACCTACCTGGAAGAATTAAGAAGATGGAATTAGATGAGAGAATAAATTGCCTAGAATAGTGCCAAACATATAATGGTTACTAGAAAAAAATGTTAATTTCCATATTTATTATTGCTATAAATTACTCTTTGGCTGAAGTTTCTCTTTGTTGCCATGCTAACCATCCAGGTGGATGCCATAAAGTCACCAATGCCCTCTCTCTTTTGAAACATTCTAAGCCAGCTGTTTTGTTTGTTTTTGCCTAAACTTTGTATTTCTTGAGCACCTTGATTCACTTACCTTTCAAAAAATGTTTTTGCTCATTCTTTTCCTTAGGAGTTTTCAGGGCCTGCTAATCTCAGGCATCTTTAGATTGGAGCAGATGGCCCCTCTGGGCCATTCCTCTGACATTTTTAGTCACTTCCTATTCTCACAGTAATTTGGTAACGCCACATGTAATCTGATAAACCGACTCCCAAGGAATACATTTTTGTTAAGACTGTGGCAAAATTGGTATCTGTCACTTTACAGTGATATGTTCTGGTAGTTCTATTGCCTCATTTTCCATTTTTTCTAAGCTTTTAGAAAATATATTCAAATAAATATTCTTCAATTTCGTATTATTCCTATTAACTCAAAAGCTGTGATTTATTACTTCCAGTCTTACCTACTTAGTTGAGGGGTAGTCAAGATCCTCTTCCAGTTCTAAAGCTTCTTTTTATACTCAGGAAATTCACCACTTAGTGAATATTTATTGAAAACAACAACCATAAACAAATTCTAGGATTCAGGGACACAAAGGTAAATAAAAGACTGTCCATTCTTCAAGGAACTCACAATAAGTAAGTCACCCCTTCCTTACTTCTTTATAACATATTTATATCTTTTTATTTTTATAATCATGAAACTTGGGAACCTGCGGCCTTCTGATTTCAAGATTGTTCTTTATTAAGCACCAAAGGAGGGAAGAAAAGCTTCTTCTTTATCTGCTGTACCCCTTTTAACAAAAAATGATTTGTTCTGTAAAGTTTGGATTCAGTCAAAAGGCCACACTCAAGTATCCAGAAGGCCACATGTGGCCCCAAGGCCCCAGGTTGCCCACCCCAAAGACCTATATATTTAAGGTGAAAAAAATTAGATGATTCCCAAAAGAAGTGGTTTGTGGTTTGAGTATAACATTTACATGAGCCTGTTTTAAAAAGATGTCTTCTTTTGAGTTAAAACACTATGGCTACAAATGAGAGTGGACTACATACTTCACGTTTGGCTATCATAATTGCTATAGATTGTTTATTCCAGAAACACACAGCCACAAGTGAGTTGACAGTTAAATGGAACAGAGAAGAGAAAACAAAGAATCTCAAGAAATCTTCTAAGACAGTAATAGCGCCCATCTGTAATTTTCCTCTCTTTTGCAGGAGCTACTGTAGTTAATTAGAGTGCAGCAGGACCAGAAGGAACTCTGGTCTGCATGTGGCCATTTGATGGTTACTCTAAATCTGCCCCATGCTCAGTTTTTTCCCTTCCTGGCCTTTGTGTCAGGGCATTGATATTGTCAAAATAGAAATGTTTAATAACAGAAATTTATTGCTGAAAGGGATGTTACAGATCATTATACCACAGAGATTCCCAAGCCTTTTCAAGTATAAGAATCCCTTTTCAACACCAGTATTTCTTGGATTCCCACATAGTCACACTAAAACTTAAGCATCCAGGGATCGAGAAGGTGTATAATAACCATATGTTACTATGAATTCAATAATCATTTGAGATGAATTTAAACTTTAATAATTAGAATAGCCATTACGTATATTTGAAATAAATAGCTACTCCTACATGAGCGAGACATGCCATTTATTTCAATTAGCCTACTAGGCGTACTTATGGATTTGGAAATCCCATGGATTTAGAGGCCCCCAGGGACCTTTACCTTGGGAATGACTGATCTAGTCTAATCCTATGTTTTAACAGATGAATTAAATGTGGCTCATGGATGTTAAGTGATTTTCCAAGGACACAACTTGCTGGTGGCAGAGTCCAAGTCATTGACATCTTTTCCACTGTACCATAGCTGTCTTAAACTTTTCTGAAATTATTATTCATCCAGATCAACAGAGAGAAGTATCATAAATGAACTAGCTCAGAGGAAACTATGACGTACATACCACATCTGGGAGGATATGCTCCTATATTTAACAGCAACAACAACAAAAACCTTTCGGTTAATTAGATTGTGAATAGAATTCTTACATAACTTGTCCCACTTGACAATTCAATATTTCTTGAGGATTTCAAGGAGGCAGAGACCTGTGTTAGGTACTTTTTTAAACCACAGAGTAAATTTGGAAATACTGTATTAAATTTCTGGCCACTGATAATAACTCCCTCCAACACACACACACACAAAATTAGAGAAATTTTTAAAAACCTTAAATATTATGGACTTTTGGCAATGAACAGGCACAAAAGTCAGCAAGAATGGACATCTTCAGCTTCTGCCAAGTCAGGAGAAGCAGTTCTGGCTGCCAAGTTGAGAAAAGAAATGAGAAAAATCACCAGCCAAATAATATATTATAATATTGGCAGACATAGGAGGAGGAGGAGTGTGTTAAAGATATTAAAAAGCCATTCAGGATTAGAATGACTCGATTTAGTCGGGGAAAGATGAAAAGAACAATTGATATTTCTTGGATATTTTTTAATGTTTAGATACAAGTGAGTGTCTCAACAGTAGCCCGGTCTCCAGCCAGGATTTCTCTGAGTGATTGATCCGAGGTTAAAGATGCTAAACTGAATGCTGATCAAATTCATGGTCTCCCTGGATGAGCCATTCCCTCCAGTACTACATCGGTTCAGAAAATTTAAGGGGTTCAATAGATCAGCTTTAGGCTTCTCTTAATCTGGATGATGCTGGAGATTCTGGGTTGATTCTGAGTCCCATAAAAATTTGGGTCATTTTGGGGTAGACCCTGGGTAATCTGATCAGATCTGTCATGTGGATATTTTAATCTTGAGGATTCATTCGATTAGATCCAATAGTGTCTTAAGAAGGTCAAGGCTACTTATCTAGACATTGAGTATCTACTTTCCATGGATAGAGGATCTATCTTATAAACACAGTTTGCAATTTTCACCCCAACCAAATTAGAAACTATGAATTTCATAAGGAATCTTAGGGAGGGTAGGGTCAGACACACACAAATCCATTCCCACCACCAGAAGATGTAACTCAACCCGTGTGGTCTTTGGGGGACAGCATACCTGAGTCTTAGAGCAGCAAAGAGTAGATACATAATTGGTGTTGACAGAAAAGCTAAGCCAACAGACCCCAGTGAATTCTGTAGCCCCTACAGCTAAATATGATAATAAAACTGGGGTGCAGAGAGTGCTGCTTTTCATCTGGGTTTCCCTACCCTCTCATTCCCAAGACTCTCAGAAGTCGCAGGGAAGGAAGGGTGTTTACCGCAGAACAGAAATCCTTTCTCTTTCCATTACCTCTCTGGAGAACGCCAGAATGCCGTGGAGCTGGCAGCCGTCCTAAGCAGGCTCTGAAGAGTGGGCTGGTTAACTGTAGCATTTTCACTGCAGGCAGACTCGGTTGCCTTGGTGAAGTCCCTGTGCATCTGAAGAGTGGCTCATCTGTTCCCGGCTGGGGATCACTTGTGCTCGCCCAGGCTTGGCCCCCACAAGAAACCTGGAAGGCTGGGCGAGCTGGTGCCAGCTGAACTGTGAACCTTTAAGAATAAGCAAATAAGACTGTTTTATTCATTACACTTCTAGGAGGACTGATGCCGGGAGGAAAAGTGGTTGGAGAAGAGATCTGGGGCTGGGGGCTACAGCAGGAATGGCAAGTTGAGGAGAGGGAGGAGGGAAAAGGGAGGGAGGGACAAAGCCGTGACAAAGCAGTGAGGCAACTCGAGCTAAAGGAGTGTGAGATTCTTAGCAGTTGTCTTGGGTGAGAAACTTTGGAGACAGTTGTCCAAGAAGGATTTTAAGGATGTATGCTTTATGATATGCTGTGTAAAACCTCTCGCCATGCTCCTTTAAGAAAAAGTCACTACAGATTCTGCATTCTGGTCTGCCCAGTGGTGAGAGCCAGTAACCACGTGTGGCTACTGAGCCCTGGCATTGAGGCTGGTCCCAACCGACACGTGCAGTAAGCATAATATACACACTGGATTTTGAAAACTTAGTGAAAAAAAAAGAATATAAAATATCTATCTCATCGATAACTTTTTTTACACTGAATATATGTTGAAATGGTATTTTTAATATGTTGGGCTAAATAAAGTATATTGTTAAAGTTAATTTTATCTGCTTCTTTTTACTTTTTTGAAAAATGTGGCTACTAGAAAATTTTACATTACATATGTTGCTCACATTATATTTCTATTGGACAGCATTGCTGTACCTTCTTCAAAGCTTCTGGAGTCAGATTTGTGTTTGTCTTGGATCGATGGTGGTGGTGCCACAGGTTTGTACAAGCAAACACCTACACCCACGTCTACTGATGGCCAAAATGGAGGGGGGGGTCAGATTTAATAAATCTCAGGCCCCTGAAGAAGCCCTTATTTGCAGCCTTTGGTAATTATATATATGTGCAGAGACCTGCAGATGTTCAGAAAGATGTGGAATCTGGGAGAAATGGTGCCTACCCTTAAATACATCAAAAAGAGACCAAGTTCCCCTGTAAGTCTAGAACTTGTGTTAACAGAGAAAACTCTGGGGGCTAGGATTAGGAAACAAAGTGGGTGTCCGAGTAAGGGATGGAGAGAAGTCATGGTCCTCTCTGTGAGTGTAACCATCCTGGGTCTTCTCTCTGTGAGAATGCCTGAGAGGGAGGAGAAAGAGGAAAAGAAAGGGGGAGGAGACTGGAAGAGAGGGGAGGAACCAGACACAGCTGAATGAAGAAAGTGGAGCAAGATGAGACATGGTTCATGTGGTTTCTAATAGATCTTGTGAGCTTGAAACAGCTTCAGGAACGACCACTCCAGGGAGCAGAGATCCTCTGTAAAACCACTGCAAGCTAAAGCAAAACACAGATTTCCTAAGTGCTCAGTGGCAGCAGTCTTGAGTTTATTTATTCGAGAAATGGCTTTGAGTGGCCCTAAGTCTTCATCCAGACAGGACTGGGGAGAAAGGAGCATTTACATAAATGATGAGGTAAAATGGCTCCAGGGGTCCCCGAGGTCTGTAACGCTGTTCCTGGATGTGTCCTTAGCACTCTCCGCCGAAGCTTGCTGTGGCTTATCGGAGGGTGTCCCTGGCTGCATCCCTACATGGCATGATTATGCTGCATCGTGTATAACTCAACTGTCCAGAGCACAACTGGGCCCTTCAGTTAACCAGAACAGTGTCCTTTGTTTCCTATTAAGTTTCCTATTAAGAAGACACTCATTCCAAAGAGTTAGTAGAAACACATAAAGCCCATCAACAGAGTTCAGTGTATGCTCTGGATCTGAACAAATTCAGTTCAATTCTTACCCTGTAACTCCTGTATCTTTGGGACAGGGCAATGAAAATGAATATTCTAAATAATGTCCCGAGGCATTGCAAGGGTCTGAAGTGTCCCACAAATTATCAAAGAAAGATTAAATTATGTCCTGTACTTACCAAAACCAAAAAGTGAACTAATAACATACCTTAGAAACTATTGCTTCAGGAGCTGAAACTGAAAACATGGTAGTGTTTAACCCCAACTTAACTAGAACATCTAAGTAACCCAAAAGCCTGCAAATTAAAACTTTCCAGTTGATTCTTTTTCATATTGATAATGGATAAAAAGGCCCTACATGTCAGGTATTCTTTGAGGCAAAATTGTTAACACCATCAGCCTGGCAGACCAGCTGCCCTCGTGTCACCTGGGACTAGTTAGAAATGTAAATTCTCAGCCTCGCCTGCTGCACCCCAAAACACCTACTGAATAGAACTGCATTTTAGCAACGTCTCCAGGGGATGCATATGTACACTGAAGTTTAAGAAGCACTGGAGTAGGAGTAGGGTAGTAATCAGCCTCTTAGGAAGAAACCCCTTTTCCTTGAACAAGGCTTTTGGGGATACAACTATTTCTCCAGTGCTTATTTTATGTTCTAGGCACTATGCTAAGAACTCTACATGACTTATTTTAACCCTTATGACAGTCCTATGGAATCAGTATTAAAGTTAATCCCATTGTACAGATAAGGAAATTGAGATACAAACTGGTCAAGCAATTTGCCCAACCCCCTACACGCTAGCACTAGAACCAGGATTTCCATCTAGGCTGCCACCTGTTGGCAGGACATATCTGTTGGGTCTCTCTTCCTCAGTTGTTAAGCCATCTACAGGGGGGCAGATAAGGAGTCCTGTGGGTCTCACCCCCATGAGTTTTCTTTATCCCCAGAAAGCCTGGAATTTCAGGCTTGAGATTCCCACACAATCTAGATGGTGGAATGACTTCCCAAAGTTGCTCAATTCATGTCAGGGGCCTGTGGGGAGTGCATTCTGACATTTGGCCTCATATATTGCAATCAGAAAAGACAAGAAGAGCAGAACTAAGATCATAAAATTGATCTGAAATCTTATCTTTCAGAAATAGTATCTGTTAAACTTAGAGGTTTACTCTTTATTTTCCTCCAGCTTTACTGAAGTACAATTGACAAGTAAAAATAATATATATTTAAGATGTACAACGTGGTGGTTTGATATACGTATACACTGTGAAACAATTACCACTATCAAGCTAATTAGCACATCTATCACCTCACTTAGTTATCTTTTTTGTGTGTGTGGTGAGAACACTTAAAATCTACCCTCTTAGCAAATTTCAAGTACACAGTAGAGTATTATTAACTACAGTTACCGTGCTGTAATTAGATCTCCAGAATTTTTTCATGGAGGTTTACTCTTATGTGACTCAAGGTAGCTCAATTGAGGGGGACTTATTTAAAAATGGGGAGAAGGCTGGGTGCGGTGGCTCACACCTGTCCCAGCACTTTGGGAGGCTGAGGGAGGAGGATTGCTAGAGGCCAGGAATTCAAGACCAGCCTGGGCAACATAGTGAGACCCCATCTCTAAAAAAAGTTTTTTTTTAAAGTTGGGAGTGGAGGGAGACAGGAACACCCCTCCTTCTACCCATCAAAGTCTCAGATGGCACCCATTCCATTTCTTTGCTCTCTTCCTCTCTCTCTGCAAACAAGATCCACTCTACTTACTCCTTGGCTTGCAGGTGGATGAAAACGACCACTCCATCCCTGATTTGACAATATCCTTCAGTTCACATCTCAACAAGCACGTGAGCCTGCAATTTGTATCTTTATTTCCAATTCTCCAGAAAGGGAATCCCAGGCTATTAATTGGCTCCTCACACCAATCCACCAACGTCAAATTGTTATTAAAATAGAGCCAGGAAGCCACCCCTTTTGGTAGGGACTGTGTGTCAGGAGTAATTCCAAATAACGGACTGTGGGTTAGGCAGGCATGCTCAAATATGTCTACTACAATTTTTTTTAAATATGAAAATGAAATTATACTTTTTGTAACTATTTTAGCTTAATATTTGGCCAACATACTTCCTGTCTATAAATGTAATCGTACCTCATCATTTTTAGTGACAGTGTGGTATCCCTTGTACTCACCTGCCTCAGTTTGCTCAATGACTTGTTGCTGAATACTCTTTCCTCCAGGTATTTGCCACTATATTCAATGTTGTTATGAACAATCACCCTAAATCTTCGTGCCCAGCCTTAATTATGTTTTTAGGATAAATTCTTAAAAGCAAAATTGCTAGGTTAATAAGCATGAATATTTTTAAGGGAGCCGGGCGTGGTGGCTCACACCTGTAATCCTAGCACTCCGAAAGGCCGAGGTGGGCGGATCGTTTGAGCTCAGGAGTTCGAGACCAGTCTGAGCAAGAGCGAGACCCGGTCTCTACAAAAAATAGAAAGAAATTGGCCAAACAACTAAAAATAGAAAAAATTAGCTGGGCATGGTGACGCGTGCCTGTAGTCCCAGCTACTTGGGAGGCTGAGGCAAGAGGATCTCTTGAGCCCAGGAGTTTGAGGTTGCCGTGAGCTACGCTGACACCACAGCACTCTAGCCTAGGCAAGAGAGTGAGATTCTGTCTCAAAAAAAAAAAAAAATATTTTTAAGGCTTTAGAAATACATACCCAAACTCCCTTCCGGAAAGCTGCACAGTTCATACTCCCACCAGCCACGTGGAAAAGTGCCTGCCTTCCCCACACCCTCCCCCAGTGCTGGGGATTATTCTCTCTTATCTTTGCCAATTTGATAGGCAAAAACTGAGCTCATTGTTCTCCTAATTTGTATTCTTATTGAGGTGGAACAATTTTTCATATGTTCGTTGGCCTTTTGTATTTCTCACTTTGTGAAACATTTATTTTTAAAACTCAACTGTACTTTATACAAGGGGAAAAAATAATTTCAGCGGCTGTCATTAGTTGTCTGCTTGATCCTTGCCCTAATTGCATCTTGTGGCTTCCTTTATTTGATTATCCCCACCTAAAAATAAAGCAGTATCACATTGTCTTCCTTAGGATGATGTTGAGTCATAAAATAATATGTAAAACTAAGCCTTTAGTTTATTACGTGTCACCGTCCTATCAACCCTGCGTGGAGATGTTCTAGGAGAGGTGAATTGATCTTCCAAGTTGTGTGGTAAAATGTCTGAGACCAGAATACCCAGCCGGGTTGGAAAGATGGGGTTGGGGAGATTGTGGGTGATATCCAACTCGTCTACTCACACGGCAGTTGTTAATGGAAGAGAGTTTTTCTTACCATCCTGATTTCTAAGGAAGGGGAGAGAAATTTTTATGGGAAGTTCACCGTTTGTTTTAATCTCTGCTTTATATCCAACATTGAAAGGTGGAGTCCCAACTCCCATTAAAGTTGAAGCACAGATAATTTTGAGTCTTCCCTCAATTACTTTCCACGACCTTCAAATGATTCAGGATAGAAAACTCCCAAGACATTGGGTGGAGGAGAGGGGAGGCTCGTTGAGAATCACAGCCAAGACATTTTGAGGAGTGCAGGATCATGGAGCTTGGTTACTTTAGTCAGAAATGTCCTCCTGTGCGGGCAGTAGCCACTGTGGTTTGATTCAACAGAGTTTCCCCAGCTTCCTTCATGATAAAAGCCACCAGATGCATTTACAAAAAATAGACATTCTGAGGCCTCATGCCAGACTCACTGATTCAGACTCTTTAGGTGACAGTCTGATGAATCTACCATCAGGATGTTTAGAAAATGCAAATTTAAAGGGTCTGAGGGAGGGCCCCTTGTAAGAGATAGCTTTTAGGATGTCCATCCATCCTATGAGATACCCACTAACAAAGCTCTCTACTCATAAGAAGTCTCTGGCATTCATATTTGAGCTGTCGTCCCCACATCCCTGGCCACGCAGGGAGCCAGGCTGTCCAGTTAGATTCTCTCTCTGCAAATCAGAAATGGTATTTAGAGACAGCCAGTCTCTCTAAAACTTTAACATGGGATCTCAACAGCATAGGAAGCCTTATTCTGCCATGTGGATGAACACGTAGTTAGAATGGTCTACAGGGAGACAGAAGAATGAGACATAGATTCCCTTTTTGCTTGATGCCTTCAATAACTTGCAACCCAAGACAAAGACACTCTAATACTTAAAAAAAAAAAAAAATCACCTGCACATTGCTGAAACCTTCAAGTTAAAGATCAACTGAGGTTAATAGGTCTTCTATTTTAAAATGCAAATTATTCTAGAAAGATTAAGACTGTTTTTAGTGAATTACTTTAACTAGATTACTGCATACTGAGGGAAAATAGTGTTATTTGTAGGGAAAAGGGTGGGGAGTGGGCAATGAAGTTGACATGGGGAAGGGCCAGCTAGGTAAAGAGTCACACAGCAGGGGTGTTAGAGACCAACAAGGCAGCATGAAGACTGGATGTGGTCATTGCACATTTTCTCCTTGTGCTAGGAATTGTGTGGGTATTTCCAATGGCTGACTTGTCCACCATCTGTGACATAGCACAGACGTCAGATGGCATTTAGGATGTCAGATTCAGTTTTGGTTGGTATAAACCATACCTGGTTAGGGTCTTGAATCAAAGCTTAACCACATGAATGGGTTATTTGAAGATAACTCAGTGTGCTCAGTAGAGTTGATTCAGTGTTCATTCAACCAGTCGATTCATGGCAAGACTAATTATGTTTAGCCCTTGCTCATCACATGAGGGTGAGACAAATTCTTCTGCAATAGAATTGGCAATGGTTGTCTAACTCTTAGGGCTGAGTGCATGTCTCTTCTGGGTATCTTGATCTATTGTTTCCTTTTGTTCATGTTTCAAGAGCTTATGGACACCCTTGGAAGTTATCTCAGTGCTCTGTTATAACACTTCTCAACACAATTTCTAGACTCTTCTATGGAGTTAGTAAGTTCTTAAAAGCTAACCTTCTGGTTCCCAAAATTTCTTTTGCTTTCCGAACATTTAGTAAAAACATCACATTCCCAGTCCTCTTTGATTCCACTGTCTCCTGTTTCTCCCACTCCTTATCTGTTTCTTATTTCATGTATAATATGTGGAAGGGGTGACTATTATCTGTCAGAAAGGCTTGCTGTTGAACAGGGAAATATCTGACATCCCATGGTCTCTTTAAGGTTTTTCCTGTTGCTGTTCTTTAAAGGAAGCCCCGACCACTGAGAAGGGGGTGAAACCACTGAACACTGAAGATGTTGGCAAACCTTTTAGGATCGGATGCACCCCTACCTTTAACCTTTTATTGCCGCACCAATGATTCATTTCGTTGTTTTAAGGGATTCCATTCCTTTGCCAGGGAAGTTACTTCAAATTTTACTCAAAGGTCCTCAGAAATCTAAAAGTGTAGGATTAGTGTAGGTTGTTTGATGTAATTAAAACTTTTATCTTGGTGATACATTTAGAAAAGGAGTGTCTGAGGGCTAGTCCTGGAAACCCAATTCTGGATCCCTGGCTGAGTTCACAGGTGAAAACACATTGCAAGGAGGATGTATCTGACCTCTTGAGCCAAATGGACTCTGAGGCGGTGGCCTTCTGATGCCAGTTCTTCAGCTGTGGGCTGGGAAGGCAGATGAGAATGAAGCTTAGAAAACCTGTGCTTTCTTGACATGAGATATAACATAATGCAGTATTTGCACGTCTAGCAAACTCCTTTTTATTATCCCTTAAATAGATTTTCACATACTTTGTAAATATGAACTGCAAACTCTCACCAGATCTGTGTATTATTTCTCTTATTTATGGCTGGGCAAATAAGAAGATAAAGAGATGCACTGACTTGCCCGAGATTACCGAGTAAGTGAAGCAGGCAGAGCTAACAGACTGATTATCCCTCACTGCACCTGTTGCTCAGCCAGCCTCCCTCACACCCTGTCTTCTGAGGCAGCTGTAGTCCTTTTGGGAAAAAGGGGAAATTCAAGTGCAAATGAAGAGAAGGGAAATTATTTCAGTTTAGCATTCTCTTAACATTTAACCCAAACCTGAGCCCTTGGAGTAGCAGCACCCACATGATTTAATGTAATCACGATTAAACTAAGTCTAAAAAAAAGTATATGCACAGTATACTAACCCAAATGCATATTTGGGGAGAAAACTGCAGACTCCAGAGAATTCTACATTTATTTCAAGCCCCTGAGCTACAATGACTGCTATTTGTTTCTTTCTGTCCACTCAGAAATTAAATTGAGCTCAAGCAGCCTGGAACAGCTTGATGACTCCTCCTTTCAGCCACGGAAGGTGCCAGGTGTGCTTCATCTAGAATCTGACATCCTATCAGTGAGGATAACGATACACCATCCGTAGTCCTGAGAAAGCTTTTGGCTCTTTTTAGATCCTTCTACAGGCTGATTTATGTTAGAGTTGGCAGGGACGTTAGAAATGAAGCAGAGTGATGTAGAGGTAAGAGCGTGCGCTTTAGAGACAAATGGTCTTAGGTTCGAATTGTACCACTTAGTAATGTGATTGGGAGCTCCCTGAGTATTATCTTTCAGATGATGACTGAGCAGCATATTATAGGTGGGTAATAATAATGATAGCTGTAATAATGATAATTATTAGAGTTGCTACCATGAAATGAGTGCTTACTGTGCTAAGTGATTTCACCAATCACTGTACTAAGTGACCTCATCTAATTTTTACAAGAACCCTAGTAGATGGGTACCACTAATGAATGTATACTGAATCAATGTCAGTTGCTTTATTGTTTGAGCAAGTATTTACTGAGTGCTGGTTATGTGTAGACATTGCATTAGGTGCTGATGATTCAACATCAGATAGGTTGTGATCCCTTCTGTCAAGAAATTCTCATAATCTTAGGGGGATGGGAAAGAAGACAAAGGAAATACAGCATGACAAGGGCCAGCCAGGGTATGATGGGAGCAACCGGGTAGGGGAGTATAAAACAGACTGGGAATTGGGAAAGAATGGAACCACAAGGCTGTGTGGCCAGAGAGATTACTGAGATGCTGGAAGTCGTGGGCTTCTGAGTTCAAGTCAATGCCCTCTAGTTCCTGGATGGACATTATCACTAAGACAAGGCAAACAGAAAGAATAGAATAATAGAGCCCATATACTCATCCCCTAGATATGGCAATAATCAACATTTTGCCACACAAGCTGTGTGAAAAGGACATTTTTAATGGGGTGATTCTGCAGCAGGCTCTATTGGTGGTTCTAAAGGGACTGGATAGATCACAAGTCCATTTCTCCCTTTCATAAACTGGATCCTCTCCTTTGCGAGGGCACCCTTGGTTCTAACAAGGGAGGGTTGTGGGGCCTGTGTTCCGGCCTCCATCACTGCTGGAGTAAGACAGCCTCACACACGTGCTGGAGTAGCAGCCTCCTGTTAAATCTGAGACAGTGTTGCTGTTGCTGTAATCAGATTTGCATTCTGCAATATGGCCTTTTTTTCATACCAGCATGAACAGTGACTTAATTATCACATGACCAGTGTAGTATGGGCATCTTTAACAAATGGATTGGACACAATGGGCATCTTAGGATGCTGAATTTATCAGTAACTGTTGTCTCCCACATCTATTACTTAGCAATCATCTGGTGAATGGTAGACCTGACTGTGAAAACAGATTTGAATTTGTCTTTTTTCCTCTTTTTCTCCATCAGCCCCAGACCTTGGAAAGGAGTCTGTGTCAGGCAGCATGCCCTGAGTGGCAATTTCAAAGGCAGAGAAAAAAACCCAGCGCTTAGACTACTAACCCATGGAATTTAATTTGTGGTGCTTTTTTGGGAGGGTGGGAGGAGGAATTACAAAAGAATTGATTGAGCTTGTGAAACAAGACTAAGTCATTTCTGGAAGGAAAATCCTTTTTAGCATTCGGTAAAGAGACTGACTGAGGTTTACCAAAGTTAGAAGAGTGCTGCTTTTGTTAAAAAGGATGTGATTAGGTACAGGAGAAAGCATTTTGGATTGTTGGGCAGAAATCACAAGTTCAAGTTCCAGGCTCTGCCTTTGATGAGCCAGGTGGTATTTGGCAAGGCACTTCATGTCTCTGAGCCTCATTTTCCTTACCTGTAAACTATGAAAGATCCTCTTAGTCTCTGTTATTTTGTGACTTTAAGGCAGTGTAGTGTTTAAAAGTAACGTAGTGGCCTTTTGGAGTCAGATAAAACTGGGTTTCAGGCCTAAGTCTGCTGCTTGTTAGCTGCGTGGTCTTGGAAAAACTCACCCAACCTTTATGTTCTCCATTTTCATCATCTATAAAACTGGTGCAATAGTAGTAGCTGCAGCCCAGATTTGTCATAAAGAGTAAATGTATTAATACTCTGCTTAGCACAGTACCTGGCACACTTAAACGCTCAATAAATGGGAACTATTATCATTAGGTGTCCTTATTCCCTTTCTACCATATTCTACCTAAGTAATCAGAGATCCAGGAAGAAAAGCAAAGCCCTCAACAAAGTTTTGCAGAAAAATTAAGCAAACCATCTGTCTTCCGCTAGCATTATTTTCACAAGTGCATTGCTCTGTTACAGCGCTAGCATGCAGGAAGAAAGGACGCATTATTAGCTCTGTGCCGAGTCTATGGTTCATTTCCAATTTCATTCATTTAAACAACCAGCCAGCATCACTGAATGCCTTCTAGGTTCTTGACATTCTACTAGCCTCTGAGGATAAAAGGGCAAATGTGACATCTCTCTTGCTATTACAGGGCTTACAGTAGAGAGGGCAGAAGTAGACGTAAGCAATATGGTTGCATCGTGTTATCGGATCTCTCTCACCTTGTGCTTTGCAGAAATGCTATCAGATTTGGAACTCAAAAGCCTGCGCCAGTTTTGAAGTTTTCCCTAAAGTCAGCTCTCTCCGCAATGGTATTTGGTTCAGGTACATCACTGCTAATATCCTAAGTCCACACAATTTCAGATTTTCCTTCTTGAAGTCTGCAATTGGTAGAATTAGTCTCTTCTTAAAAAGAGTTTATTTGAAAGAATATTTGAAACAAACTGGGAAAATATGTAGATTTTTGTGTGGTTATTTGAAATAAGCAAACAAACCAAACAAGGAGAGGAGGCAGCCAGTTGCACTTTAAAAAATAATAAACACAGCTGACTTATACTGAGTATTCACTATGTGCCAGGCAGTGACCTAAGGTCTTTGTGTGTAATAATTCACTAATCCTCACACCAGCCATGTTAAGTAGATTCTATTATAATCCCTGTTTAACTGATGTGAAAAGTGAAGGACAGATAGATTGAGTAATTTGTTAGTCAGACAACTAGTAAATGCTAAATTGGAATTTGAAGTCTTGCAGTGTGACCCCAGACCAGGCTTATAACCAGTAGCTTCTGAATGGCAAAAGATACGTGTAATAGTTTTCTATTGTTTTATTTAATATTGAATTCAAGAAAATTAAATCACAGCAGGCTGCAAATATAATTCAAACTTTTATTAAATGTCAGAATGTCAGATCCTTGGATGCATTTTACTTCTGGGCAATTATCCAGGTTTGAAGCACATATTTAAGTATTCGATGCTGTGATTATTGCATTCACTTACAGTGGCAAATCAGATTACACAGTGAGGAGAATTAAATTACTGACACACACTTTTGGGAGGACACCTTTTGATCCTGGTGTGTGAGTTCAGATGTTACCTCATAAGCAGCAGGACTTCTTCCCAGCCCGAGTAAGTATTTCCTTTGAACTACCTACTCTATTGAAAAAGTTGTCATCTAACTTGGAACTTGTGAGTTCCAAAGGGGAAATTTATTCTTTACCCTTCAGCAAGGTGCACACCTACCGTAAATAAATGCTCTTGGTTTGTAAGTAAATTTATAGCTGCTGCCGTAACTATTTTGTTTAGTTTGGAAAACCTTAAATTGCTAACTACTCTAACTGTTTTTCTTCCTAAAAATTCTCCCAGACATAATTCTTGCAGTGGAAATAAAATACCTTTTTCTGTCTGTCTGACTCTACTGCACTAGAAATGGTCATTATCCACTGCCAACCAGCACCCGCTTACCAGATACCATAATCCAGCCTGCCCGAAGAATCTCTTGCCACTGTGTTTCTCCCTTTAGGCTGGAGCTCCAGGTACCCACAAACTCTGACCTGCGCCTGATTTCACTATGCTCTTTGAGGATTGTGTCTTCAGACTGAGTCTGACTGTCTCTGTGCCCAGAGCCATGGGCAAACTGTAAGCTGGGAATGTTGGGCTGAATGCTCAGGCTGCCTATGGGACAGGTACAGGAGTGAGTCCTCAAGACTGCCCAGAGGGGCCGTGATGCTCACAATTCTAGGCAAGCAGTTTAAGCGTTACTGAATGAAGAAGGAGAAGAAACACCAGGAACCTAGAGGTGAAGTGGTAGGTTGCTATCCAAAAGAACAGGTAGTCATAAGTGTCAGGTTGACACTGGGGCTGAAATGAATGGCTGTCGAGCACAGGGAGCAGGCAGGGATGGAGCAGGGGGAAGGTGGGGGGAGCGAATCTTGCAGGTCTTGTGAGCTTTTTCAGGACGGTGAGTAGCACCTGCCAGACTCGATGCAGGACCCTAAAGTTTGTAGCTGGCCTGGCATACGCTCTGGTTCCCCGTGCCCATTCCCGCCTGCCCTTTGCTGACAAGGCCCCAGCAAGCCTCCCGCCTGCTGGAGTCTGGGCTCGGTCCCATTTTCAGTTTAATAGAACTGATGTTCCTCAGTGCTCCCAGGACACATGGCATTGCTCTATTTGGCTCCGGACCTGCTTTCAACAGAAGGGGGAAGAAAAGAGGATGCCAATAAGGCCATTTCCTTCAACGGCAGTCCTACTGCGCCTGCTGCTTCTTATGAGTGACGAGCCTGAAGATTCTGGGTAGGATTTTTAAATGAAAACACTTTACGTTTTCTACTATAGAACATAAATAGTGGGGAGAAGAGATCATCTCTAATTAAAGTCAGCAAGTGTTTATCAAATGTCCAGTATTTATCAGTATTACTTGCATCCCTCACTTTGTTATTAATATAAAAGTCACAGAGACAAAAATAGTATAAAATGCAGTTCTAGACTTTAAGGGCATACCCAGAATTTATCATGACTTAAGATCATCTAATGCATATATAATAGAAATGTAACTGCTATTACAATATGGTTTATGGGTTTAGATATACCTTGACTCAAATCATGCCCGACTGAAGTAAACCACACAGAGAACACTTGTTTTAGTCCCACTTTACAGCACCAGTCTTTTAAAAAATTATAACCTTTCTTTCAGCTTTATTGACGAATATTTGACAATTTGCAATTGTACATGTTTAAGGTGTACAACTTGACATTTTGATATATGTATACATTGTGAAATGATCACCACAATCAAATTGTTAGCATATCCATCCCCTCACGTAGTTACCATTTTCTTTTTCTTAGTGGTGAGGATATTTAAGATCTACATTTTTAGCAAATTTGAAGGATATGGTAAAGTAGTAACCGCAGTCACCATGCTGCACATTAGATCTCCAGAACTCATGCATCCCACCTGACTGAAACTTTGTACTCTTTGACCAACATCTTCCCATTTCTTCCTCCTACCCTGCCCCCACCCCTGTGCCCTTGGCAACCACCATTCTACCCTCTGCTTCCGAGTTTTATTTTACATTCCTATACACACGAGATTGTGCATTATTGGTCTTTCTGTGTCTGGCTTATTTCACTTAGCATAATGTCCCCTAGGTTCATCCATGTTGTCTCAAATGGCAGGACTTTCTTCTTTTTAAAGAATGAATAATATTCTATTGTGTGTGTGTGTGTATGTGTGTGTGTAATATGTATATATATATATATATATATATAGAGAGAGAGAGAGAGAGAGAGAGAGAGAATATTTTAAAAGAATTCTAACTTTAAGCTCTACCTTTCTATGAATCCTTGGAGTTGTAGGTAGTAATAAAATCACACACATACACACACACACACACACACACACACACACACGTGCACATACTTCTCCCTTGCATTACTACCAAGTCAGATCAGCTATAGAGCTGGCCAATGAATAGCTAATGACTGGCTGAATGATCAGCCCATGTATTGTTTGGCAAATTGGATCAAAACACAGAAAGGTAGCCTTAAACAAAATGAACCACTTAATGTAATTTACTTTCTCATAGTGAGATGCTCTATTTAATTTTCACACCCCTGGGTCTGGTGTCCTTCCGTGAATTACAGTAGTCTGCTTCTCAAAACTTTCCTGCTGGTGAAAGGCATGCCTTTGTTTTTTAACACATTCTTAATTTTTCATCTATAGTAATAAATTATACCTCTGGGAAAGAGATGAACTGCATGGATACACTTTGTGAAGGTAAACATACAGAGGCATTTTGCTCTATTAATTAATGATAGTGATGCCAAGTTTTTATAGGAGACAAATTTTGCTTTTGAACACCAGGGAAATCTTTGAGCATAAGAAATATTTCAATTTGGGAAACCATAGCACAGCCAAAAGTCCAAATGGAACAGGTGAATTACAGTTGGTCTAGAAAAGTGGATGCATCAGGAATTGGTCCATGAATGTTCAGTAAATACAACTAGATCCCTGAAAATACTTTTCTGGAAGCTAAAGAAGGCAACTCTGAAAGCTGGGATTTGCTCCAGCATTTTCCCAGGAGTTGGAGTTCAGATGCACAGGCTGGGATTGTGGGAGCTGAGAGAGGCTGGAGTTGCGAGCTGCCCTCTGGGTAGACCTTGGCCTGTCTGGTGAGGGATCGATGTTTGCTGGCTCCAAATGGAGACTGTTTGACTTTTTTGCAGAGTGGGAGTTTGGGTTTCCCCTTGATTTTATTCATTATGAAGTTATTTATGAATGCTCACTAACTGTGACATGACCTCATTGGTATATTTAAAGCAACCCTAGGCTAGTGTTGTCAAAAGTTTCATTGTACACACAGATGAGGCTTGTCAGCAGGAATGCGGAGTTTGGCAGGGTGAGAGGAGAAGGATGGGAGGGCTGAGTCACCCTGCAGAGCACACCAGATAACACTTCCCAACTTATGCAATGGGTTCTCTTCCAGCATCATTCCCAACTCTGCACGATCTAGACTCTATCTGACTTGCCCTTGTGTGTAATTGTCTGCATGAAGGCGTAGTTGGTGATAAAGGAATGATGAAATTCCGAACAGTTACATCAAGCGAAAACACGAAAGTCTGGGCTGTCTGAGCCCTCCCAAAGGTGTTTTCTCTTTGACATTTAGGAATAGATTCCACAGAAATAAATAAGTGTCCTTGAATACATACACAATGAAGTTAATTGCAGCATCATGTACAAGAATGACAAATTGGGAACAACGTAAATGGGAGGGGGGCTGCAAACTATGATACGTTTATACAATGGAGTATTATGTAGCTGTGAAAAACAGCTAGACAGCTTTATGCAGATAAAAACGTCTGCCATAGATTGCTAACGAAAAACATAAGATGGCATATATATAAATGTGTGTGTGTGTGTGTCTGTGTGTGTGTATACATACATACATACATTCCCATTTCTGTGTTTTAAAAAGCCATGTGTGTAGACCAGTGTTACCCTTGGGGAGTGGAGTTGGGGGAGGTGAGGGAAGAACCATTGCTTTGGCTTTCTACATTTCTGTATTACTAGAAAGTTTGCAATTAACATGTATTATTTCTGTAACTAAATACACATTTGAAAAAGCAGATTAAATAATTAAAAAGTTTTAATTAAGATTCCCAGAGTAATCCTGGGATTACATAGTAGTCAAAAAGGACAAACCCATCATTACAAACAGAGGTTCTATGGTAGCTCTAGGCTATTGGGTGAAACCATTTCACCAAAGAGTATACAGTCATTCATTGCTTAATAATGGAGGCATGTTCTGAGCAATGGGTCGTTAGGCGCTTTCATTGTGCAAACGTCATAGAGCGTACTTACACACAACTAGATGGGATAGCTTACTACAAACCTAGGCTATATGGTAGCCTGTTGCTCCTAGGCTACAAACCTGTACAGCATGTTACTGTACTGAATACTGTAGCCAATTGTAACACAATGATAAGTATTTGTATATCTAGGAATATCTAAACATAGAAAAGGTACAGTAAAAATATGGCAGAAAAGATAAAAAATGGTACCTGTATAGGGCACTTAGCATGAATGGGACTTGCAGGACTGGAAGTTGCTCTGGGTGAGTCAGTGAGTGTGTGGTTAGTGAATGTGAAGGCCTAAGAGATTACTGTACACTGCTATAAACTTTATAAACACTGTACACTTTGGCTATACTAACTTTATTAAAATTTTTTTCTTTCTTCAATAATAAATTAACCTTAGCTTACTGTAACTTTTTTACTTTATCAATTTGTTAATTTTTAAAAACTTTTTGACTCTTTTGTAATCACATTTATCTTAAAACACATTGTACAAATTTATAAAAATATTTTCTTTCTTTATATTGTAATCCATAAGTATTTTTCTATTAATTTCTTTTTTTTACATTTTAAAGTTTTTTGTTAAAAACTGAGACACAAACACACATATTAACCTAGGCCTATACAGGGTCAGGATCATCAGTATCACTGTCTTCCACCTCCTCATCTTGTCCCACTTGAAGGTCTTCAGGGGCAATAACAAGCATGGAGCTGTCATCTCCAATGATAACAGTGCCTTCTTCTGGATACCTCCTGAAGGACCTGCCTGTGGCTGTTTCACAGTTAACTTTTTTTTCAAAAAAGTAAGTAGAAATAGTACTCTAAAATCACAATGAAAAGTATAGTATAGTAAATACATAAACCAATAATAGTAGTGTATTATCAAGTGTTATGTTCTGTAATTGTACGTGCTATATTTTAACATGACTGGCATAGAACTTGTTTACACCAGCATCACCACAAACATATGAGTAAATGTTATGATGACTATGATGTCACTAGGTGATAGGAATTTTTCAGCTCCATTATAATCTTATGGGCCCACCTTTATGTGGTCCATTGTTGACTGAAACATTGTTATATGGTGCATTACTGTATTTCTACAATATGTGTTCTATCTTCTGAGGGACTGTAAGTCCGAACTGTTCATTGGTCTGGACTGGCCCTTTTCTTCCATCAGCTTAATGATACTAATAATATACTATTATTCTTTTCCTATTTTGCAGCTTACAAAACACTTTTAATGTCTCAAATAATACAACAAACATGTGAAGGGGTATCGTTATCTCCACTTTCAGAAAAAGTAATTGCGGTTGAGGGAAGTTAGTTTACATGCCCTAAATGACACGAGCAGTTAGAACAGTACTGCAGAAGGAATCAAATAGTCATTCAACCCCCCACTAGGCCTTCGATTCCAGGTAAATCACCCTTTTTCTAGGTCTCAGGTTCCTCAACTATAAAACAGGGATGGGGAAGTGTTCTATGTATAAAAGCATGCAATTGTGTAAATGAAACAAAGTAGTCCCTTCCTACACACCTCCTCTCCCCTCAGTTAACTTGGGGACAATTCCCTGGATGTGTTTGAAGATGTTTATGTTGTGTAGACAGGGCAAGTATCGTTTCTAGTAGCTTATTTAGGTATGAGGTAAACAGCTGCATATTGTGAAGTGATTTTAAGGAAAGAGGCTATTCTTGTAGAGGTTGGAAAGAGCCCAAGGTGGCGTGGGCATGTGGTCCCTTCCCAGGTGGGACAGATGGGAAATCAGGAAGCTCCTGGACAGTGTGCACCTGCACTAACCAGGTGGTCATGGACCACCAGAGGTGAATTGTGCTGCTTCTCCTGGCTTTGGTAATTTCAACTGCTTGAATAAGGATTTCACTGGAATTTAGAGTAGAGAGATGGATTTGTACAGATCTACTTGGTACATGGTAGCTCTAAATAAATATTTATTAAACAATTGAATTTGCTGGGTGACTGCGTGGCAATGGATCAGAGTGAAACAAATTGACCTCTCTTATGACTGAACCATTACCTCAATCTTACTATGTCCCAAACAAATGAATCCTAATCTTTCACTAATCAACTAAATTTTCATGAGCCTACACACAAAGGGCTATGCTTTAAGGTGTAGGTTTTACTGTTATTCAGGTATAGTGAGGCCAATAAATCAGGAGATGGCTGCCATTGAAAAGATAATTTGTTTAGCCCAGTTTCCAAGAGGAGGGGGCGCATAATGCAGGACCTTGCAGGGAGTAACGGGCTTGGTCAGGAGCAGAGGGAGCAATGGAAACCATGGGCCAGAACATTTATTGTAGTTTCCATGGGTGAGGACAGGTAAACTGTCTCATCTGAACACTTCTAGTGGGCTCCGGGGCACAAGGGCTATCTCTAAGTGTCTGATACCTGGCCCTCAGTGGTTAGGACAGCGGGATATTGGCTTGACTTGTGACAGCCAAATAAAAGAGGTGATTGGAGCATGGGATCTGGATTGGTTGGGTTGCATATGAAAGGTATGCTCACAGACAAGCCCATTACTACCTCTGCAAATTGGCTAGCCTGGGAGAGGCAGTCTCTCTAGGACCAGCAAGGCCCCAGCTGGCCAAGCATCAGGATAAAAAGCATCCTTAATACTGGCTAATATAAATTAGGTTAGCCTTAAAGGGAAGCAAAGGACGGGCAAGCAGGAGTGCTAACAAAAATTGGATATAGAACCTATCACTCTGTATAATATTAATAGTATGTGTACCAACATAATACACTTTCATCATGGGTCACTGGTTTGGCATTAGTGAGCATTCTTCCAAAACCACTAGGTTACTTTGTCATTTGAGATAGTTTATTTCTTTAGATAGTTTTCCTGCAATTGAGCAATACTATTACCAGGTGGCAGTGGTTCATAATCATGAGTTTTTCCAGCCCCTCCTACCCCACCCCCATATATATACACACATATATATTCTCATTTGTTGAGTGGTAGCATATTTTACAAATGTGTGTGAGTGTATGCAAGTTGACAGATAAACACTCCTTTCATTACCTACCTTTTATCAAGGTATGGGAAGACGTAAACCTAATATAAAAACATAAACGCAAACTTGATATAAATATCATGGAATATCAACAAAATATATTTTAAAGCTGAAAAAGGTTTATCACATTATTGCCCTTCCAACCACCCCCCCAACACCTGACCCTTCCCTGTCTAGTTAGATAGAACTGGTTCCTGAAAAACACACAAATAAGCACACATCTTTCGTTTTTTTCAGGAATGACTTACATCAAGACATTATCAAGATCAAAAGATTTCTTTGCTGTAACTTATGGTATCCTTAAGTGAGTCTCTGGGCAAAATGAGCTCACATACATGATTTAGCATTGGTCATGTCTTTATGGACTTACCATTTACAGAATGGCATGACCCTCCTGAGCCCAGTGAGGCAGGGCAAGTGACAGGTGCCACCCATGTTTTCTTCTCAGGTCAGCTGACATGGGGTACCAGGGGGTCGCACTGTTTGGCCCATGAGCTGAGAATTTGCTTTCATGTAGGACTGGCAAGACCATGCTTACATATAAACATGTTTTTAACATCTGTACCCCTTTGCCAATTCAGCCAGAGAAGCAACAGGTCTTAGGGACAAAAGTTCTCTCTGCTGGAAGGGTCCAAGGTAATCCTTCAGACATAGCCATTTCCTTCATGACCTCATTCACTGCTGCAATCACCCTTTCTCTAAACCTATACTTAGATCTCCTCCCCAAATGGTGCTAATTAGTCACATATAGTCCAATTTCTAATAACTCATGAATGTACTTTCTTCTTGTCACAACCTCATTAACAAAGGGAAAAAGGCCCAAGGCCAGAGCAACAGAGACTCAAACAGGCACAATTCAGCATCTCTTGAACCCTCTGCTCTATACGCCTAAACCTCAACTGTGTTCTTAACACCTTCCGCTTTTATGGCACCAAGAATATAAACATTCTTCAGTTTCTCCTTGCCTTTTTTTTCTTTTCTCCATAAAGTCTTCATTATTGGTCCACATTTCCTCGTATTTGATAATTTAGCTCCTTTTATTTTTTCTAGTAAGCCTCGACGTCTTTCCTTCCTCCTGTACAATACAGTCTTCCTCTGGATCGATACCACTCACACAGTATATACCTGCCTTATAAGTAACTCTTAAAAGACTTGGGTCCTTTTTCAGAGTCCAAAGGCAACCTCAGGGGTCTGATAGCTTGGGTTCAGGTAATAAGAGCAATAGCTACATATGCTTTATTCTCTTAAACGCCAGGTCAAAAACCATTCTGACTGAATTCAAAGTGAAGTTGAAAGAAAAAAAAATCTTGTTTGATATGGAAACAGCTCATGGTTCTGCACAAACCCAAAGAACTCACTGATCATATCTTTCCTGTGACACGATAATTTGTACTTGGGCTTCTCTGTTCCTTTCTGGAGCATCCATGAGAGTAATTCTCAAACATTTCCTGTTCCTGGATGGCAGATAGAGCAGCCCCTTGGGCGAGGGAGCGAGGACTCCGGTAAGATAAATGCCTGAAGAAAAAGGAAGTCAGGAGCTCAGGAGGACCGGCTCAGAGATGCACTCTCCAGCTGTTAAGAATTTTAATTGTCCTATCTTTTGGAATTCAGTAGACCCTTGGAGCATGATCAAAGAGGAAGCAGAGTCAGGGAGGAGGGGAGGCGGTGGTGAGCTTCAGGTTGTCTGAAAAAGGAAGTAGCTTAGCCACTGTGTTAGTTTCCGATTGCTGCTATATCAAATTACTACCAAGTTAATGACTTAAAACAAGACAATTTATTATCTTACAATTCTGTAGTCAGAAGTCCAAAACTGGTCTCACTGGGTAAATGCTGATGTGTCAGCAGGGCCGTGTTTTTTCTGGAGGCTCCAGGGGAGACTTCATTTCCCTGTCTTTCCCACCCCCTAGAGGCCACCCACATCCTTGGCCTCCTCCTCCATCTTCAAAGCCAGCAGGGTTGCATCTCTCTGACTCTTTTTCTATTGCCACACTTCTCTGTTTCCCAGACTATAAAGCTGGAAAAGTTTCCCCGACTTTAAGAATGTGATTAGATTGAACTGACCTGGATATTCAAGGATAATCTTCCCATTTTAAGATTCTTAAGTTGATCACAGCAGCAAAATCCCCTTTGCCACGTAAGGAGACATATTCATAAGTCATGACGGGGATGGGAGGGACAATTATTCTATTCCACCATAACCACGAAGTTGCTATTTTCACTGAGATAGGAAAAGGAAACTTCTCCTTGGGACCCTGGTGTTGTGAGTGAATCAGAAGGGCCACACCAGCCAAGGATGCTGAGTTTCCAGGAGTACCTGGTTAATGGTGTGGAGAATTACAGGAACGTCCAGCAACCTGTAGAAGAGAAAGGGCTCCAATGACATGATCCCTGGGGCGTGTGGCAGATCAGTGTCAATAGAGAGCTTAACGCAGGAACCAACTTCTCAGATCTGCGGGGTAAATAGAAGGGGAGGAATAATACATGTTCATTAATTTTTGGAGAACTTTGGCAGTCAAAGGAGGGAGAGGAATCATTCTGTAGCTGGAGAGGACAAGAAGATTAAAGGATTAAAGGTCTTTTTTCTGCCTCAGCTTCCCTAGTTGCTGGGACTACAGGTGTGCTCCATGATGCCTGGATAATTTTCCTATTTTCAGTAGAGATGGGGTCTCACTCTTGCTCAGGCTGGTCTTGAACCCCTGAGCTCAAGCAATCTTCCAGCTCTGGCCTCCTAGAGTCCTAGGATTACAGGTGTGAGCCACGGCACACCTGTTTTTGAAGGTAGAGAAAACTCATGTATGTTTGACAGAGAGGCATGAAGAAGAGACCAAAGTTACCTCTACAGCTGAAATTAAGGTTATAATTTGAATAAAGAAAAATTATACCATTAATAACATTATTGCTTACCTATAATAAAATTTCATTTGTCACAACTGATTTGATATCAAAGTAGAGAATTAAAAAAAAATCTGTGCATATCCTATTAGAGCTGAGGGTCCTTCTCATTTCCTTTATTTCGCCACCATTGCTAGATCGATTCTTAATCTCCCTTCTTCCATCACGTCATTACCCTTTTCTCCGTTGCCAAAGATCTTGTGTTGTTTAAATCCTCTACAGTCTGAATCTAATCAACATTTCCAAACTTATCCTGAACTTTTCATCACAAACCCTCCATTCTGGCAGAACCGGGATGCTCACTGTTTTGTGTACATAGCTTGTTCATTACTATCTCTCAGTTCACATGGTTTTCCATTCTCAAAATATTCTTCCTATCTACCAACTTACTGTTTTAGATCTTCAAAAGCTTAAATCCCATTAATACTTTGGCCATCTCTATTTATAAAATATCTCCCTCCTCTGAGCACATTAACATTTACTAAGCATGTTATAGATCAGTAGACAACTTACATAATGTCCAATCATCACACGCACCCATCTTCCTGCAACTGTAACTATGTCCTCAATTCTTTCCATTGTGACTATGGATGAACTGTACCTGTGCCTACCTAAGACAATCTCTGCACTTATCTCCCAGATCCCCGCTTTTCTTGCCCACTCATGGATTTTGCTCCAGGAGCCTCTTTCTCTTTACTGTATCAATTTTTCCATCTCTCATTAATTGTTTCATTAGCATACAAACATATTGCTATCCTCCCATCCTCAATAAAATAAACAAATCCTCTTTTAATCCCACTTCCACGTCTAGCTATTACTCTTTTTTTCTCCTTCACTTTATGACAAAACTCCTTGAAACAATTATCTATACCCACTGCTATAATTTGTCTATTTCCATTTTCTTTTGAATCCATTCCATTCAAACATGTATCTCCAACACTCTGCTGAAACTGCTTTTTATTAAAGTCATCAAAGACCTCTAGGTTGCTAAATCCGTGCTCAATTATCAATTCTCATCTCCCTTGACTGGTATGCAACTTTGACTTGATGATTATCTCTTGTTTGAAATACTTTCTTCACTTGGCTCCCAGGACTTCACACTCTCTTGCCTTTCTGTCCACTCTTGTTCAGTCTCTTTTGCTGGTTTCCACTGATCTAGATCTCAACATATAGCAGTTTTCCATGTCACTCTTCTCTATTCTATCATCTCCCATTGCCTGGGTGACATCATCCAGTCTCATGGTTTAAGCTCCATCTGTACATAGGCCCTCTTGGCTCTTGAATTTATATCTGTGGTCTGAACCTCTCCTATCAACTCTAGACTTGTATTAATATATCCAATTGCTCGTTCAACATCTCCACTTGGATAGCTAATAGGCATCTCAAATGTAGTGCACTGCAAACTGAGTTCCTGATACTGTCCCTACCCCAAACTGTACTTTCCATAGCCTTCTCCATGTCTGTTGATGATGACTGCACCCACTCCCTTTCTTTCTCTTTCATCATACATTGTACACATCAGCAAATCCTATTGATTCTACTTTCAATATCTACCCAGAAACCAATCACTTCTCTCCAGTCTGCTTTTATCAGCTGGTCTAAAACACTGTCATCTCTCTATTAAATATACAAATAACAGTTAAGAGTGCAAGCCAAAGAGCCACAGCCTGCACATTTGAATCCTGGCTCTGCCCCTCACTAAGAGTATGACCTAAAGCAAGTTATTTGCCTTCTCTGTGCTTTGGTTTCCTCATTTGTAAAACGAGGATAACAATAACAATGTTATTTCTCCTAATAATTTGTACGAGGATTAAATGAGAAAAACACGTAAAGTGCTTAAAGTGCCTTGCAAATAGATGTGATTAACATATGTTTGCTACATACTATTATTCTATAAATCTATAAACACTCCATGGCAATAAGTCAAAAGTAGTAAGCAAGAAGATCAGAGAAATCGTGGAAATGGCCATTCTCCTAAGCACGAACAGTCCAAATATTTAAATACACAAACCCACACTGAGCTGGGCTGGGAAACTGTTGTACCAACCCATTCTGACCTATGCCTACTGCTTGGTATGTTGCTTATTTTATGCAGATTTTGCCTATGGATTTGTAGAATAATATTCCATAGCTAACATTTCTTGATTATGTAGTATTTGCTATTGTCACTTCTTTTTCCTTTGTCTTAAAAATAATTTCTATAGCTCTTCTTTTCAAAATCTCCTTTCTGATCCTTAGTCCTGATCCTGGCTATATTCTGAGTTGATCTCTCCCTTTCAGGATTCTATATCTAGTTTTCTGTCACTCCTACCTATTATATCATTTTAAAAGGGGCCCTATGAACCCAGGTAATAGAGTGCCGTGAAAGCCATTTAAAGTTTTCATTTTATTGACACAAAGAACATGAGTTTCATTAAAAAAAGAAAGAAAGAAAGAAAGAACCTGGGATTCTTGGCAAAGTGGTTGATATGGAAAACCGTAAACTGCTGAGTGAGAATAGAAAATGCAAGTAATTAAAACTACACCCATGAAATTCAGGACCAAAACAGCCAGACATCTTTCAGGAAAGGAAATTGAGAAATTAAAGAATTCCCCTAAATACCCAGAAAGTAACCTTTTATATTTGGGATTAAACTTCAGTGCTTGAAACTCTAGGAATTTCTTTTGGCAAATATGAGGATTCTTAGGAGAGAATCCCTTTCTGTTGTGTTTTGGTTTCAGCGGGGTTCATAAGGGCATGTGATAACTTGGCTGGAAAACACTAAGAGACGTCTCCCCCGCTGCCAACCCCCTCCCTGACTTGCCACTCATATAATCTGAGGCTCTTGATCACATGCAGTTTGTAGACACCAAATAAATTAGGCAGATGGAACTCATACATCAAAGCCACCTACTTGGATTCCTTTTTGGCCATTCGTGTATTTCCTCTCTTTCTTTTTTAATCAGCCTCATAAATCTGACCCTGACAAGTTCCTGCCTCTCCATCCCATCTCACAGGTGAGATGGTAATTTGCCCCCAAGCTTTCATTTGCTTCTCCACTTGACTGACCATCAATGCCCCACGGCACCCATTCATTGCAGGGGCTCAGGTGTGGCCATGGGAGGTGTGCGCCAAGTCCTACCAAACTGGTTACTCCTTCCAAATGACAGGATGGTTCTCCAAGCACTGTGCACATCAGATGATTACACTCCACAGTGCCTGATGAAATCCTGGCATGCCGAGAGCGGTAAAGAACACGACACATTGCTAGATATTCTTCTGAGTATCTGGTTCATAATAGCTATTCACATAGTAGCTAATGATTACCTGGATTCAAATAATTTTTCAAGGGGTTTATCCAAATCAAGACTTGAAGACAAAAACAGAGTTGTCCGGAGTAGTGACCTTGCTTTCTGAGGTGGGAGCAAATGCCTATGCATTTGTGTTGAATTCACCATTTTCCGGGACATCTGACTCAATCTTTGTCTCCTGGTCTTGACAGTGAGAATCTGGAATGTTGACCTAGCTCATGTGGGCAAAGTTTGTATTTTTAATCATTTGTGGAGACCTGTCATCTTGCTTCTAGCAGTTGTGTCTTTGCTGAGTCTTGCATCCTTCTTGAGTTTTTGCTCTATTCTCTCTGCCCTTCTTAGAGGGAGCCTGTCTCTTTTTCTCCTCTCTTCCAGATGTTGTCCCCAGCTGGCTTAATGTCCCCTTGTCCTCTCAGGGCTTTCCCTGTTCCTTGTTTGGGGAGGGGGAGGTCCAGGCACTGCCTTTATTCCCCTAACATGATTCATACCCACAAAATGCATTAGCTGTGGGGGGTCATTTTCTACAGTGCCTTTCTATCTAGTCCATTTTAAAGACCTTGAGAAATGGAGATACCTTATCATACTCTGGCAGCTTATTTCTGCTATTCACAAAACAGCATTAAACCCCTTTTATGGGCTCCTAACAAAATAGCCTATTGAAAGAACATAACGGTCCTAGTACTTTTGAATGCTCATCATTTCACCAATATTATAGGCGATTTATGTTTTTAGGGGCCTTATGGTAGGTCTTTATGCCTTTCATTAGGGCGCAATCCTTGGGAGAGTAATGTGCTGTGCCACATCCAGGACTACGGCCTGAGAATGTGAGCAGTCACTAAATATTATTGTTGGGGATGATAAATGACAACAATAACAATAGCTGTCATTTATATATTGAGTCCTTCTTAAATGTCAGCCTTTGCATTAATTATGCTGATAAATGCTTTATATTCTTTATGTGTTTGGAGTCTCCTAGAGCACTTAAGAAAAATATTCTTATCCCCATTTCACAGATGCAGAAACAGAGGCTTAGAGAGCCTGAGTACCCACCCCAAGTCCCCCAAATCACACTAGAGTTTAAATCCAAGTCTCTCTGAGTCCACATCCCAGACTCTATATTGTCCTGTCTCTGTGTCGTCATAGTATATTATTAGACTTCCCTGTCTTGGCTTTGGGATGCACTACATACTTTCTTGGTTTCCCTTCTTTTTTTGCTTCCCGGTCTCCTTTGTGGCACCTCCTTCTCTAATGAAGCTCTCAATGTTTGCGAGCCTCAGAGCCTGGACCTAGACCTCTTAGTTTTTCTGTCTACAACTTTCCCCTAAGCAATCTCAGCAGTACAGGCAGCTGTGAATCAGAGACATTGGCTATCTTAGTTATATCCAACTCTACCCTGGTCATCAAACATGGCCTGAATGAGCCGAATTAGGCCCCAACTTCAAAACCCAGTATCCATACATACAGATAAGGTGGGAAATACAGTTAGGTATGGCAATTAATGAGCTACCATCTGCTAGACATTTGTATTTATGACATTTAAGTTATGTGCTCTTAATATGATAGACCTACAGATTTTCTGAAGCGTGGGTATGTGTTTACATGGATGCTGTAGGGAGGAGAAGGGAGTGGGAGGAATGTATTCAGCATGTGATAATCATGAATCTTGAATCCTGTGAGGTCAATTTTAATATCCCTGTTTTTCAGAACTTAGGTGGTTTGGGAGGTCAGGTAGCTGGCTAAGGGTGCAAAGGTAGAAAGTAGTGGATCTGGAATTTACAGGTGGTGGTGACCCCAGGGCCCATGTACATTCCCCAGATCCTTATGCCTTTGAGTCGAACAGTAGAGAGAGAAGCTTTGACAGTAAGACAAGGGGAAGACACCTAGAAATATCAGCTTTTTTGTTCATCTGGGCAGCAGTACAGGCAGCTGTGAATCAGAGACATTGGCTATCTTAGTTATATCCAATTCTACCCTGGTCGTCAAACATGGCCTGAATGAGCTGAATTAGGCCCCAACTTCAAAACCCAGTATCCATACATACAGATAAGGTGGAAAATACAGTTAGGTATGGCAATTAATGAGCCACCATCTGCTAAAACATCACACTTCGAGTGGGACTTAACATGGTTATGGGTTTCTTTGAATGTTTTTTTTTTTTCCTCTACCATATGTGCTTAAAGGCTCCAAAAAGGAAACAGCTTAATCCAGGAATGTGAAAAAGAATGATGACATTCTGCGGTGTGTCAGTGAAATGAGAAACTTATCAGGCACCATCTATTTTGGGGGTTTTGTGGTATTTTATGGTTCCAGGCTTCTAGTCAGTGACAAAATGGCACTGCCAAGATGACTTACCACATGCGTGGGGTATAGAAGAGCATTATGGTAGGTGCTGCTTCTAAGATTTACTTCTGACTTTGCCCTGGACTGAGTTGACACACATACAGAAAATACTCATTTTCCTCCAAGGCCTAGCTGAGATAGCATCTATTCCACTTGGCTCACCCATGTTCTTCCCCATGGAGAAATGAATCCCTTTGTCTAGTCTTCCCCATTGCATAGTGCTTGTACTTCTGTGCCAGCACTCCTCCCAGGCTGGCCTCTTTGCAGCTGTTGCATTTCTATCTTCCTCCCCTCACTAACCTAAAGCTCCCTGAGGGCATGGGCCATGTTTCGCTCATCTTCACATAAACCAGTGAGACCTAACACAAAAGCTTACATTAGAGGTGCTCAACATATGTTGTTGAATTAAAATAAAATTGTTTAGGAGAACAATTTAGAGTGATGACATTAACATAAGATACCTTACTAATATGCAGAAATGATATATTGTAGATTAACAATATAATGACTATATCCTTATATTAAATGGTGAAAAAATCCTGATATTACCAAGAAAAATAAACTTCACGCTATTTATGAACGCTAGTGTGTGGTTTGCTTAAACTGCATAGTCTAAATTGTGTAATGTTTGAAATGAGGAAGGATGTAGCTTTTAGTCTTGGGGCTGGGGCAAAGGATGAAAGTCTTTTAGAATATTCATGTTTAGCGTGGTTAGCTTAGCATAGGTATGTCAATAAACATTGCCGTAGCTCTGTGATAATTTGAGATCTGTGTGTGTGTGTGTGTGTATGTGTGTGCGTGTAGACCTCTTTCTAAGGAAGTATTTATTTAATGAACTTTCTAACTGTAAGAAGAGATACAATGAATGTTACAAAGCACCTAGATAGTATGGTAAGTATGTTTGGAGGATACAAAACGACTTTGTTTTCTAAATATTTAAAGATGGCCAACACATCAGTTGTGATGTTTAAATGTGATGGGAATACTCATAGTAACAAAGAAAGATTCTAAAGTAGCAGAGTGGAAAATTCTCTCTAACCTAGACGGAGAACTGGAAGCTGAAAGATGACATAATCAAAGTAACATTTGAGGGAGATGCATTTGGCAACAGTGCCCAGGATAACTGCAGGAAGGGTTGATCCTGGAATCACGGGGACCAAGGAGGAAGCTGCAGTAATGATACAGATGTGAGGTGGCAGATGCACAGCAATAGCACATGGTAGAAATGTAGAGAAAGGAGTGAATATAAAAGACATTTCAAACGAAAAACCCCTATGTCTCTGTGAATGTGATGGATAATTCTAAACTACTGAATGACTCGAGAGACTTGTCAACACCAGAGAAAGAGAAGTTGAGAGGGGCAGCTGGACCATTGGGAATTATAGGCGTTTGGTTTTGAACATGGTGAGCCCGTTAATACAGTAACACACCCAGGCGAAAATTCTCTGGCTCCATCCTGTCACGTTAGGACACTGTTGCTCTCTGAAGGATGCACTGGGGATATCAGATCTGGAGATGGCAAAGAGAAATTGAAGATAAGTGAAGAACAAGCAAAGTTTGAAAACATCGAGGTCATAGCAGAATGAAAACTAAGACATGCCATGTGTTCTGGCTGGATATTTGATCTTCCATCATCTTGACTCTATGCCAAGCTAAATGCCCTCATACACTGTCTATATTCTGGCTTAGATTTTTGCTTCCATTCATCTGCAGGGATTAGCTTGCAGTCATCGTTAGAACATGTTGACGTTATGATTTTAAAATGTAGAGAAAAATACTTATTTTACCATGGCCCCAAACACTGAAGTCTCCAAATGTATTAGGTAGGCACAAAATCAAAGAGGTACATTCTAACTGCAATGCCAATATCTGGCAAAGTTTAACTCATCCTTTAAGAACTCACTCAAAAGTTACTGTCTCTACATAGCCCGCCTGACTCCCCAAGGCATTTAGTCTCTTCATTGTTCATGTTCCCACAACACTTTGTTATTTCTACTTACAGGCTTGCCTCTTGTTCTGTCTGTATGTCTCTTTCTTGCCACTAGACTGGGAGCATCTTGAAGATGGGAACTGTTTATTCGTCTTCGTATTTCTTACTCCCCTAACAGAATGGGGGTTAGTGGGTGATAGTTCATTGTTGGAAATATCCAAGAGGGAAAATTTAAAACATGGGTGGAACAATGTGCAGTCGCTGTAGCAGAGCCTGTGTACACATCATATGTCACATCCCTGCTGGTGCCGTTAATGCTGCACCAGCAGAGGCAGTGCTCTCATTACATGCTGCTGGCCTGTATTTGTAATGTGTGACATTTTTTATGAAATACCGTCAAGGGCAATCCATCACATAGTAACCTTTGGATTATATGCTGAGACTGGTCTTAAACATAGACATAAATGAACTGCAAGGATAATGCTATTTTCTAAGCAGAGTATGATCAAAGAGTTCTGGCTAGGAGAACGAGACAGAACAGTATGTTCTTTTAAGTTAAACAGAAGTGCTTCAAAAAGTTTTCTTCTGTCTAGCTCCAGTTGGGGACGGGATTATTGGGCGAAGATGATTAGGTGACTCTGAAATGCTGCTGAATATTTATTTCTTGTAGTACATCAGGTGAGGACTTGAAAAGGAGACGAGCACTTGCTAAAGGCTTGACAACCCCTGGGACTTGCACGGTTTGTAATAACTTTATCTAAAGAGGCATTTTTTTAAAAAAAATAAAAGGACGCATAACAAGAGTGAATTTCAGATGTCAACTGTGGATGCATGGTTAAAAGTATTCTCTCTGTGTATCCATAAAGATCTAGGATTTCACACATATTATAGAGTATAAATAAAAGAAAGCTTCTAAGTCTCATCATTTTTGTGCAAATCCAGATAAGACTCCTTTGATGAGCTTAGCATTTCCTGTTAAGGAAAAACTTATAGGTGAGAGATATACTAAAATTATAATTCTTTGTCTTCCTTAATTAGACTAGAGCTCATCATAGATCTTGCCAAAGCAGTGAGAAAATCCAGGCAATAATTCACATTGTCAGGTCAGCAGAAATAGGCATGGGGGATCTGATATGATTTGCTTAAATGAGGCTCAGAATAGGTACATGATCTTCATTGGACATGTACCCTTTGAAGATGCTGGGTACAAACAGCAATGAAAACAAAATGAAAATAAATCCCAGCAAGATTCGTAAACCACTTGTACAGATGTCATTCCAGAGGAAGTATATAAATCATATTAATACCAGTTGATGCGGGACACTAATTAATAAGTCCCATTAAATCATGGAGTAATGACATTTAGTATCTAATGAATGCTTCATAATCTCTTGATCATTAATATTTCATAGCATAAGAACACAAGAATTTCCATCCCTGGGCTCATGCGACATGGTTTTCTGTCTCTAACATGATCACAAGGGTATTAAGGGGCACAAGTGTATTGCAGCCCTGTACTGACTATGTACCATATAAGCAATTAACTCTTAGTACCCTGGCTCCTAACATCTCCTCGTTTTAGAAAATGTGGATCTGCCTGCCATTCTTGGAAGTCACATCCGTGACTGCTGAGGGCCCTGGAAGAACAGAACCAGGCTCAGATGTTGTCTTCAGTGTGTAGCTCTGCTTTGTTGTTGACCCTCCCAGCCCAGGCGAGAAACTTGCACAGGAGAAAATCATTACTTTGATTTATTACTGGGGGCTTTCTTTATGCAAAGGCAATAATCATCTCACAGAACAGGTGCCGAGGCAAGGGTTTATTGATCCTAGGCTCTTCTAGAAACTCCAGGAGGCTGTCAATCTGGAAGAGATGGAGGTAGTCAACGAAAAAAGAAGTCCATCTCAGTGCAGGCTGAAATGAAGTTCGGGGACATCTCTGGCCATCGCTCTATCGCTCCAGTGACACTCGGTGTGTTTTCTTTAAGAAGAAGGGCTGGGGCAGAGAGAACGCTTAGAGGTTGCAGGGGCGAGTGAGAGGGAGAGAGAGCGACGACAGGGATAGCTACAGGGGGTCCAGGGGGCTCTATCCTTCTGGCGGCAGGACAAAGGGTCTTCAGCTCCAGACCGACATTCCGAAGAGTTAAGTGCTACCACGCAGCCCGGCCTGGATGGGATTTGCTCCCGGGTACAAAACGGGACACTGATCAAAATCAACTTGGACAGGTGACAAGAGTGAGTCTGATGTTGGTGGATGTGTTTTAAGGTCGTTGGAGGGGAGACGACGCGAGGGGTGTGCTGTGGAGGAGGTGGGGAGAGGCGCTGGGTGCAGAGCAGGGATATAAAGGCGCAGGAGCCGGGAAGCAGAGGGACAAAATAAGTGGGGAGAAGAGCGAGGGGAAGAGTTGAAGCAAAGTCAGGGGAAAGTAGGGATGGGTTAAGGGGAGAGAGGAAGATGAAGGCGGTGAGGAGAGATTAAAAGGGGAAGAGGGATCGCTGGAAAGAAGGGCGCACTGTCGGACGCAGAGGTAGGGCGAGGGGCGAGGGGAGCGAGCGGGGTGCGGAGAGGGGCTGCGCGGGGAGGAGGGCAGGAAAGTGAGCGCGGCGCGGGGAGGGCTCGGAGCCGGCCGGGAGGCGGCGGCGGGCGGCGGGCAGGAGAGCCAGGGCCCGGGCGAGCGAGCGAGCGAGCGGGCCGGAGCGGAGGGCGCGGAGGCCGCGGGAGGGAGGTGCGGGGCCGGCGGGGGAAGCGGGAGGGAGCGCGAGCGCAGCCGAGGCCAAGCGCATTGTGTCTGGCGCGAGCCCACCGGCGGCTGCGGCGGGCGGGAAGCCATGGAGCCGCGGGCGCTCGTCACGGCGCTCAGCCTCGGCCTCAGCCTCTGCTCCCTGGGGCTGCTCGTCACGGCCATCTTCACCGACCACTGGTACGAGACCGACCCCCGGCGCCACAAGGAGAGCTGCGAGCGCAGCCGCGCGGGCGCCGACCCCCCGGACCAGAAGAACCGCCTGATGCCGCTGTCGCACCTGCCGCTGCGGGACTCGCCCCCGCTGGGGCGCCGGCTGCTCCCGGGCGGCCCGGGGCGCGCCGACCCCGAGTCCTGGCGCTCGCTGCTCGGGCTGGGCGGGCTGGACGCGGAGTGCGGCCGGCCGCTCTTCGCCACCTACGCGGGCCTCTGGAGGAAGTGCTACTTCCTGGGCATCGACCGGGACATCGACACCCTCATCCTGAAAGGTGAGCGGCGGGCGCGCCCCGCGCGGCCCCCTCCCCGCCGCGGCCCGCGCTCCGCTGCCCGGCGCCTTCTCTCCTCCTTCCCCGCAGCCTTTCTTTCTCCTCCTCCCGTTCCTCCCTTCTCTCGCTCTCCCTCTTCTTTCTCTCCACGACTCTTCTTCCGTCCTCATCCTGCGCTTCCTTCCCCTTCCCTCAAGTCTGCGCTTTCCCCACCTCTGCCTCCTCCTTTCCTGCCTTTGCTTCCCTCTCCCCTCTTCTTTTCCTCTCCTCTCGTCCTCGTCTTTGTACACCTGCCAGACTTGGATGCATGTGTGTGTTTTCTTGACGCTACTCCCCATGAGGGTAACAGTCAAAAGACTCGACTTTGCCCAGTCAGGCTCCTTCCCCCAAGTTGTGCTTTCCTTTTAGAAATACCCTTTGGGAGGAAAGGGGTGCACACCTCAGAAAGGGGCGGGGAAGGGCTCTCTCTTGTATTGTGCTGATGCTGGTGTCAGACGGGACTGATGGGGTCATCCCAGCCTGGCGGGCTGATGGGGAGCTGCAGAGGCCGGAGGAACCTTCCCCAAACACCCAAGGGCAGGGTTTGTGTGGATCGGACTTCAGGGGCCAGTCCTCCGCTGCTGGAGGCGGGCGAAGGCAGGTAGGACACCTGCTTTTCTCAGTCTTCCTGATGTCCCCTCAGTGTCTAAGCTCCCCAGGGGGAGCTGAGGAGAGAAAATGCCCTAGCCCTTTAAAGTAGAGCTTTCCAGATCTGGGCATGGAGTCTCTACAGATCTCTCTCTGTCATGTTTGTGATACCTTGAAAGGTTGTTTTTGTTGTTTTGTATTTGGCACTGAGTTGTAGAGCATCATTTTGCTTTTTGGGAATCTGTGCAACACCTGGTTTCCATGCATGTAATCAGATATTTTGAATTTTTTTTTTTTTTTTTGGTAATCCCATTCGTGTAAAAATAGTCAATGTGGCAATTCTATTTGGTAAGCTTCCTTTAACTTGCAGAACTCAATCCTTATTATAATTTTTTTCCCCTCTGAGATAAAAAAAAAAATAATAAACATCTCTTCCCTTGGACTCATTATTCCAAAAAAGAAAAAAGTCTAAAATCAGTACATTTTAGTATTTAGCCATTCAGGAAGGCAGACCGACAGATTTGTGCTGAATTACAACTCGGAATGGAATTACATAGAAAGGAGGGGGTTAATAATGTGTTGGCCTTCAGCGTCTTGTTGGTTGGCGTATTCTACATTTCTCAAACATGTCAACTTCCTCCTTCCCATGGCTAGCTCAGCTAGGGACTGCCATCCAAAATCTGTCTGTGCATGGAAGGGCTCCAGCACTTTTGGGGGAATCACAGTAATCTTTCTTTGGGAAGTGCACCCTTTTCTTTCCTTTCCTAACTCACATCCACATCTGGTTTCTCCTCATGAAGATGCTGCATAATTAATACTGATAGTAGACAGTACATGAACAAACTGTAAAATCTGAATTTGGAGGCTCAGTTATGGAATTCTCATTTAGGCAAGGCAATTTTGAAAGCTAAGCAGTGTAGTCTGTCTTTGGAAATGACAGAACTGCATTTCCTTACACTCTTTCTATGCCTAGAGTATTTGATTGCATGTAAATTGGGTATAGAGTAATGCCTGAAACAGCAAAGTCCAATCCACCGGTTGGAGAGGGACCCTCACAGAATATTGTACAATGCCTCTGGAAATGCCCTGATTAGCTGAGGTGCCGAGTTCCTGGGCAGTCCAGAATCAAATAATCATAGAGGTGGAAGGACTTTAGAGGTCACTGAAACCAAACCTCCATTCATTGTTCAAACTCCCTTCTACAATCCGACAAATGGTTGTCCAGCCCAGTACTGCCATAGGACAGAACTCACGTATCACTTAAAAGAACTAGATTTTTGTAGTGACGAATGCATATTTTAGATGAAAACAATCTTAGACTGATAATATTGACAGTGTTTAGCCGATCCTTTGTGTAGAACACCGAGGAGTTCTAGGTCATAAGCAGAAGATAGGGGCTCCTTTGCGGGCTCTGTTGCTAAATTGCAGTGTGTTCTCCAACAAGCATCCAGGCCTCTTTGGCCTGCAGTTTTCTTGTCTGTAGTGTTAGGAAGGCTGACTATTCTTTAGCGAATTTCCTAGTTCTACAATCTATCATTGTTGTAATTAATGTAAATTTAGTGCCCTGGGAAGTTAATGAGCTGACACTATTAAGAAATGAAGAGTTTGGAGGAAAAGATGAGCACCGGTACATTATAGGGTCATAATTTGTTGTTTGGGAGATAGCTAGAAGTGCCTTTCAACATTGCTACTAACCTACCTTGGGCTAGTTACATAACGGTTCTGGATCTCAGTTTCATCATCTGTGAAATGAATGGATGACATGAATAGCTTTAAAATTCTGATTCTATGAATAATTTGAGAAAGAAAAATGTCACCAACATTTTCTTGTATCAGATGATTTTGGCACCATATTAGGTAAACATTACCTTTGTTTTGGCATCTGACATTAGTGGCTATGTGGTATGACATTAATGGTATGAATTTCTTAAATGAGCCATATAAAACTAGAAATTGACATTACATCTGATTTTAAAATGTGTGCAACTAGAGTCCCAAGTCCTATTCTTACTTTCTTCTCTGAATTACCTTGTTCATGAGTCCTAACATCATTTGGAAATTTTAATTATAGGAGTTGGAGAAAAGTGGATTCAGATGGGAGAGTGGAGAGGGGTGAGAAAGGCACAAGAGTGGCCTGGCATGTTTAGTGAGCTTTTGAGAGGAAAAGAGGTCAGCCTTTTTCTCCTGTGGACCTAGAGGTGGATGAAGGTTGTAGAGACAAAAATGTAGACTTGATAATATGGAAAACATGCTCACAATCAGAATTGTTTATATTTTCTATCACTGGAGGAAAAGCAAGTATTTCTGAGAGATGTAGAGGAGATAGAAACATACAAGGCAGGCAAAGACAGGTTAGTTTAGAAGTATGTATAGATTCCATAGTATCAATCTACTTAAGAGAAATCACATGAACCAGAAAAGCATTGATGTCAATGGAACAAATATTTGGGAGGGTCATCAAATTCTGATTTTCACCCTCTCATTATGATTCTAGTTCACCTCTATGTAGCCCAGACCCTGGAAGGGTCTTGATTGGACCTCCAACTGGACCTTCAAAAAAATGGAGGTAAATTTGTTGATAAGCCCATTAAGAACTGACACTAGAAACCTATACTCTTCTACCAGGCTGACAAGAAGCATTCACCAGCATAGTTTGAACACAGTTGCATTTCCAGCCACAGGTTTTCTTAATAGGACTATATTGACCAATCCACATTTTGCTATCTTGCTCACCAGGATAGCATGAGAACTTATCAAATGCTTTAGAGGTATTAGGTTAACACTGTATTTCCTTAGTTTAGTATCCAATTCAATAAATGCTCATTGAAATCCTATTATGTGCTAGGTAATACTAGGAAGATTTTGGCAACACACATGGGGGTTCTTTTGTGTTGGAGTTGAACATTGACTCTGAGTTATTCTTCCACGTGTGCCCTTCTTGCAGCACTGGCTAACTTTTGATGCCAAGAAAACTTGCTGGTCAAAGTAAGGACTTGCTCTGGGAAGTATGCAGATAAAGTCATCCTCCACCCAACAACCTGGATGCTGGAGCAGTTGAACAGAATGGATTTAAAACTGAGGGCTTCAGGTCACTGGGAATTTGGGAGTTAGAAAGAAGCCTTTATGTGTAAAAGTCTGTAAGGCAAGTGAGTGTAGCATGGATTATATAAGGATCCCAGGAAATGAGAAGGAGTGCCCTAAAGATAGGTTCTTCCTTCCTTCATCCATTTATTTACTCAACAAATAGGTATTGGAGTGTCAGGTATTGTTCTAGGTGTAGAAAATACTGGAGTGAACAAAATGGATAAAAGTCTCTGCCTTCATAGAGGTTATTTCAAGTAGTGGAGTTTGTATTTTCTAGTGGATTACATTGCAACTACTCTTAGTAGGTTATGGGAAGATTACCTGAGAGCAATTTGGGAAGGCCGATAGCTCTAGTGAGTAAATGACAGGAAATACAGCGCTGAGTGATGGAGTGCTGTGCCCTTTGGGGGACTCCCAGCCATTCTGTCCCAAGCGCAGTACATATGTTTCAACAACTGGGTGAATAGTAAGATAGGAAGACAGATGGAAGGAGACTCAGTTGGAAACAGATAATGCTTCTTTCAGTTACTGAAAACACTGACTTTAATAAATAAACATTGATGAGACTTGTGAATACATTATGTAGAACTTTGGCAAAATCAATTTTGAATAGAAACCATTGTCATTGAAATTATACTAGAAGTTCTAACTGTTCTTTTAGCCTTAACTTTAATTTTTAAAATTTTTAATTAAAAATTTATCACTAACAATTAACATTACTTTTCAAATATATGTACTTTGTGCATGTAAATCAAATTATTATATATTGCCTGCAATAAACAAAAGGAAAATTAACTGTAGTGTTTTGTTTTGATGAAATTAAAAATGATAGGATTTCAGAAATGTGAAGATTACAATACTGTACACATAATGTAGACTTGTATAAATCATTGGGGATTGAATTCTTGAAACTTGAAATAAAACATGTCCTTGTGGTTTCAGAGGCATTTTTCCTCTAATGGGATAAACAGATATCAAAGACAGTGGGACATAAATACTTTGTCATTTTGCTCTCTGTAAGAAAGGAAAGTAAGAGATTTGGTAGGAATTCATTGGATCTGTTCTTCACTCTGCTAATGATTTATCTGCTTCCCCTGTTGCTTATTTCCCACGAAATTAATAGTCAGCACAGGACCCACCAAGTTCTACCTGACACAGAAATAGATTGATGATTTTCTTCAGCTCATTTGTAGACCAGAGTATCACTTGTGTTTGAATAATTATCTCCCAGGAGCAGATATATCTAGGGAAGCCAAGAAGCCAGCACTGTTTATCCTCCTTGACCCAGTAGTAGTTCACAGATTGTTCTCAGACCGCCTCCTGGGCTAGGAGATGCTGCTGGCAAAGGGATTCCTCAATTTTGGGGGTGCTGGGCATGTGATTAAGACTTCCTTTGTCTTTCTTTCTTTATTTCTCAAGGCAAGTGGTCTCTGAAATTCTTTGGAGCATCCCTCTATACGATTTATGTTTATTCATTTATATTATGTGCAAGGACTGTACTAACATATACATCATACAATGTAGACCAGAGCAAATTTTGAAGGGATGTGGTAGTAAACAGACATAATTAGAAGTTTTTCATCCTACCTTCCAAAGAATTGCTTGTGCACCCTGGCTGCACACACCCCCCTCTCAAGAATGCTTCTCTCACTGTTCATTAGCAGAGCCAAGTCTCATCTGGGCAAAGGAAGGAGGGCTTTTTTCTATCATGGCTAAAATTTATGGTGGGTATCCCAGTGCACTGTTACATCACACACATTTATCTTCCACAGGGAAAAGAAGATGCATTTTATTTCTGTATCAATTCTGACATAAGGCACAGTATTAAATGAGCCCTTTTTGATTAAACAACTGCTAGCTAATTCTACACAACTCTTAATGACTAGATTTGTAGTTTTGGCTTGTCTCACAGTGTGTCAAGGCTGAACATCCCCAAGTGTGATATTCTATGTTTCTACACATTCTTTTGCTAACACTCATGCGGGTTATCTTGAACAGACATTAAATTCTTGCCACTCTGCCATCAATAGAAGATACTTGCTTCCATTTTTACCATCTGCACACAGGAACTATCTTTTAAAAGTAATTTATAAACACAAAAATAAATGGTGTTTACGAGGTCCGTGATCAAAATTGCCAGAATCAATGCCATTTTCATTTACCATATCTCATGGATAACATTTAGCAGTGGTCTTGAGGGGAAAAAAAGGAAGTTTTTGCTATGTCATAGAAAGTTCACATCCAATTATACCCCAGTCGCTGTGATTTTTTTCCTTAGCCACTGATTTTTCTTCTTCAGAGCTCAAAAAAAGCCCTCAAATCCCATCAGGCAGACTGCTCATAATTGCAAGGGTTCTTGATTGCCATGAAAGATAAGCTTTTGTTGGGGGAGCATCTGGACATTCCATTCCATTGAGGGGATGTCAGTGCGAAGTGTGAGATCCTGGGGAGTGGGAACATTGAAGGAATTTAGGCAGGTCACAGGGTTTCCCGAACAGTTACCAAGAATGAACTCTCCTTTCATGTCTGTGGACACCTCAGTGCTATGTATGCCAGGCTATCAGATTATAATCACAGATTATATAATTACAGATGATCATATTATAATCATAGATTATGAATACCAAGCGAACCATGACCTTAGATTAGCTATCTCCTCATTCCCTGAGCACACCTTTCTTGTGTCCACCTTATCTTTCAGGGAAATTCCACTTTCCTTCGATTTTCAATTGTGTGAACAACTGGGGTCCTTTTTCTGTGTTATTTGCTGGTTAAAAGAATAAAAATAATCAGATTTTGTCTGATCATCCTCTTCAGTCCCTCTCCTCCTCCCCTGATAGCAATGGTGGAATGAAGGAAAAAGTTGAAAACAACCAAACTGGAGGATTGGTCAATAATACAAATAGCAAATATGTTTCCTTTGGCATAATACAACTCAGTATTCTGGGTTAATTCAGATAAGATCACTGCTTTAGGTTTTAGAATTTTTGTTTTTTCCATAGTTCCTATTTTTAAAAAACACTATTGATATTGTCGAAAGCTTTGCATAGCTGATTGTAAAGATGTTAATCAAAACAAAGGCATTTGTAAATAGAAAATGGACCTTATCTTCCCAATGAGGCAAAATTTATGATAGTTTATTTTTTGCTCTCTCATAGTGTTTCCCTCTGGTTAAAAGTGGTTGCAGTGATTAATCTGTTTTATTGCAAGTTTTAACTAAAAGGATGTAACTGAACTTCTTGGAGCATAAGAGAGTCAGCATCCACCGTCATGAAGCTGACAGCCTTTGTTTGCTGCAGAGTAATGGGGAAACTACATGCTGCACTCCATCTTTCTTGTAACTCAGCCAGATAGCTGATTGCAGACCAAACAATAATGTCGTGGGGACACCCATCAGGGAATGCATTAGCAAGTGAAAAAAGGCGAAAAATACACACTGTATTTTAGTTTCTGTTATCTTGAATTACTGAGACACACTGAATTATTTTCTATAACTTGCTTCATGTCCCCAAGTGTTCAGACTTTTTAATATTTTGTTCATAGGTAAAAATCAATCAACTCATTTCTTCCCTAAGAACCTAAAGGATGTAATATGTTCCCTTTTGGTTTCACCAAGTTATTTGACATTATATATGTAGACAGGGAAGAGACTCCAGAAATACAAGTAAGAAATTTCTGAGTGTACAGATAATTCTAGAAGGCTTAATTGTCTCTTTATGACAGGTCACTCAACTGCAAATCAACACCGATGCCTCCATCTGCCATGCAAATAAGCATTAACTTGCATACTTAGGGTCTGTAACAGCAGAACAAGCTGGATGGGGGCAGTGGTGGGTGGGAGGCTGTATTAGGCTTGGAACTTTTTTGTGTGTGTTTCAAGGAATTTTTATTTGGTGTGGGGGGTGTGAACATTTGCTTCACTCAAAAATCAGTCAACAAATGTTACTAAGTGTTAGAAAAGAAATGTTTTTTTTTTTTAAATAGGAGGCTGCTTAGTGAAAAACCCAAGTGTTAAATCCTCTAGGTTCCATGGGACTGTGCTTTCCCTAACCGACCCCAGACTAGTGAGGAAGGGGGTCTGAGTCTTGGGAGTGGGCTGTTGGTTAAGTTGAGTTTGAATGCCTTTTTTACTCTTTTGCAATTTGAAAACTGCTTACAGTAATGTTTGCAATTGTCATGGAATTTTAAGTATGTGCATCCTGTTAAATACTACTCAATGAGGTTATCCAGCAAAAACAACAAAATTGATCACTTGTCATGTGACTGAAAAATTATGAAACAGATCATCAGAACAACAATTTGACATAACAGAAGATAAACTGAATGGGGGAAAACAAAAATTATAATGGCCAATTGGAATAATTGAGCCTCTGACATTTGGAACTCAGTGTTTGTTTTATGCCACTTACACTTAAGTAATTTATTCCAGGTGATTTAGTCCTTAACATCTAACATATTCTAGGAAAACTTTGCTTGGTTTTCAGACAATGGAAGTGTTGGTTGAAGGAAGATAAAACTCCCAAGTATTGGAAAAATAAAGAGATAGGCCGAACTAAAGAGTGGCAGGAAAAGCAACGGTGACTGCCAACATGAATGGTTCTGAAAAATACTGTCTTTTCCCTCAGGTGTTTGAAACAAACAAAACAAAAGACACAAGGAGACTGTTTACTATTCAGCAGTAAAAGATAAAATCCAGCCAGAAGATGTCCGCTGAAGAAGCATCAAAGTCATGTATTTCCTTCCTTTCTTTCTCAAGGGTCACCTTTCTTTCTGAAAGAAACGCGAATTGGTAGGGAGAAAATGGGTAAGCACATGTAGAATCGGAGGCATAGAGTTGAAAGGAGCTTCAAGCAGTGATCCTCACCTGAGTTTTACACTATAATGCCTCTGATAGGTAATTTGCACTTGTGATACAAACTTTTGTCAATTACTTGCCAGTCCTAGCATATTAGCGCTGCTTCCATTTCTCTCTGAAAGCCTGTTATCAGAATGCCTGTGAGTAAGGGGGATGTTATTATCAGTAATGGGTTTTAATTTATAAAACAGAGTATATTGTTTGGAGGGGGAAAGTCCTTTGACTTTTGGATAGAAGAGGTGAAGGTGGGGGCTTTATCCAGATTGTGCATTTTTTTAGGGGTGGGGGTTGTGCAGGGAGCTGATGGATATTTTGGGCATGGGTGCTTCAGTCCCTAAAGTCATCCCTCGCACCACCACTGATTCGGAAAGTTGGTGGCTATATAACTCATTACCTGTTAGTCTTCTGAACAGGTCCCAACACACCTGATTTGGGGAAGTTAAAAAAAAATGACAGGAGAAATCTTAAAAGGGCACAGTTTTGTATGCCCTCCAAATGTGACAGTTATTTTTTTTATTTTTATTTTTTTTTTTGAGACAGAGTCTCACTGTGTTGCCCGGGCTAGAGTGCCGTGGCGTCATCCTAGCTCACAGCAACCTCAAACTCCTGGGCCGAGTAGCTGGGACTACAGGCATGCGCCACCATGCCCGGCTAATTTTTTTTATATATTTTTAGTTGTCCAATTAATTTCTTTCTAATTTTTAGTAGAGACGAGGTCTCGCTCTTGCTCAGGCTGGTTTCGAACTCCTGAGCTCAAACAATCCGCTCGCCTCGACCTCCCAGATAGCTAGGATTACAGGTGTGAGCCACCGCACCCGGCCTTGTGACAGAGTTATTGAAATACATAGGTTTGAGGGCCACTGAGAGGTGTTAAACAGAGTAGTTCCCTATTCTCTTAACCACCTATACAGATGATTCTGCAGCAGTATTTTGATTATGCCGTGGGGGAAATTGAGTGCTTCTTACTAATAGGTTCCAGATTTTCCTTTTGGAAATTTGTGGCATGAGTGTTTTTTAGAGCATGTTTTTATCTCTAAATTATCACACAGTTCTTGTTTTCACACTGTTCCAGTGCTGTTTGCAGGTTAACATGGCAGACCGATTTTTTTTTTCCTGGTCAAGTATTCTCCCATATGTGTAGTTTCCTGGAGTTGTTTTTATTTCTAAAAAGGTCAGATACAGCAGCATTTCTAATTAGGTATAAAACATTATAATTTGGGTTGCAAGTATAATTTTTAGAAATGTAACTAATAAAGTACTTGATAAACATTTATCCACTCACTTAGGTGGGTTTAGTAGTTAGGATCTTTTAATGCTGAATAACAGAATAGCCAAATAAAAATGGGTTAACCAACAAGGAAAATGTATTATCTGCATAACAAGAAGTCTGGAGAAAACCTGCACCCAGGCTAGTTAATTAAAGAGATTCAATGCTTTGTGGCTTAGCAGACCCAACACAGGCAATTTTGCCTTGAGCCTTGTCTCTTCCTGGTCATTGGAGTTTTGTGAGTCACTTCCTCACACAGCACAGTTCAAAGGCTAGAAAATAGGAGAGCACGTGCCCCATTTTGATCCCTTTTTTACAATAAATGTAACTTCCCAGAAGTCTTCTAGAAGACTTCCCAAGGTCTCGGTCAGAATTATGTGACGTGATAATTTCTAACCCAACCCCTGGCAAGTGGAATGGAATTGCCATGATTCTGTTAGACCAGTCAAGCTTCGTCTTTAGGGGCTGGGGAAGGGCTGCCTGACACCTGAACAAAATCTGGCTTCCGTAACCAAGGAAGAGCGGCTGCAGAGTGCGCAACACAACCATAGCGCCTACTGCAGCAGGGACATGGAAATGGCTGTCCCATCCTTCCTATGATCATTCCATAGTAGGACAAAACTGAGAGGAGAACCCCAATTTCCTTTTAGCTCTGGGATTTACTACTTTCTGGTGGGCACATGGAAGTGCCCTGAAAGCCCGATACTTTTCTTTTTGAAGAGCTGTTTAAGTCTCTTTAATCCCCAGTGACCCAGAGATTGCATGGTTGTTGCTAAGGAGTTTTATTTATAATTGCACTTTTAAAATGGAATGTTAAAATGTTCACATTTGTGCATTTTAGGGGATATTAATGTACTCTAAGATTAGATGGTACAGTTGCTGTAAATTTAATACACACTGGATTGGTGAGGTCAGTGCTTCAGCACTGCTTAGATGCACAGCCTTTGTCCCCACCCACCCCCTCCCCGCAAACAGAAGTTCAGTGCCCTCCAGAGAAGAGCTTCATGGACATGCCACCCCACTGCAGCCCCTCAAACCAGTTTCATTTATAAAATCTGTTCAAGCCATGATATGACTTGTTTTAATTTCTTGATTTCTGGGAGGAAAACAACAACAACAAAACAACAACAACATATTTCATTCCCATCCTTTGACTGGTAACTGAGTGACCATCATTACAACTTCTGAGTACATCCATAACTATCTCATAACTTTGAGAAAGAAAATTAGTAAATCACTCTTTGCTATTGCTTGTGACCTGGTGTGTTGATGGTGGCACATGTTCAAAATTTGAGAAACTAACCCATTTTAATTCCAAGGAAAGCCACTTTACTGGTGTCTGCATTGGGCTTTCATAATCCTTGGAAGTCCTGTGAAGAATTGTTTGCTTTAGAAATTACAAACCTGGAAGGCCCACTGGAGAAGCAGTTGTTTAGCAGTGTAGGTTTTTGTGCTTGGAGGAGGTGGTTGGAGGAGGAGTATACGAAGGCAGGAATGTTGAAGTCAGCACACTCCAGTGAACCTCATGTTTCCTGATGGAACTGCTGTACCCCTCTTGGACCTCTCATTCAACACCAAGAGGCCTATTTATTAAAGCTTGATACTTCCTCAGAGCAGGAGTTGTGAAGCAAGCAAACAATCTGAACTATTGCAGATGGGCTGAGCTAGCAGGATTTTAGCACAGAAGCCTCAGAAGATGGTGTAAAGCCACAAGGTATGTGGGTGGGCATATATTTGGACTACCAGATTGCATGCCAACTTGTAGGTTCAAAAAGAAAAAAAAAAGGAAGAGAGCAGGCAGGAAAGAAAGGAAAGGAGGTAGGAAGGCCAGGAAGGAAGGCAGGAAGAAGCAGATGAACAACTATTTGGTAGATCTTTGGGGAACCATCCCTATAGGATCTTGTTTCCTTAAATATCCATTAGGTACATTTAACTTTCTAAAATGCAATTTTATGTCTTTCCTTTGACTATAAATATCTGATGGATTCCTCAATAAGTTAAACGTAGAATTACCAAATAACCCAGCAATTCCACTGGGAGGCCTATACCCTCCAAAATTGAAAACAGGTACTCATAAACTTATACCGTACATAAATGTTCACAGCAGTGCTATTCACAATAGCCAAAAGGTGGAAACAACCCAAATGTCCATCAACTGATGAACTGATTAAGAAAATGTCGTATGTCGATACAATGGAACATTATTCAGCCATAAAAAGGAATGCAGTACTGATACATGCTACGGCATAAATTAACCTTGAAAACATTATAATCAGTGAAAGAAGCCAGACACAAAAGGCCACATATTGTATGATTCCATTTATATGAAATATCCAGAATAGGCAAATGCACAGAGACAGAAAACAGGGAGAGGGAAATGGGGGAGTGACTGCTTAGGTATGGGTATTTTCTTCTGGGTTAACGAAAATGTTCTGGAAATAGTGGTAGTGATTGCACAATGTACTAAATGCCACTGAATTGTATACTTTAAAATGGTTAAAATGGTAAACAAAACAAAATATGACAAAATCTCTGATGGTTTCCTACTGCCCACAGCTATATGTCTAAACTTCTTAGAAGGTCACAAAAAAGCTTTGTCCTGTGGTTCCAGCTACCTCTCTGGTTGTGTAACCAGCCACTTCTCCATGAAATCAGGGATCAGGCTACATGAGACCATTTGCTGGTGCCTCAATACACACGCGCTTCCACATCTCTGTGTCATTGCATATCCTGTTTACTCTGCCTGAAATAACATCCTCTCTCGTCCATCTGGGCAGTGTCTTCTTTTCCTTGAAAGCTTAGTGCCGGTGTTATTTCCTCTCTAGCTTCCCTTGCCTCTGCCCTCAGCCCCTCCCTCATTCCCTGCAGAATTAATTGCTTTATTGACTGGGACTCCCGTATGCATTGTACATACCTCTATGACAGTACTTTCTACATTACACTGAAGTTGTTTCCTTTTTCCTTTTACTCCTTCCCTTAAGGCCAGAGACAGATGCCACCCAGCTCAGAATTGGGCATATGGCGATCTTTCCATAAAATGGTTAATGAAAAATTTGCCTTGTATTGATGCAAATCACAGTCATATCTGATCCATTCTCTCCTCACTAACTCCAGGGTTTTTTGTTCAATTCAAGGACAAGAAGAAGTGAGACTTACTCTCCGCTTTCAAAGACTAAGACACTACTTATTAATTCAGAGAAGATAAAGTGCTTGGCATTAAAAAATATATAATAGTAGTAGATGTAGAAAAAAGCAGCCAACATTTATGGTATGCTTTTATTTTGGAGTATTTAAAAAAATCAGTGTAAAATTAACAAAGAGTGCTCCTTTATGGGGATTTTCCGCATACAATGTTCTTAATCCTTAACTGAAGGATTATATCATTATTATTATTATTATTATCATTATTAGTATTGTTGTCTTTCTGCTTATCTTCATAGGAAGTCCCTACCTTTGAGGAACTTTCCCTTTTTCACTGTTTCCTCACAGGACCTAGTACTCACTATATTGGTAGTGCTTTGCCAAGTTCATTCTATGTATGTCCTTTGGTAGTTTCGGTTTATTAAGTATTCTTAGTTCAGTAAAATTGTCGCAACTCTAGTTATATACTTCCCTTGACCGGAAAGCAGAATGTCTGGATGCTTTGCTGCAAGAGAGACTCTTGGTTCCTGCCCTCACCAGGCTCTTCACCGAACTCTTGTGCTGCTGTGTGAGCCTCGTTAGAGTGGGGAGGCTCACGTTGGGGGGCACGAGGGCTCTTCAGGCTCTTCAAGAGACCAGTGGCTTTACTGGTGTCCTGAAGTGATCTTCTTCCTGGCAAGTTTATTTTGCAGTTTGTTGAGGTGACAGGAGTTGGGAGATTGGGGTATCTTCCTCACTCTGCTTTTAACTGTGACCTTAGGCAAGTCACCTCACCTCTCTGGATCTTGATTTTCTCTTTCCTGAGAGGTTGGATTAGTGTAACCTGCTGGGTTTCTTGCTGTTTTAGCTGGCTGCAATTATAGAATGCTTAGAAAATAGCAGCTTAATTAACTCAGCAAAGTGTCAGGATGGGAAAAGGTCAGTTCTTTCTAGAAGTAGGTAAGCATTAGGACAACCCAAATGTAAGGGTCTTTTCCTGTTTTCAAATTGGTCACTCACATAGCTTTCCTTTGCTTTTTTGAATGTGGCATGCTTTCTTATTGCTAATTTTGTTTTCCATTTCCTGAGGGTTTCAAAGGAGAAGTCAGAACTTTTATTTTGTTCCAGGAATTCTGTTCTGTGTGAAGATTTGCTATTTGGTTGGAAAGACTCAACTGTATAATTTTTTTCTTCTTAGATGATTTCATAGGGAGTTGGTAATAAGTTATACCTGATTTTAAGAAATGGAATTAGAGTTGATAGTGGAGAGCAAGAAAGGAGATACTCTTTAGAAAACTGCATAGTATAATTTAAGTGGTGCCTTACTTGCCCATTTTAACTTTCTTTGGAGAAGTTTTGAAAAGATTTTGATGAAAGAAAAAATTCATGTACTTTTTTTGTTACTACAGGAAAAAAGCCTAGGTTTATTCCTTCTTTACTTCATGAGAATATTTAATACTCATAATCCATGTGAAGTCAGAGAAGTCTAAATTATGCTTCATTTTGTTCAAAAGTTTTAGAGATGTGCTTTCTGAATTTAATAGTCCTCTGTGTTAAATACCTGGAAATTGTATTTGATCACTTTATATTATAAATCTTAATTATTCATTTTAGCGTCTTCCTTTTTTTCCTCGAATGATATTTCTGGGTAGTTTGCCACATATCGTAATTGGCATAATAGTTAATTTCATTGAAAGCCTTATTCAAAACTTTGAACATGATGTGACTTTCTTTGACCCCAAATTTCCTCTTTTATGCAGACAAAAGGACATACCTAGGTAGACCTCTTTAGTCATACAGGGCAATGATTATAATGGCAGATCTGCTGCTTAACCTCTGACGTTTGATAGGCCCTGTTTTTACTTAAATCTTTCCACACAAAGCAGACATTCGGTAGACACGCCAATCGTCTCCGTCATCTCTATCAGGGTTAGGCTGGTTCTTATTGAGACAGCCAGAGTGTGACTCCCAGAAGACAGAGTGTATATGATCTAATATATTGAGCATACTGCCTCACCTCTGCCCTGTCGTAAGCATCTGGGTCATTTGGAAGACTTATTTAGAAGATGATCTAAGAGGAGAAAAGTAAACCTGTTCAAAACAGGTTAACGAAACTCTACTGGACAGTGATGGGGAAGATGGGAGGGAGAGAGGCACCTCCGTGGAAGGGTGATGAGGAGAGCCATCATGTCTTGGTCTTCACTTTGCTCTCTTGACTTGAAAATATGTTTCTTTGGATTTTATTTCATTCTGTTAGGATTTTTGTTCATTTGTTTGTTACCTTTTACAAACAGTAACACTAGGGAAGAGTCTTACAAAATCCACGGGAGATTCTGAATTAGGAAACTGGAATTACTGTGTAGTAGCCATAGGACTCATGGAATGTAAGAAAAACACCTTAAACTTACACAGCAACTTTCTTTCACATAACTCAAAGTAGTTTTTACGAAGAGAGGAGACATGTTCCTTGACTAAGCATGTGTAATCGAGAGAATGACATTGGAACTGCTGGTCATTATCATTCATATATAGGAGAGACTGTGTCCATGTGGGAGGGTGGGGGTGGAGGAGATCAGGAACCCTGGGAACCAGGAGCTATAGGCCTGGTCATGGCTCTTCCTGCTCCCTGTGGGACATTGGCAAGTCATTTAAACCTCTCTAGACCTCAGTTTCTCATTTTTAAAGTGAAGGGTCAGACTTCATGCTAAGCCTTTATCAGATTATTACATTTTATGATTTATTTAGAACATCAGGAAGTAAAGGGTGAGTTTTCCAAATAGCTAAAACCGACCTTTCTGTGTGTCAAAACTTGTTTTTATTTCCAGTTAATTGTGCACATCTCTGCCTTTTGAAACAGCACCAAATTTAACTTCTTAATGACTCAAAGGTATCAATATGAACTATGATGGAATATCTAGGCACCCTTAGGGAATGCAGAGGTGTGTAGAACTATTTGCCTTAAAACTAAATGACACTGTTTACTATCCTTTTAAAAAACTATTGTGCTTGTTCTGGTTGTTTTTATACTTGTTGCTTTGCTAAATATCATTTCTTTCTGCTTCTGTTGTCTGCCTGTAGCTGTCCTTTTGTATTAAATATATCACACTTTGCTGTTTCTAATGGGCTAGGAATAGGGGGCCATAGATGAAGCAAGTTAATGTTAGCTTGATATATCGGTCTGAAGTTAGGACAAATAGTCCCTAAGTGAGGTTTCAGGAGGTGCTCCTGCCAGCGAATACTTTGGGACTTTATTGCCACTGCCTGAGGCCCTTAAGATGTTTTTCTATGTTGTAATAAGTGGCCCTTAATATGTGCAGGATCAAAGTATATGGCACTTCCTATTTATAGAGTGATGTAAATTTTGGGGATATCCTTCCTAGAGGAGAATATGAGGATGAGAGCAGGGCAAGAATGACAGAGCCCACGGGACCTCAGGAAGGCTCAGAAATATAGGGGTCACGGAGAGGGCAGATCGGCAGGGTCTGTGAGAGTGTCCAGATGATTGACAGGCATGGGCAGATCTCATTTGTGGGCCATCCCACACAATCATCCTGTTCACAGCCTTGGTTTGCCAGCCATTCTCTACCGTGACAGCCCATTACCACCTACTTAAGATAAAGCAGATACGGGGGATTATAGTGGCAAAGGTTGAATTAGGACCTGTGGATGCAGAACTTCTAGTTAATTATAATTCTATTGATCTTCAGGGCTACTTACAGTAGATTAAGAAAATTTAAACTGGTTATTCATTTTCTCTGCATTTACAGTTAAATGCTGCTTTATTAGCTTGCAAAATAGGTATCGTCCATTTCAGCATAAATTTGGACACTGACTAATTTGCACTTGTTTAATCTGCAAGCCTGGCAATTTTGGGAAGCCTCCTACCTTCTCCATCTTCCCTCCCCGTAGTCTCACCTCACTCATCCAACAAAGCCAGGAATGTTATTTTAGGCTATGGAAGCCATATTAAAAATACCACTGGGTTTCTTTAAGCTTTTTCTGAAGTTTTAAAAGGATTAAATAAAAATAAGGCCAGTCTCACACGAGGATCTCCTTTGCTGCATTTTCTGGGCATCTGTGGAAGAGAAGCCACGTGCCCTGCAGTCAGACCTGGTGCTGTTCTGGGGCCACAGCTTCCCTGTCCAGGAGGTGGGCGGGAGCTCCTTCTGGGCAGGGGAGAGCCTGGAGGGTCTACTATCTGCAGCTGTAGTTTTATCTGGGATTGTGTTTTTGTAGCTCCTGAGGGTGATGGGGAAGCGTGGGAAAAAGCCACGAGGTGGTCAGCAGTTGAGAAATAGGACCGTATATACCACCCATTTCGGCATGGGAATTGTGGATGCCACAATTGTGTACCATTTACGTTAGCTTTTCCTTTCTTTTAACACAATCAGTATGGACGAGGGTGGGCCCAGTGTGGAAGCAACTTCTGCTTTCTTCTCTTCTAATACTGGCCCCTTCCTCACTGCTAGAAAAATACTGACACACTTGAGTTCAGGATTCTGGAATTACAGTCCCTATGGCAGTGTAGCCTGCCTTATTTACTCATGGCTTTGGATCGACTTCTTCTTTATTGATTTGGGCTGATAATCATGCAGTCTGTTGGGCTGTTTCTAATTATTTTGGTTATCTTAATTATTGGATTGTGCATGATCTGTTCTGTCCAAATAACTTCTCAGCAAAAAGAATCAAAGCAGCTGAGGAGTGCATCCAGCTACCTCGTTTCTGTTTGCTTCTGCCTCTAGCCCTTTGTGTCATGTTAAATGAATCATTTTGCTTCCCTGTTTTTCATTTTCTCCTCTGTGAACAGGGAGAGAATGATAGTTATCTTGTGGCTTAAGATTTAGGGTCACTAAATATCAGGTGCTATCAAAATATAAATTGTTGCTATCAGTTTGATAGGGCCATCCATGCTGACTTTACGTGGTTTAAATCTTAATTTTTTTCTGATTATGAACTTTCATAAATACATGCTCCTGTGGTAAATGCAGAAAACTGTAAAGAAGGATACTGCTTTGTATCTAGCATCAAGGTGCAATAATTTTCTAATTTTAATTAATTTTAATATCTGTGTACTATTTTAACATGTGGATGCATAGCCATCTAGTTAACTAATCTTTCTGATTCCCATATCTTCTCATATCCCTTATTTATCCAACCGACAGAGCCATCTATCTAAAATAAACTTGATCATATCACTTCCCTGCTTAAATCCTTCTGCAGCTCCTGATAACTTACTGGAGAGGGCCTTGTTGTGTGGGGGAGGGAGCTCTTCCTGTCGGGTCTCTGCCAACCTTCCCTCTTAGCTCTTTATTTCTCATCACTCTCCCTCTCACACTCTTTGCTACAGCAGTGTGGAACCTCTCTTGGTTCCTGTAAACACACCTTTCCTCCACACCTCTGCTTTTGCTGGACCTCTGTCTAAAATGCTCATTCCTTCTCCCAACCCTACCTGGACCCCTGGCTGACTCTGACTCAGGAGGGCTTCTCTGACCTCCATTCACTGACCCTTTTCTCTTGGCAGTTCTTTTTTTTTTGTTTCAGCATATTATGGGGGTACAAATGTTTAGGTTACATATATTGCCTTTGCCCTGCCCAAGTCAGAGCTTCAAGTGTGTCCATCCCCCAGATGGTGCGCACCGCATCCATTAGGTGTGAGTATACCCATCCCCTCCTCCCACCTGCCCGATACCCAATGTATGTTACTACTATATGTGCACATAGTGTTGATCAATTAATACCAATTTGATGGTGAGTACATGTGGTGCTTGTTTTTCCATTCTTGTGATACTTCATTTAGTAGATTGGGCTTGAGCTCTATCCAGGATAATACAAGAGGTGCTAGATCTCCATTGTTTTTTGTGGCTGAGTAGTACTCCATGGTATTCATATACCACATTTTATTAATCTACTCATGTATTGTTGCGCACTTGGGTTGTTTCCACATCTTTGGAATTGTGAATTGTGCTGCTATAAACATTTGAGTGCAGATATCTTTTTTATAGAATGTCCACGATGAGATATCACATAACTTCAGTGAGAATGGCCTTTATCAAAAAGTCCCAAAACAATAAGTGTTGGCGTGGATGCAGAGAGATAGGAACACTCATGCACTGCTGATGGGACTGCAAACTAGTACAACCTCTGTGGAAAGTAATATGAGATGCCCCAAAGAGCTAAAAGTAGAACTACCATTTGATCCAGCAATCCCACTACTGGGCTTCTCTTGGCAGTTCTGTAATGGCCTGTTTGTGTCTCCATCACTTAAATTACTACAAGCTCCACCCTCTATTCACACCCGGATCAGAGTGAAATGTTTTTTGTATGTTTGTTTTAAAACATCAATTCTGAGCGTGTCTTCTTCTAGTGTATAATCTGTGGAAGCTTCTACTGAGGTTCCCGATAGTCTCAACCTGGCCTTCAGACCTCTGTGGTCTAGCCCCCACCTTCCTTTCTAAGCAATCTCTTCCACTACGTGCCCTTCTTCTCTGCACCCTGGGGCTGCAGCCCTCCTGTCCCCAGAATGAGCTAGACTCTCACCATAGTGCCCCGGACACCCTCTTCCTTCTGCTCATCTGGGGACCTCAGCCTTCTCCTCCTGCCTCCTTCTTCCCTTATGGCTCAGGCACCCTGTTCTATGATCTCAGAACACTGTACTTCTCCTTTATGTCAGAGTTGTCATTTTATATTTCTTTGTGCTATTATTTCAATAATGCCTGTGTCCTTCACAAGACTCTGAGCTCTGGGAGGGTAGGGCTTGTATTTGTTCTTATTCAGTTTACAGGCAGAATTGGATGGAGGGAAAATCACAGGGTCCACTAGCTGAGATTAGAGGAGCTCTTTAACAAACTGGGCTGGATGAGACTAGTTAAGCTAGATGTGGCTGAGTGAGGTAAGGCAGGAAGCATGGATTAACGGTGATCATGCATTAGAAGTGTCTGGTCTCTTATAGTCCTTGCAATACCCTGTGAGATAAATATTATCAGCCCCATTTTACAGATAACCAAGACTGAGAGAATTATTTTGCTGAAGGTCATAAATCTAGCGGGTAATAATTCCATGTTAAGCCAACCTCCAGGATGGGGAGGCAATGTGGAATGAACAACATGCTAGGCTTGGGAAGTGACAGACCTCCTGGCGTGCAGTTTGTAGAGCTTGTGTTTGTTCAGGTATCTCAGGAAGTGTTTTGGCAGCTGGCTGGTTCACCAGGGCTCTTAAACCAGCCAGGCAGGGGAGTGGTACAGCCAGAAGCAGGGACTGCTGCAGAGGCCGACCTCACCTCTGTGGGCTTGTGAGCTGGTGACGATTAATGGTGCTCTCTCAGACCTTTGGATTGCCCTACACAAGTGGGGGCAGCTGCTAGCCAGGGTGCCAGAGTCCTCTGGGAGCGCTGTGCAGAGCCCCAGCAGGAAGTCACCAAGTGCTCAGAAAACTCAGACTCAGGTGCTTCAGAGCCCTATGGGAAAACAGAGACAGGCTTTCTGCTCCCAGCCCAGGGCTCTTAAGTTACCCCAAAGGAACCCTGAGGACTCTGGGAGGCCCTAGAACATTGAGTCTCTAGCCTGAGACTTTGGAAACCAAACAAAGGCACTATGGAAATCTTCTGGTAAAAGAGAATAATCCATAAAGGATGTTGCCAGAGAGTTTTAAAAAATGTCTTCAGAATTTTCTTAAATTAGGTTTTTCTTTTAATTACCTACTTATCCTTCAGAAACTTGGAACAGTCCCATTCCTTATCAACATATTCCTTGTCAATTATGCACAGGCGCAGGCTTATGGTGCCGGGGGTGATGCTTAAGTACAAGGCAGCTGGAAATTTTTCCCCTTGGGTTGAGGGGAGTGATAAGAATGCTGATGTGCTGCAGCTCTGGGCTGAGGTGGTGGCGGAAGGGAAGCCTAAGTGAGCACAGCAGCACCTGGGGACAGGGTGTGGAGTGGATGAGGGGACGGAGCTGCTGAAGACTGGTGAGGGTGGGCGGGTGCTAACCTTTAATGTTTGTGATCCTGTCAACTCTGCCTCCTCACTGCAATGAATCCGCAAGTGGCTGATTTAAGGGATACATAATAAAACTGCCTGTTGGCACTATTTTTTCCCCCTGCCTGGTTGGCTATGTCACCCATGCTGCTTGACGTAAAATCAGGGCTGGAAACATTCTGTGGGCATATTCTGATGAGATGTCAGCCAAAACGTGGCCATATGTGTGTTACGAAATGCAATGAGAGGGATAGTAAGGTACAGGTCTGGACTATTTGCAAGTTATCCTGTCCTCTCCTTGTCCTTCAACTAGGCAGTCTGTGTGCCCTGTTAGGACTAGATGTGACAAGGACAGGTGGTAAGCAGAAAGAGAACGATAGCTACCCTTCCCACTGTCGTTGGAACTGGGCCAGAAGTCCATTTATATTTCAGGCTCAAGTACCTGATGGTTATTTGGACTGTTTGAACTATGTGGGGTAGGTGGGTAAGTTCTGGTAGGAGGAAGAATGGGGAATTCAGTTTAGAGGGTACAGCTGTGGGGGTAGGGCCCCCTGTCCCCACACATAGAGTCCCATCTGAAGATGTCAGCTCTACTTGGTCAAGGAGAGGTTTTCCCTTCCATCATCACATTGGATGTTGGACATCTCACTCCCACCCCTGATCTGGGGCTCATGTGTATCTGGGGCTCTGGGGTTTCACAGAGGTGGAACCCCTTTCCAGCTTACCCCCTCCCCCTGTTCCCACACCTTCTCATTTCCTAATCAATTGTGTGCCCCTTCCCTTGTTTTTCCTCTGTCCCTGCCAGGTGTTTAGGCACCTGGAAACCTGCTTGGCAAGCAGGGAAAGAAGTCTTTCTATGCAGAACATTGGACAGCAGTTTCCTTGAGTCTCTGTTTCTGCTTCAGTGTGGGTAGAGGGCAGCCTCAAGGTGTGAGTGTAAAAGCAAAGGAGATGGAAATATTCAGATTAATATTATGATAAACGCAATGCTATGTGTCAAGGCAGGCCTGTCTGCTCTGTCCTTGTCCTCTTAAAAGGATTAACTGGGTATGATCAGATGTAGCCACAGTGATTCTTACCTCACAACATCTGTTTAGATGTCTAAGAGCTGGTTTTGGAGATAGATATAAATTTAATCCCAGCTATGCCACTTGTTAGCTGTGGGACTGCAGACAGATTATTTAACTTCTCTGAGCCTCAGTTTCCCCCTAGAAAAGAGAGGTAATGATAGAACCTATCACATGAGAGAAATATGAGTAGAGCTCTCGGCATAGAGCCTGGCATATAGTAAACCCATAGTAAATTAGCGTCATCACTGTTTAGTTATGTGGCCTTGGGCAGGCCACTTAAGTGCTCTGTGTCTTGTTCTCTTTATTTGCAAAAGGAGATGTCTGCCTTATGTAACTAAGAGGCATGTGTGAGAAGGCACTTTGAACAAAGCGTAACATGCTATATAGTAAATAAAAGCATGATTATCATTTTCCTGTTACCACACTAAAGCAATTCTGGTGGTCTCAAAAGTATGCTTATCTGGCTGCAGATTTATGTAGTGATTTAGAGATGCCTGTGGAGCTGTTGGAGGAACCAGAACACATGGGAAATAGTGATAAAGGAAGCCAAAGACAGAGGACCCTACCCTGGCTGTCACTTCCTGCTGCTGCCACTAATGGCTTTGGGATTTGGCTTCTTCCTACCATAGGCTCTTGCCACTGCAAAGTAGTGAGTACCACCCTCAGCTCTTGTTAAAGTACATCCTTGACAATGCATCCAATTTGTAGATTTCATTGCCCCTTCACTGCTTTGAATCTGGCGCCTACCAGGACATTTAACTGTGAAAGGATAGGCTAAAGAAGTAAAAGGAAATAAAATTCAGACATGGTAGTTTTGCTTGATCATTACTTAGATTGCTCATAATCATTGCCTTGATTATTGCTTAGAAAAAGTTGAAAATATTGTTTCTAATCAGTTCATATTGCTTTTTGAGATTGATTTCAATAATCCATAAAAGCTCAGGAGTACAACTCTATCAATTATCAAGCCAGTTATAGAAAAGACTCTCTCTTTAGATCCTGAAGTTTGGCTTTAAAGGGACTCCTAGTTTCGATTTATCTTGATATGTATTTATGACATATCCCATCATAAATCCAGCAGCCCATCTGGTGTAGAGGACACAAGAACATTGTTCATGGTAGCAAATATGTTTAAATTTTTGTCACACTCTGAGCAGAGCTATTGCCCTTGTCTATATTTTCATAAATTAGCTGTACCAAACATTGCTTTCCTAATCATCTTATACAGTGTTAATTAGTCAATTCAGCTTGATCCATCATTCATTTTCATAAAGGAAACAAACTTTTGAAAGTGTAGTGTAATTAGAAGGATTCTATCAAGACACCTGGAAGGGACCAACAATACATTGTTTTTAAGGATAAATTACCCTGGAACACTGCCAACCCATTCTAAAATGTGCAGAGTTTCTCCAGTAAGTCTCTGTTCTCTGAGTATTTGGGAAATTGCTAAAGCCGTCAGTGTTTCTGGATCATATTGCGGCAAGTGAGAGATCAATCTCTCTCTCTTCCTGCCTCTCTCCTTCCCCATTTCAGAGTTCTAGTTCAGTTTCACTTTGTTAGTTTTTTCATGGTACCATATTCTAGATTCAGAAAGTAGTAGGTCCTCAGTCTAAAAGGTACTTGCTAAATGTTTGTTCAATGAATGAGTGAAAGAAAAAATAAATAAGATAGTTGACTTTTGAATGCAAAATGTAACGATTGACATGGAGACAGAATGGTGGTTTCCAGGAGCTGGGGAGAGGAGCAAATAAGGAGTTTTTATTTAATGGGTACAGAGTTTCAGTTTTGCAAAATGAAAAGAGCTCTGGAGATGGATAGTGGTTCCACAACAATATAAATGTGCTCAACACCATTGTACTGTGCACTTAAAAATGGTGAAGAGAGAGTGATGTCAACAAATGGCAGGATAGGAGATTCCAGCCCTCATATCCCCACAAAAACATTGATTTTGACAATCATCCATGGATGGGAATACTACTCTGGGAACTCAGGAATCCAGTGAAGAGATTCCAGCACCCCATTTGAGCCAAAAATCTGAAAATAGGTGCCTTGAAGAGGGTAGTAAGAACAGTTTCACTTTACCTGTGAAGTCACTTCTTTCCCAGGAGGCACAGCTCCATGCAAAGAGAGACCACCTTGGCCTGCAATTTCTCCCAATTTTCCCATGGGGAAAAGGGAGAATGTAGTGAGTATTTGGCTTCCACAACTTCCTAGGATGTTGCCTAAGAATCCCACTTCTGCCTTGCCCCACCCAGATCACTGAGGGGATCAGCATTGCTGATGATGGGTCTCTCAGCACCTTGCCTGACTCAGCACCTCTCAGCACCTTGCCTGACTTTGTGGGATTGAGAGAGGGCCAAGAATCCTAAGACTCCCACCTCCAAAAGGGAATGAGAGGAGTAGGGCAGGTGAATCTATAGAAAAAGCCTGAGAGACCTTCAAAATTTCTAGCTGGGCTGACTGGCAAGGGTCATTAACTCCTGAAGCCAGTTAGTAAATACTAGGGGAGGGACTTCTTCTTTAAATGCAAATATAGCAATGCAAAGCTTCAAAGAACATGAAAAATGAAAGAAACATAACACCACCAAAAGAACAAAATAATGTTCCAGTGGCGGACCCCAAAGAAATGGAGATCCATGAATTGCCTGACAAATAATTCAAAATAATTGTCTTAAAGAAGCTCAGTGAACTATAAGAGAACACAGACAACTAAATGAAACCAGGAATACAATACTGAACAAAATTATAAGTTCAACAAAGAGAAATCATAAAAAAGAACCAAACAGAAATCTGGAGCTGAAAAATATAATGACTGAAATGAAAAATTCAAGAGCTTCAACAGCAGATTCAATCAAGCAGAAGAAAAAAATCAGTGAACTAGAAAAACAGATCATTTGAAATTTTCCAGTCAGAGGAACAAACAAACAAAAGAATGAAAAAGAGTGAAGAATACTTGTATAACTTAAAGGGCACCATCAAACAAAACAATATATGCATTGTGGAAATTCCAGAAGGAGCAAAGAAAGAAATGCATGGAAAGATTTTTAAAAGAAATAATGACAGAAAACTCCCCAAATCTGGGGAGGCAAATGAACATCCAGATCCACAATGCTCAAAGAACCCCAAATAGGCTGAACATCAAGAGATCTTAACTGAGACACATTATAATCAAATTGTTGATAGTCAAAGACAGAGAGCATTTTGAAAGCAGCCAGAGGAAAGCAACTCCTCACATATAAGGGAAACCTTGTAAGACTATCAGCTGATTTCTCAGCAGAATCTTACAGACCAGGCAAGAGTGGGATGATATATTTGAAGTGCTGAAAGAAAAACCAAGAATACTTTACTTGGCAAAACTATCTTTCACAATGAAAGGGAGATAAAGGCTTTCCCAGACCAAAAAAAAAAAAAAAAAAAAAAACTAACTGAGGGACTTCATCGCCACTAGAACTGCCTTACACAATATGCTAAAAAGAGTTCACAAAATTTAAATGAAAAGATGCTAAATAGCAACTTTGGATATGGAAACATATCCAAAGTAGAAAACTGACTAGTAAAGGTAAGTCTTTAGTCAAATTCAGAATTCTGAAATGGCAGTGTGTAAATCACATCACTTACAACACTAGAATAAAAGCTGAAAGACAAAATACTAAAAATAACCATAGCTATAATAATTTGTTAGTGGATATATATTATAAAAATTGTAAATTCTGACATCGATAACATAATATGTATGTGGGAGGGAGAAATAAAAGTTTTGTATCCAAGGTCAGGTTGTTATAAGCTTAAAATAGTCTGCTATTTCTATAAGATGTTTTATGTAAGCCTCATGGCAATTAGAAAGAGAAAATCTGTAGTAGAGGTACAAAAGATACTGAGAAAGGAATCAAAGCATAACACCACAAGAAGTCATCGAATCACAAAGGAAGACCATAAGAGAGAAAGGAACTAAAGAACTATAAAATAGTCAGAAAACAAGATCAAATTTTTTAAATTAATTAATTAATTTTTTGAGACAGAGTCTCACTCTGTTGTCCTGGCTAGAGTGCAGTGTTGTGATCATAGCTCACTGCATTCTCCAACTTACGGGATCAAGTGATCCTCCTACCTCAGCCTCCTGAGTAGCTGGGATTACAGGCATGCATCACCATGCCCAGCTAATTTTTCTATTTTTTTTTGTAGAGACAGGGTCTTGCTTTTGCTTAGGCTGGTCTCAAACTCTTGACTTCAAGGAATCCTCTTGCCTTGGCCTCCCAGAGTGTTAGGATTACAGGCATGAGCCACCATGCCCAACATACAAGGTCCAATTATATGCTACCTACAAGAGACTCACTTTAGCTTAAGGGTCCACACAGGCTGAAAGTGAAGAGATGGAAAAAGATAGTCTATGCAAATGGTAACAAAAACAGAGCAAGTGTGGCTGTACTTATATCAGACAAAATAGACTTCAAGTCAAAAACTGTCACAAGAGACAAAGAAGGTCTCTTCTATAGAATGATAGAGAGATCACTTCATCAAGAGGATACAACAGTTGTAAATATATATGCACCTAACATCAGAATACCTAAATATATAAAGCAAATATTAATAGAACTGAAGGGAAAAATTAACAGCAATACAATAATAGTAGGGAACTTCAATACCCCACTTTTAACATTGAATAGATCATCCAGACAGAAAACAATGGACACTATAGAGCAAATGGCTCTAACAAACATCTAAATAACATTCCATCCAATGGTAGCAGAATACACATTCTTTTCAAGTGCTCACAGAACATTCTCCAGGACATATCATATGTTAGGGCCCCAAATGAGTCTTAACAAATTTAAGAAGATTGAAATAATATCAAGTATCTTTTTTGACTACAATAGTATGAAATTAGAAATGAAACTAGAAATCAATAACATGAGGAAAATTGGAAATTTCACCAAAAAAGTTTCAGGATACAAAATCAACATACAAAAATCAGTTGCATTTCTATATACTAATAATAAACTACTCAAAACAGAAATTAAGAAAACAATCCCATTTATATTAAATAATAGCATCAAAAAGAATAAAGTACTTAGGAATAAATTTAACTAAAGAGATGAAAGATCTGTACACTGAAAACTATAAACAATGATGAAAGAAATTAAAGGAGACACAAATAAATGGGAAGATATCCCATGTTCATGGATTGGAAGAATTAATATTGTTAAAATATCCATTTTACCCAAAGCAATTTGCATATTCAATGTAATCCCTATCAAAATTACAATAGCATTTTTCACAGAAATAGAAAAAGCAATTCTAAAATTCTTATAAAACCACAAAAGACCCTGAAAAGCCACGGCAATCCTGAGAAAGAAGAACAAAGGTGGAGGCATCACAATTCCTTGATTTCAAATTATATTGCAAATCTATAGTAACCAAAACAGTATGGTACTGGCATAAAAACATTCACATAGACCAATGGAACAGAAGAGAGAGCCCAGGAATAAATCCACACATTTATAGTCAATTGATTTTTGACAAAGATGCCAGGAACACATAATGGGGAAAGGACAGTCTTTTCAAAAAATGATACTGGGAAAACTGGATATCTACATGCAAAAGAATGAAATTGAACAATTCTACCATACACAAAAATCAACTCTAAATAGATTAAAGACTTAAAGGTAAGACCTGAAGCTGTAAAACTTTAGAAGGAAACATGAGAGAAAAGCTTCTTGATATTGGTCTTTGCAATGTGTTTTTTGGATATGATACCAAAAGCATGAATGACAAAAGCAAAAATAATAAGAGTCTGCCTACATCAAACTAAAATACTTCTGAAAAGCAAAGGAAACAATCAACAAAATGAAAAGGCAATCTGTGAAATGGTAGAAAATGTTTGCAAACCATATATCTGATAAGGGATTAATATCCAAAATAAATAAGGAACTCATACAATTCAATAGCAAAACAAAACAAAATAAAACAAATAACTGAATAAAAAGTAAGAAAGAACCTGAACAAACATTTTTCCAAACAAGGTATAGAAATGCAAACGTATTTGAAAAGGTGTTCAACATCACTAATCATCAGGGAAATGCAAATCAAAACTATAATACAATGAGGTATCACCTCATACCTGTCAGGGTGACATTATTAAAAAAACAAGATAAGTGTTGACAAGAATGTGAAGAAAGGAAACCCTGGTACACCATTCATGTTAGCCATTTTGCATTGTTATAAAGAAAATACCTGAGGTTGGGCAATTTATAAAGAAAAGAGGTTTATTTGGCTCATGGTTTTGTAACCTGTATAAGAAGCATCACACCAGTATCTGTTCCTGCTGAGGGCTTCGGGGAGCTTCCAATCAAATCGGAAGGCAAAGGAAGAGCAGGTGTGTCACACAGCAAGAGAAGGAGCAAGAGAAAGAGGAGGTGCCAGGCTCCTTTAAACAACCAGCTCTTGTGTGAACTGATAAAGCGAGAACTCACTCATTGTCTCAGGGAGGGCACCAAGCCATTCATGAGGGATCTACCCCCATGACCCAAACACCTCCACCTCCAACACTGGGGATCAAATTTACACATGAGATTTGGACGGGCCAAACATCCAAACCATATCACCTGTTGGTGGGATGTAAATTGGTACAAACATTATAGAAAACAATATGGAAATTCCTTAAAATAGTAAAAAGAAAACTACTGTATGGTAGCAATCTCACATCTGGGTATTTATCCAAAGGAATTGAAAGAAATATCTACACCTCCATGTTCTCTGTAGCATTATTCACAATAGCCAATGGATGGAAAAACCTAAATGTCCATCTACAGGTGAATTGATAGAGAAAACATCAGATATACATAAAATGGAATATTATTCAGCCTTAAAAGAGTACAAATTCTGCCATTTGTGACAACAAAAAAGGACTGGGAGGACATTATGCTTAAGTGAAATAGCCAGATATAGAAAGACAAATACTGCATGATCTCATGTATATGTGGATTCTAAAACAGTGAAACTTATAGAAGTAGAGAGTAGAATGGTGTTACCAGGGGCAGGAGGAACAGGCAGATAGACGTTGGTCAAGGGTACAAAGTTTCAGATATGCAAGATGAATAGATTCTGGAGATTTGTGTACAGCGTGGTGACTATTGGTAGGTAACAATACTGTATTGTATACTTGAAATTTGCTAGGAAGATAGATCCTAAGTGTTCTCACCACACACACACACACGCACACGCACACACACACACACACACAAAAGGTAACTATGTGAGGTGATGGATATGTTAATTAGCTTGATTGTGGGGATTATTTCACAATGTATATTTATAGCAAATCATTAAGTTGTACACTTTAAATATATACAAGAAGAAATGATTAAGATAATGACTTTTATGTTATGTGTGTTTTACCACAATAAGAAACATTGGAGTTGGGGGAGAGAAGGCAGTGATTGATAGTTGGCCACTTACTTCCCCCTAACTGCTGGAGATGAGGATGAAATTACAAGTACTACAGTCCCTAGGTCACACTTTATTATATGCTTATAAAGAGGGAGAAGAGTGGGAGTGGATGGACACTAACTTTTACTAAGCATCAACTATGTGCTAGGCACTGTGTTAGGACAGTTTATGTGTATTTATGTGTCATAAGAATCTCATTTAATCCTTATGACATTTCTAAGACTCTGTGATCACTTATTTTACAAATGAAGAAATACAGGCTCAGAGAGGTCGAGTTTGTTGCTCTAAGTCACACAACTGGTTCCGAAGCCAATATTCTAGTTTACACTTTTGCATACTGCTTCTTACACACACATATTAAATGCAGACAAAAATACATTCTGAAGTTTCTCCCAATATTTGGGAGCACACAGGCTTAACCTTATGATTTAAAAAAATTATATTTGCTGATGTTTATACTAATTCAAAAAGTCATACTGGAGAGGGAAGAAAGCCTAGGTTTGCTTCCCACACTGGATGCTTTCCTGAATCCAGGAGATTTTAAGTTCAGGGCATATTAACAACAGCGTTAGACCTGTATACTATTAAGATAGCTTTTGTTCTGACTGTATTGATCTCTCTGGGGTCGGTATGTTGTGACCAGAGCAAGAGTAACCAGCAATGACTGTTGGCCTGTTTCTGTAACATGGTATCCCCTGTGGAAAGGAAAATACCACAGTGTGTTCCGCTTGAATATCCGCTGAGTTGATGGCTGTATTCAGTTTCGCATGAGACATTGGCTCAGGGAACAAGGTATGGGATGGGGTGTTAGATCTTACCTGGGTCTATCTTCTCTCCAATGGCACAATCATGTCCCTTTTCCACACCTTGGTAACTCTGAGATGGAGAAGAAAGAATAGGAACTGTCTCCACACTGTGGTCTCTGGTCTCCTGCTAGTGAGGGAAGACAAAGGAAAGGAGAAGAGAACAGGGAGGGAGAGAGAAGCAGAGAGTGCTCACCTGGGGTGGATATCCTCCAAAGCCACATAAAGTCATATCTTCTGTTAGCCTCAAGTCATAAATACTGTTCCTACCCCACCAGTTAAGTCACCAAATGTATGCCATGATGCTTCTGAGAAGCTGAGAATCCTGGTTTTAAAATGTTATGTATCGCTTTACTTTTTATTATCGATACAATATAATAATTACATTAAAGGAGATTTAAAAATTAATGCAGCAAACCAGTGGTCATCCACTACCCTAAACCAATGACACTTCCCACTTTTGTATAGGACCAGGCCTATTTGAACACTGTGATTTCTGGTTTGCCCCACTGGCACTGTTTTTTTTTTTTTTTTTTAAACTTACTGTGATGATATTTACTGTCTCTGAAATGGGTTGAAGCTGTCTTGTCATTGAACCCTCCCTCTTTGGTCCCTAGAGATCCTGTGTTTGCAGGTCAAGGAACTTACCTGAGTCTTGCCTTTAAGAAATAGTACAGATGTTGGGTTTGTTCAGATAAATAAAGTAGCAGTAGTGATAATAACAACAATGGAAGCTAACACGAATACCATTATATGATTATTTTGTTTATTTATTTTTGATGCTGTGACTTGGATCCTAATTATTTCATTTAATCATCCTATGAGATAGAAGGACTATCATCGTCTACATATTCCAGCCACGGAAACCTGCTCAGAGAGATTAAGTAACTGCCCAAGGGCACACAGAGAGTGGATGGTGAAATCCAGGCTGTCCTGCTCCAAAGAATGAACACAGACATAATTCCATAACCACTAAGAAGTTGACTCTCCATTAATAATAAGAAACACTTATGGCAGAACAAGATAGTATGCTGTAGAGAGAGGACATCAACAAAGAATAACCTTCACACCTTTCAGGCACTTCCTACATCAAGCATTTTTGCTTTCAGTTGTGTTACTTTCATTGGAGTCTTATTCATCTTCATCTAGAAATCTCCTCTCTCCAGGATGGTAGTCACCAGCCACGTGAAACTAGTATCGAAATGAGGCTTGTCCAAAAAGAGATGCGCTGTAATTAGAAAACACACCAGATGCAGATTTTGAAGACTTAGTATGAAAAAAAGTATATGAAATATCTCATTGGCAATTTTCAAAGTATTTATTGCATGTTAGATTAGAAAGTATGAACATTAATCTCACCTATTTATTTTTTAATGTGATTATTAGAAAATTTAAAATTCTATATGACTCACATTGTATTTCTGCTGGACGGTGGCTGCTTAGATTTACAAATTTTGTTATCTCTCTCCTTTCAATTCTGCAAACTCGACGATGGGTTTGCCCTCTAGAGCTTTAACTTAGGGACTGGTTTTTGGCCATTTGAGACTCTCTCTAAAAGTTCAGCTGCTAAACTTTTTGTACTTTGTTTATTTATGTAAGTGAGGGTTATTCATACCCAGTACAGGAGGTGATAAGGAAAACATTTTCTTTTGTCTGTTTAGCACCTGATTTGCTCTGAAATTAAATCTCTCTCACAAGAACATGGCTGCTACCCTGTCCTGTGACCCTGGGACTGATCTTTCCTTTCAAACTGGGATGTGTGCTGGGAAAAATAGTTATTTATCTTTCTGCCCATGGGCCAGTTATAGAATTACGAGTTGCCTCTGAAATGTTTCAGGAAACAGTACAGACTGTCACTGACCCTTTCTACTAGGGAACCTCGAGTGGCGTCACTTGTACTGCTTTGCCGTCAACTATTTCAGACATATCTTAGATGTTCTATGCCCAGAAAGAAGTCATAGCCTCCACTCATAAGGAACTTGGGATGTTGATAGGGAAGCAGACTTTCTGATCTATTAGGAAATGACAGGGACTGAGTAATCAAGAGCCAGATTGTGAGGCTCGGCTCTGAACTTGAACATAAAGCCAGAGAAGAGGGTGAGCTGTATGGGCTGCAGTGTTTGGGGAAGGCTTTTGGAAGGCAGTGGGTCTGGAGGGCTTCGTAGGTTTTGGTTTGTTTTAAGGTGAGAGCTGTAGGTGTAGGAAGGTCACAGGAATGGGCATGACATTGCCAGGGGACACTTCTGGGAGGGGCAGAGGTAGCCCCTGGGGATCACTCACAGGTAAGTGTAAGTGAGGTGGGGAGTGGGTAGAGATGATAGGGGTCTAGAGTGTGGGCTTGATTCAGGGGGAAGCCAACTGTCTGTTCTTGAACGGGGCATGACAGAGCCAGGCAGTGAAAACCCTAGTCTTACGTTCTGAGGGACTGCAAGAGATTTTCTCATCTTCTGTTTGTCAAAGTGTAGCAACTGGCACATCAGCAAAGCACTGAAGCTTTTAAATAAACAATGATATAGTACTCATAGCCACTTTATTTTTAAATAAATACATAATTAAAAATAAATACATAATTATATCATGGCAAGTAAAACCATTTCTCACAGTAATCAGTTTAAAGCAACAATTAAGTTAATGATACTGTAAAAGGCAGGTAGATGCCACAAAAATCTTAAAGGTTTCCATATTTCATTTACTGATGGGCAGATGAGGCTCCAGAGGCCCCCAAAATCCACACAGCAGACTTCTCTAGCAGTGGCATGCAGGGTGGGTTGAAGGTTGAGTGAATAGTGGCAAGGAGATCAGTTAGCAGATTCTTCAGGAGTGAGTGATGGGAGACTTGCGAGAATGGAGAGGAAACATGAGAGCCAGTGGCTGGGCCATTGTTCAGGCAGTGGTTGCATGCATCTGTCTCTCCGGACACTTGGGTTAAACTGTGATGCCCTTTTAGGGTGCAGACTCTGGTGTGTGGCCGTGGTTCTGTGTGGTGAATTGGGCAGGTGCCAAGAGATAACTCAACATCCAGTGCTCACTGGATGTTATGCAGTACTTGTAAGGAGCCATATCCTATGCTAAGTCCTGAATTACCTCTTTCTTCCTTCACAATAACCTCATGAGGTATCCGCCATAGTCTCCCTTTTATAGATGAGGGAATCCAGCCTCACAGGGGTTTAGTAATTTGCCGAAAGTCACACAGCTTGGATTCAAACCCAAGTCTGTCTGACTTCAAGGCCTTGAGCTATCATATAAATGGCCTCATCATTGATTGATAATAATGACTTTTTATAGCATTTTTTTTGCTGCTTCTCATGTTTCTCCCTCATTTAACCTTGAATGTGGGTTTCTATGACTTAGCTTGGAACTATATCATCTCTCTTAGCATTGGATACAACAGCAATTCATCAGACCAAAAGCTCCATTTCTAATCGCCGTACAACATATTTATATATCTTCTTTTATGGTTTATGTCATCATTAAAGTGGCTCTACTTGGCCCTTTAAGAAGCTAATTAATCACTAAATATAGACCACAACTTGTTCTTTTCAATCCTCTGCATGTTTCTTCCCCCCATTGTGTGATGCCATCTGGTGCTATGAGCTCATGCTTTTTGTGTTCCTTTTCAGAGAGCCAGATTCATTGCTCTCTAAACCTGGAAAGCCAGTTAATTTCAAAGTTTGCATGCATGGCTTTGAAAAAATTGGAATCTAATGCCTCCTTGTGGATTTTCACAGAATCATTCCTTAACAGAACATTGCATGTAACTTCTGTCTACCACCATCTATGTGGGCGTGTATATATGTGTGTGTGTGTGTATGTGTGTGTGTGTGTGTGTGTGCGCGCGCGTGTGTGTGTGTATGCTTATCTTTTTGTTTTTAAAGGACCTAATTTGTCTTTGGAAAGCCATCAATCAACCACAGGTCTTTTCCTGTATGATTTTGTCAAGTTTCATGTTGTCAGTTTAATGTGTGTGCTGTAGGGAGCCAAATCTTAATAACAAGCTTTATTCTTCGAATCTATTTGACTTTCTGCTATGACAGAGGAACAAGGGTTTGATAAGAAGGACATAAAACAGCTAATAGCAGGTCTCTGACACTGCTGCTGATCTGTCTTTCATTCCCACTCTCTCTTCCAATTCTGCCTGAAGTCTCTAATCATCCTCCGAGGGAGTGGAGCATCAGGACCATGGAACATTTTCTTATGAACTCAGCTAAGGAGCTCTGGGCTCACCACATCCCAAAGACTCCCAATCTTTGGGATCCTTGAGTACTGCTTGTTATTGTCAATCCAGACCTGATCATTCTCCCTACCTCCTTTCTCTTCTCATTTCAGAATTCTTGGCACTTTAAATTTAGCCTGAGAGCTCAGTGGGGAAGGACAGGCAATTTGGTGATGTGTGCACTACTTACCTCATTCCTGGCACATGCAGACTCCCCTGGGGAAGGAGGAGAGCGCTGGGCCAGCTGCCCACCTCCTTCCTGTTACTCTCCCTGCCCGCTGGGATCCTGCCCGTTACCAGCAAGGGGCAGAGGAGGAGATGGGCCCTGGAAATGTTTGCAGTGATTTAAAAGCGACCACGTATTTCCCTAGCACAGATGCTGTTCCAAGGCCAGCTGCTTTGAGTCTGAGAGAACGGTTTCTCCCCAGTCCACACCCCACCTCCAGCCCTGAGATGCAGGTAGGATGAAGCCACGGAGTCAGCCACATAGCCAACCCAATCTCCCTCGATTAGGAGTCAGCTTTGCTTCCAAAAGAACATATGCCGGCGCTAAATTAGAAAAATTGTTTTTTACTTCAAACTGACAGTACATGTAATAGCTACAGCTTGAACTACCCACAGAATTAAGATGCATTTCTGAAAGTCTAAGAATTTCTAATTTTCCTGAGTAAGTAGTGTACAGAGTTTGAGTAACAGTGTATACGTTGAAGCTCCGTTACAACCTTGCACCGTGGCCTCAGGCTAGTAACTTAACCTCCCCAAGCTTCAGATTTTTCTGCCTATTTAGTGGAGTTAGTAATATCTTTTATATCTGGCTCATAGGGTTGTTGACGAATATCAAATACACTTTGTCAAATGCTTTTTTTTTTTTGAGTCTTTGAGATGATCAGGTGGTTTCAGCCCTTTATTCTATTGATATGGTATATTGCATTAATTGATTTTCATATATTGAACAAATTTTGCATTCTGGCAATAAATCCCACTTGATCTTGATGTATACCCTTTTCTTTCTTTTTTTTTTTTTTTAAATATCTTTGTTTTATTATGTACAGACTATATTCAAATAAACTACCCAATCTGAAAACAGCAGATTCTGGCTTTTCCATGAGCTCCCAGAAGAATATAAATTGGAGCCTCTGAGAGACACTTCCTTCCCTGGGCGGGGGAAATAAATGTGTGTGTGTGTGTGTGTGTGTGTGTGTGTGTGTGTGTGTGTGTGTGTTAGAGAGAGAGAGAGAGAGAGAGAGAGAGAGAGAGAGAGAGAGACCTGATTCCATGGGATTTGGCCAGCCCCTCTGAAGCTACACACTCCTCCTTGCTTTAAACCCTGGCTTCAGCTTCACTGGTCCGGCAGGAGGCTCTGCCTGGGGCAGGTGTGATGTAAACCAGTCACTTGTTCTCCATCTTACTCCTCTGCAAAGAATCGGTGAAGGCTTGCCTTTCCACTGGGTAAAACGTTTGTAGACTTTGATCTTATTCTGAATCTGTTTCGGGGTATCTTGGCAGTACTTCTTTTCATCCTGGTACATGGGTTTATAGTCAGTGCGGTCCCCAGACAGGGCATTTCCTTTCTTTTCTGGAAATCTGGCTTCTGACTCCAGGTCATTCAGCACAGAGGGCTTCAGCACAAGCTTCCTTGGCCTCTCCTCTACATCCCCCTCCATGGCCTTCACCTTTCTCTTTCAGAGGGGCACCGCCTTGTTGAGGTCCATAGCCAACCCCATCTCGGCCAGGTGCTGCCACACGGATTTGGCGCGGTCCCAGGAATGTCGTAGGTGTGAGCCCTAGATCTGCGGCGCCACCTTCCGTTGTCGTCGAGCTTTCTGGTTCAGACGCTTTCGGTTGACTTTGTAACCCAATTTCTGCCTCCGAGTCTGGCACTTGGCCTTGGGCATCGCGCTGACCAGGGCATGAACAGCTCAGTCTGGGTGCCTCTCACTCTCAGAACCTCTTGTAACCTGTATAACCCTTTTCAAATGTTGTTAAATTCAGTTTTCTAATATTTTGTTGAGGATTTTTGCGTATATATGTGTAAGGAATATTATATAATTTCCTTTTTTTGTGATATCTTTGGTTTTTGTATCAGGGTAATAATACTGGCTTCATAGAGTGAGTTAGGAAGTGTTTCTTCCTCCTCTTCTATTTTATTTTTTTTCTGGAAGAATCTATCCATGATTGTTAATTCTTCTTCAAACATTTGGTAAAATTTACCAGCAAAGCCATCTGGTCCTGGACTTTTCTTTGTGGGACGTTTTTTGCTAAGTTAATTACTAACTCAATCTCTGTACTTGTTATACATGCGTTCAGATTTTCTGTTTCTTCTTGAGTCAATCTTGGAGTTTGTATATTTCTAAGAATTTCCCATTTTATCTGTATTATCTAATTTGTTGGCATGTAACTTTTCACATGTTTTCACTTATTTTTTTTTTTATTTCTCCAAGATCATTAGTAATAGCCTCTGTTTCATTCCTGCTTTTAGTAACTTGAATCTTCTGTCTTTTTATCTTGGAAAGTCTAGCTAAAGATTTGTCAGTTTTGTTAATCTTTTCAAATAACCAGTTTTTGGTTTTGTTTATTTTTTTTCTATTCTCTATTTCATATAATTCCGCTCTAATTTTACAATTTCTTTCCTTATACTCTGAGTTTAGTGTGCTCTTTTTTTCCCCTAGTTTCTTAAGGTAGAAAGTTAAGTTACTGATTTAAGATCTTTTTTTTTTAAATGTAGGCATTTACAGCTATAAATTTCCCTGTAAAGATTGCTTTAGCTGCATCCCCAAAATTTTGGTATGTTGTGATTTTGTTTTCATTAATCTCAAGTGTTTTCTAATTTATTTTTGTGATTTCTTCCTTGACCCATTGGTTACTTAGGAGTATATTGCCTAATTTCCACAAATTTGTGAATTTCCCAAATTTTCTTCTATTATTACTTTCTAATTTTATTGCATTATGGTAAGAGAACTTACTTTGTGTGACTTTAATACTTTTAATTTATTAACACTTGTTTGCTTGCCTATGGCCTATCCTAGAGAATAGTCTATGTGCATTTGAGAAGAATGTGTATTCTGCTGTTGTTGGATAGAGTGTTCTATAGATGTTTCTTGTGTCTAATTGGTTTATAATGTTGTTCAAGTCCTCTGTTTCCTTATTGATCTTATGTCTAGTTGTTTTACTATTTTTGAAAGTTGGGTATTGACATTTTCAACTATTATTGTTGAATTGTCTATTTCTCCCTTTAATTCTGTCTGTTTTTGCTATATTTTCATATATTTGGGGGCTTTATTGGTAGGTGCATATATATTTATAATTGTTATATCTTCTTAATGGATTTACCTTTTTATCATTATAAAATATTTTTGTCTCTAGTAACAATTTTTGTCTTAAAGTCTGTTTTGTCTGCTATTAGTATAGCCATTCCACCTCTCTTTTGGTTACTGTTTTCATGATATATTTTCTCCCATCCTTTTAATTTCAACTTATTTGTGTCTTTGAATCTAAGGTGTGTTTCTTGTGAACATTATATAGTTGGATCATGTTATTTTATCTACAATGCCAATCTCTGTATTTCTATTGGAGTGTATAATCTATTTATAGTTAATATAATTCCTGATAAGGTAAGATTTACAGCTCCTATTTTGCTATTTGTTTTCTATATGCCATATGCCTTTTTGTTCCTCTCTTCCTCCATTATGTCTTCTTTTGTGTTAAATAGATGTTTTTCAATGTAGCTTTTTAATTCTCTTTTTGTTTCATTTACTATATAATTTTTTTTGTTATTTTCTTAGTGATCACCCTGTGGATTACAACTGACATCTTAATTTATAACCATCTAGTTTGGATTAATACCAACTGGATTTCAATAGTATATAAAAACTTTGCTCCTTTATAGCCCCATCCTGTTCCTTCTCCTTTGTATTGTTATTGTCATACAAATTACGTCCTTATACTTTGTATGTCCATCAGCAGAGATTTATAATTATTGCTTTATGCTTTAAGTATTTTAAATCAGAGAGGAGAAAAAAAGAGTTATAAACAAAAATACATTTATATTGTCTTTTATGTTTACCTATGTCGTGACCTTTACATGTATTCTTTAATTCTTCATGTGGATTCAGTTACTGTCTTTTCATTTCAGCCTGAAGGACTCCCTTTAATATTTTTTATAGGGCAGGTCTGCTAGTGACAAATTCCCCCAGTTTTTGTTTATCCAGAAAGATCTTAATTTTTCTTCATTTCTGAAGGATAACTTTGATGCATATAGGATTTTTGGTTGACAATCTTTTTCTTTCTGTGCTTTCAGTAAGTCATCCCACTCCCTTCTGGCCTCCCTGGTTTCTGATGAGAAATCAGCTGCTGATCTTTTGAAGATTTCTCTTATGTGATAAGTTGCTTTTTTCTTCCTGCTTTCAAGATGCTCTCTCTGCCTTTGGCTTTCAACAGTTTGATTCTGATGTGTCTGGGTGTGGGTATCTTTGGATTTGTGCTATTTGTAGTTCCTTGAACTTCTTAGTTATGCAGATTCATGTTTTTCATCAAATTTGGGAAGTTTTGAACAATTATGTCTTCAAATATTCTTTTTTTGTTCTCTCTTCTTTTCTGGAACTCTGATTATGCTAGTGTTGGTATGATTGATGGTGCCTCACAGGTGACTGAGACTTTGTTCAATTTTTATCACTTTTTTCCTTTATTTTTCTCAAATAGAATAATCTCAATTGACCCATCTTCAAATTTCCTGTTTTCTTTTCCTACCTGCTCAAAACTTCTTTTGAGCCTTTCTAGTGAATTTTTCTTTCCAGTTATTGTACTTTTCAACTCCAAAATTCCTATTTGGTTTTTCTTTCTTTTTTTCTAATAGTTCTGTCATTTTACTGAATTCTCTATTTGGTGAGACATCCACTCTCATAATTTCTTTTAGTTCTTTGGATATGGTTTCCTTTTCTTGTATCATATTTAAACCAGCTTGTTTAAAGTCTTTGTCAGGCTGGTTCAATATCTGGCATTCCTCAGTGATAGTTTCTAGTGACTACTTTTTTTTTCTTATTTCTTTGCTTGTTTTATACTTTTTTTGTTGAAAATGGGCGCATTTTAAATACAATAACATGGAACTCTGAAGTTAGATTCTTCCCCCTTCTCAGACTTTGTTAGTGTTTTTGTGATTGTTGCTGTTTGCTTATTTGATGACTTTCCTGAACTAATTCTATAAAATCTGTATTCTTTGCTATGTGAGGTCCCTGAATCTCTGCTTGGTCAGCTTGGTGGTAAACTAATGATTACACAGAAATGTCCTTAACCTCTTGGAACCAGTAAGTGTTCCAGTCTTTGCCAATAGGCTCCGTGTTTATGTTGGGGCATGCCTTCAACTCGGTTGTAGCCCTTACTTCCTGCTTACACAGAACTTCAAGGTCGGTCTTAGGATGCATATCAAGTGGAATGATAGTTTTGAAAAATACAAATGTAAGCTATTACTACATTTGTGGTCCTTTATCTGTCATTGTTCTTCTACCAGATTGTTTGACATTTGCAAGCACAGGCATTTCTTGATTTATAAACATCTAATTTATATGTAAACAGCTAGAATTTGTGGTTTCATTTTTTAAAAAAGCTTCCAAAAATCAGAGATAGTTTGGGTAGTGTCTCTCAAAGTGAGATTCAGGGACCTGCATCAGAATTACTTAGGATGTTAAAATTCAGGTTCCTGGTTCCATCCCAAAACTTTTGATTGAGAATATCTGGGGTAGGGTCCTAGAGTTTACATTTTAACACACCCCACCCAGGTGATTTTTATGTACACTAATATTTGAGAAACTCCTTAGGGAAGATGATCCTATAGGTATTTTCACAGGACAGACTGACTCACTTATGATGCAAACTGTGCTCAAATATTAATCTCCTCCCTTTACTGTCTGATTTTTTAAAAATTTCACTTTACTTTTATATTTACTCAGATTTTTACCGATTGGAGATTTATTTGCATTGATGAGGATTTTTTAAAAACAGCTATCAGGATTAAGGGACTAATATTTGCTCACATCTTTTTAAAAATCAGTTTAATCAGATTACATTTATCCAAACAATTGGCCAAGATGATTTACACTGAGAGAAGAAAGTTTTGTATGTTTTTTAATTTTAAGAGAGGGTAGGTACTTTTAATGGGATTCAGAAGTCTTTAGAAGAAGAGAAGAATAGGCCTGTGTTAATTTATGCAATAAAAGCATGGGTTGGGAGTGTGGGAGGGGCAGAATGTACTAGATAAACCAGTGGGTACACTTGTCCATATCAAAATATTGTGCTTAAAGCTGGCAATACAACCAGGTAAGGAGAGGAAATATTTTTTCCTTTCTCCATTCTACTTTCTATATTATCTTTTTTCTCCAGATCCAGAATTCAGGTCAATAAGGTCATTAAGGAATGGCATCAGCTGCCCTAGAGTTAAATAGGCTTTTGTGGGTCATCTAGAGACATAATCATCACCTAAACCATGTGGAAGTTTCTCTTTATGGAAGAAAAATGTCTGCTGGTTTGCAAATAATGTACTTCCCAATGAACCTTTTGATGCTACCCATTTGAGAGTTTGAGACTGTATCAGATTCAGATGTGTAATTTATCTGTGTTAATTTAAAATTTTAAGCTGATTTCTCCCAACCATCTGTATAATTTTAGGCCATTTCTCTTTAAGGAGTTTTGTGTTTAGGTAAAACAAACTCAGCATTAAAAAACAATTAGGGGAGTATAGATCCTTATAAAATGTAATGCATTGAAAAATGAAACATGATTTTAAGATGATTTCATGTTTTAGGTTTTTACTGCTCTGACTGGCCTGTCAATGAGAGTAATCAAGAGAGTCCTATCCTCTCTTCCGTTCAACCCAGCTTAGGATACATCATTCTGCCTCAGGTCTCCAAATTCTGTTACAAATGAGCAGACTCGTAAATCGCATTTCTTATTTCCTTCAAGGTATTGCGCAGCGATGCACAGCTATCAAGTACCACTTTTCTCAGCCAATCCGCTTACGAAACATTCCTTTCAATTTAACCAAGACGATACAGCAAGATGAATGGCACCTGCTTCGTAAGTATTTCTGGGAAAGATTCAGAGAGGAAATGGTATCTTTCTGAACACAAAGTATTCCCACCACTCCTCTCAGATTTGGACCAAAAGATGTTGTCCTTATGCTCTGTATCGGGCTTGCTCAGAGACTTGGAAGATCATTTCACTATGCTGTGGACACAGCTTGATTACAAATAAAATGTGTGAAAACCAGGTCTGAGTCTTTGTGAGATAATGCAGTGTGCCTGTCTGCCCTGGTGGCATCTGTACATAGCAGCCTACTGAATCTTTTCTTTGATCTGTTGGGTATAAGGACTTGCTCTACCCCTTGTCTTAGTAAACTAAGGAGATTATCCCTTAGGTGCTCTTATTTTTTGTTTTGTTTATACAATATGTACTTTGGCTACTATGTTTATCTCAGATCTTAGTATTTCTGCTAAAATATCTTTATGAGTATATGTCATAATTTTCTCAGAGGGTGTCTACATCTCAATGGAAGGAACTACTCTTTTTCACTGTCAGGAAAATGTGAAACTCTACAAAGGATCATCCAGTGTAAAACTAAAGAGGGCTGATATGTATCTGAAAACTGTTGATTCAAGCCCCCCCCCCAATAGATAGCTCATCAAACCAAAGAACTACAGTGAATTCTTTTTGGTGTTTACCCTCGTTAGAGATTGACATTGTTGTTTTCTAGGGAAATAAGCAACAAGGACTTCAGGACCTTGTTTGGTGACCAAAGTCACTGCAGGAAACTAAGTAAAGTCTCATTCTCTAAGTAAATCCCTCTGAATAGTAAAGGCTCTGTTTTGACTCTCAAACACATAAATGGACACTTTTATGATATTGCCACAGCAGTGGTCTAATATAATAAATATGATTGGTAACTTTAGGTCTTGAAAGCCACTGGATAAAATGTAGTTTATTTCTTAATAGTATGATTTCCTGAAAGTTTTTTCTTGCTGGCAGATTTTAACAGTCATTTCTCAGCAGATCCAAATTCAAGTCTTATCTAAGTGTCCTTATGTCTTAATTCTTTATGAGCATGTTTGGAGTTCTTTGCCTTAGTCATCTGTCCAGAGTTACCATGTAGTTACCGTGGTTTGGTCAGGTGAGAAAACGTCATCACAAGATCCTGAAAAAGAACCTTAGCTCTTTACTCTAAGAGTTTGTACCCTGTTCCTGTCCAGCAAGGCAATATTTGAGCATTCTCCTCTTAATCCATTTTTGGGATTCTCATGGAAAGATGCTTTTAGCAGTCTCATGCATGGCGCTTTCCAAGAAAGTCACAGTTGGTGATCTGTACCACGTTTCCTGGATGAGCTGAATATGTATGATACTAATGCACATTCTGTGTGGATTATAACTGAACCTTGTGCATTTTCATAGCCATCGAAAATAGACCATCACTCAAACCACAGGGAATTTGGGAGGCTGTAAGATAATGGTAGCTGAACTATTATTACATTTCCCCTGCTCAGATATGGATGTCTCCAAACTACTTACACACTTAACTTTAAACTCAGCATCTTTAAATTATTGCTTCCCCTCCCCTTGCTTTGTGCTGTCTATACTTCCTCTTCTAGGCAGAAATGCCCTGTTTTAATTTGGTTTCTCTGAGCAGGAAATGAGAAATCCTCTTTTAAAAAAGGGGGTGGGCTCTATGTGGCTAAGATACTAAAAGCAAGACTGGAAGCTACCATAATCCATCCTCCATGCAGCACCCCTAAGATGCCTAGGGGCTGCACAAACATACAACGAGGTGGCCGCTGCCTGGGTACTGCCACCTTAGCAGAGCAGCCCACACTCCAAACAGTGCAGTGTGCACCTTGCTTGGCTCCATATGTGCGTGGCTATGTGTAATCCATGTGCATTTTTCGAGACCTGTTGCCTGGCCTCAGAGGAAGCAGATGTATGTTTGGGATCTGTTGTTTTAAGAAGGATCACAGAAATTTAGCTAACCATGTTTTTTTTGTTGTTTTTTTTTTTTTTGGACAGGGTCTTGCTCTGTTGCCCAGGCTAGAGTGCAGTGGTATGTATCATCACTGCAACCCTAAACTCTTCGGCTCAAGCAATCCACCTGCCTTAGCCTCCTGAGTAGCTGGGACTATAGGCATGTGCCAGCACCCCTGACTAAGTTTTTTCATTTTTGTAGAGATGGGGGTCTTGCCATGTTGCCCAGACTCGTCTTAAACTCCTGGCCTCAAGTGATTCTCTCACCATGGCTTCCCAAAGTGCTGGGATTACAGGCATGAGCCACCATGCCCAGCCTTAGTTATTAATTTTTAAAGTTAGCTTTGGTCCAAAACAACAAAAAGGAAGGAAGGAAATGGAAAGAAAAGGTAAAATAGCCAGAAGGTGGGCAATGAGAGTGCTGCGTTAGCAGTTGGAGGCAAAGCATATGCAGGTACATGTAGCCCATCCAACTCTTGGTTTTCCCAAGGAGATGGGGAAAGAGCTAGATTCCTGCCTCGGTGATCACAATTGTGTTTTTGCAATAGATGAAACTTGACATTTGGGCATACAGTGGAGACTTGTGCCATGGGAACAGTCCCTCCTTAACCTGGGTAAATGGGTGCTCGGGTTGTGGGACCTGTGCTTTAGGGGAGAGGGCCTTTAGCAGCAGATGTTTTAGAGGAGAGGGTGTTTATGAGCGGATGTCTCACGTGTGCACTTTGGCCTGCTATTTCAGTCACCACAGTTGCCTACAGTTTCTCAAATCCTTTTTGAAAATAGACAGGAGTAGATGTAAATGAAAGATAACATAATTGGCATCCATAGTGCTCAGATAAAACCCTGTTTCACTAGAGCTCACTTTTTAGGCTCTTTCTCCAAAGCCAGATTAATTACAGCCACTGTGGTAGTCACCTACATTTTCATTGCTCTCTTAAGGCTATCAAAGATATTTCTCAAACCTTCCTCAGTCTCTGTTTACTAAATAACTTGCCATCTGTTATTCAGATTTACCCTGAGGTTGCCCTCTAGTTTGTTCTCCACTTGGCATGGACTTCTCTTCGTGGACTCAGAGAGGGTAGCCTCTGACTCCTCCACTACTCACACCCCATTTGCCCCTCATGGAATACCTGGGAAAAGAATTCCAACTTCTTAATTTTCACAATGTATTCAAAGCTCTTCATTCTCAAATTTTCAATAACCCTCCTGCCTCTTCTTCTGATTTTGAATGTCTGTTTCTATTTGAGATCAGATTTAAGAAGAATCACTGCCGGCTTCCTGGGCATGGCTGTAGCTGTCCTTCTGTGCGGCTGCATTGTGGCCACCGTCAGTTTCTTCTGGGAGGAAAGCCTGACCCAGCACGTGGCGGGGCTCCTGTTCCTCATGACAGGTATGCTGTGCACCCCAGGCCTCCTCGCCGGGCCAAGGTGAATGCTGCTCTGCGTGCAGCTAGCTTCATTTTATCTGCTTGTCAATTTTGTTTTCACTGTGAGAAAAGCAACCAGAAGGTCATTTGGCTTTGGTGGGGAATACAGAATTTAAGGAAAACGACAGTGTTACAAATGCAGCCCGATGTCCCCCTGTGGCCTGTTAGTAGGTTAGATGGAAGTGTCTTGGGTTTAATTTCCATAGGAGGCGGGTCTGTCTTTTTCTGTCCCATTCTTTCCTACTGTGCCCCAAATCCTGGCATGGACTCTCGGTAAACGTGGGCCATTTGCTTATCAGGAGCCCTGAAGGAGAGAGAGATGGTGATGGATCAGAGCAACCCATCCCCCTGCAAAGTCAACTCAGAGTTCATGCCTTAGTGATGGTGTCATTGGTGTCACTTTTACGCACAAAACATTCATTCATTTCACTCCACAGATATTTTTTGAGGACTTACCACATACCAGGCACTGCTACAGGTACTAAAGACACACAGCGAATAAGGCAGGCAAAGTCCTTGTCCATTTTTCTTGTGTGGAGACATATAAGTGTTTTGCAATAGTGGTAAAAGCTGTGAAGAAACTAAACAGGGTGAAATAGAGACTCCGGAAAGGCCTTGCTGAGGCGGCGACTTCTGAGCTAAGTGGGGAGAAGCAGCGGGTGGACGGCAGTGCGCTGCAGGCTGACAGGGCCGCCAGCGCCAAACCCCAGGCGGGGTCCATGTGTGTTAGAGCCACAGAAAGACCAGTGTGGCTGGAGGGCAGTGAAGGAAAGGACAGCACTACATGACGTGGGAGAAGCAGGCAATGGCCAAATCTTCGGGGCTTTCCTGGCCATGGTAGAGAGCTTGGATTTGAAGCTAAGGATGACGGAAGCCACTAGAAGATTTTTAAGCAGAGGAGTGACTTGATCTTAAAGCAAGAGACTAGGACAGGAGTGTCGAGACATGGCTAGGACTTCTTTGATTAGCAGGTGAAGGATATTTTTGTCTAAAAAAGGAGTCAGGAACTGAGTCTATGTCTGATGTCCTGGGGAAGAAATCTTTCCTTCCTTTTCCCCCTTCACAAAAAAATTACTGTATGAATGATTAGCGAATGCCAAATGAACAGTTTCACAAAGTCTATCCAGCATCAGAACTAATACTACCCTAGCTGGCCATTTTTCATAAGCTTATTTCCACTTGCCTGGAGTTCTGTTGCTCAAGCGCCCATGGCCAGACTCGCCAGCTCTTGTCACCGCACGGGCCACTTAGTCGAGCCTGTGTGAACAGCAGCAGGAGGCAGCAGCACCCCTCTAGGGCCGATGCCATTTTCTGTCTGGCTGTCTCTCGGGCCGGCAGGTAGGGGGTGCTCTGCTCTCTGGTGTGGTCAACCGCCCAGGGGCCTTAGGGGACCCACCGCACAAGCAGGGTCCCCTTTCCCGCTCCATGAAGTGACACTGTAACACGGAGCCATCCGGAATATGGGCCATCACCACAGGCATCCTCACAGAACATCCAGAAGTCATGTGGATCCCGCATAGTTCTAAGCAGAAAACCAATTTAGGTTTTCTAGATTTTTGTACATACGCGGTGGCTACCAGGACTGTAACACATCGAGGCTAAAATTCTAGTTTCCGGGGTTTTGGAGGAAGATTTAGGCTCTCAAAACCAGCTACTGGGTCTCTGCCCAAGGGATGCACTTAACATCCAAATTATAGAGTAAGCAGGCCAGGGCAGCAGGACTCGGAGAGGACTGAGTTGCCTAGAGGCTTCCTTTAATCTAATGGTCATGAAAAATCTCCCCCATTTTCTTCCCTCCCTGTATTAGTTGAGTCCCCATTTCCCTGACTCGTATCCCCATATACCTCAAAGAAATGCAGGTTCATTGTCTTCCAACCCTGGAAAGGCCCTACATCACACCTCCTTGTCAGGAAAATGAGAGAAGCTCTGTATTGGACAAAAGCCTCAGTAGGAGTAGTTTTTAAAGGACACTTTTAATATAGGCAGTGCATGAATAATTTAGGATACTCTCAGCATATAAAACAATTGTTAGCGTTAAAATAAATCACAAGACCATGAAAGCCCAGTGAGTGCTCCTTGGGAGGCCCAGGGGCTGGTCTGGTTTTAAATGAAAGGAAGGTGGAAGTTCAGTATGGAGGCGCACAGAGGAGAGCCAGGAGTTTCCCAGGGCAGTTCCGCCTCTCCCTGCTCTCGGCCCTTATTTCTGATCCATATGTGGACTGTACCTCAGGACAGACTGGCTCAGCAGTGCTCAGGATTGATCATCGAAAGCTTTTATGTAATTGTTAAATAAAAACAAACAAGGGAAACAATAGCCACAACAACCAAAACCCACAGCCAACCCACAACAACTAAATCAAAAAAAAACACAAAATCCCCAAACTTATAAACTTGAAGTTTGATGACCAGTCCTGAAGGACTAACAGACACAACCTAACATTGTTAACATTGTTCTCTTTTGGTTTGTTCTGGTTGCACAAACATTGTTGGAATAAAGGGAAAATCTACTTACAGAACCACCACCTAAAAATAAAATGACCTTGTTTAAATATCTTCCTTAGTCTGGACCAACTCTTACCATACATTTGCTTCAAAAAGAAAAAAGAAAGAAAGAAGAGGAAAAGGAAAAAAATATGTTTGGGACCGCAGATCCGCCAATGGGAACTATTTAATCTTCTGTGTCCACTTAACATTATACTATAAGCATTCCCCGTGCTGCTACATTGTTGTTGTACTCACGTTTTTTTTTTTCTTTTGCATCATTTTCTATTTATAAAATCCATGACACACACTTACAACAGACCATTACTTCTTTCTGTAAATGGGACATTATGAATATAACATTGAATCCTCAAGACCGGGGTCAACAAACAACAGCTGTGGCTAAATCCAGCTTGCTTCCTGTTTTATTTTATTTTTTTCCACCTCTCTAAGTAAACTTTACTATTTTTTATTATTTTATCGTGGTACAGATGTTTAGGTTACATATATTGCCTTTGCCCCACCCGAGTCAGAGCTTCAAGCATGTCCATCCCCCAGACGGTGCGCACCACACCCATTAGGTGTGCATTTACCCATCACCTCCTTCCCCTCCCACCTTCCCAACGCCTGATGAATGTTACTATATGTGCACATAAGTGTTGATCAGTTAATACCAACTTGATGGTGAGTACATGTGGTGCTTGTTTTTCCATTCTTGCGATACTTCACTTAGTGATTGGGCTTGAGCTCTATCCAGGATAATACAAGAGGTACTAGATCACCATTGTTTTTTGTGGCTGAGTAGAACTCCATGGTATACATAACCACATTTTATTAATCCATTCATGTGTTGATGGGCACTTGGGTTGTTTCCACATCTTTGCAATTGTGAATTGTGCTGCTATAAGCATTCGAGTGCAGATGTCTTTTTTACAGAATGTCTTTTTTTCCTTTGGGTAGATGCCCAGTAATGGAATTGCTGGATCAAATGGCAGTTCTACTTGTAGCTCTTTGAGGTATCTCCATATTACTTTCCACAAAGATTGTACTAGTTTGCAGTCCCACCAGCAGTGTATGAGTGTTTCTATCTCTCCGCATCCATGCCAACAAATTCAGCAAAGTCTCAGGTTACAAAATCAATATACACAAATAAATAGCATTCCTATATGCCAACAACAGTCAAACCAAGAACCAAATCGAAGACTCAATACCCTTCACAACAGCAACAAAGAAAATAAAGTACCTAGGAATATATTTAACTAAGGAGGTAAATGACCTCTACAGGGAGAACTATGAAACACTGAGGAAGGAAATAGTAGAGGACGTAAACAGGTGGAAAACCATACCATGCTCATGGGTCGGCAGAATCAACACTGTTAAAATGTCTATACTACCCAAAGTGATCTACAGATTCAATATAATCCCTATTAAAATACCAACATCATTTTTCACAGACATAGAAAAAATAATTCTACATTTCGTATGGAACCAGAGAAGACCCCATATGGCAAAAGCAATCTTAATCAAAAAGAACAAATTGGGGGGCATCAATTTACCAGACTTCACAGTTTTTAAATAGTTGCATGGTCTTCCATGGAATGCTGTTCTGGATTCATCTGTTCTCTTGCTGTGAGATTTAGGGAGGTTTGTTTTGTTTTTGTTACTACAATTAATGCCTTGAAATTTCCTTCGTAAACACCAAGATAACCACATCAATCCATAGCATGAGACAAATCATCCATAGAACGTTGACATGCAGTAGCTGGAAATGGGAGCAAAAAAGGGTTAAAAGAATTGATTTTAATTAAGCAGAATGTCTTCAGCAGCTCAAGGCAGCATCCTTCCCGCAGACTTTTGATGCTAAACTTAGCCCCTTCTGATGCGCTGCCATCTTCATTCTCTGCCTGAACTTATTAGCCAGATCTTCAATGAAGAACATCAGTGATGTGCCAGTTTGAGTGTTCAAATGGAAACTTTGGAACAATCTTTCTCCTTCTGCCTTATTGCACACAGACAGGTCTTGATTACCCACACATGTCGATGCACATCTGGGAGGCAGATCTCACCCCCTTTCCTCTTTCCTGGAGCCATGCAAGGGGTCCTCCCGCAGGGCCAGCGGCAGGCCGCACATCCCCCAGGACCCTCAAATTCAGACTCTTGACATCATGTCCTCTGAGGTTACACACACACAGGCTCTGAGGCATACACAGAGGATTGAGGGAATAAGACTCTCATCTTGCAGCTGTACGCTTCTGCCCATTACCAGACCATACTGCTATCAGTGCACTGTGAGTGAATATTTCCGTCAACATTAAGTGATGCATTCTATTAGATTGCTATAGTAATATAATTATAATTATTATAATTTAAATTATTAATGTAAGTATTTTAAAGGGTTAATTATTCAATGCAAACATTTTTAAATACAATTTTTACAGTTGTGGGATTTTGATTATCTTTTAATACAAAAAGTCTCAAAAATTGGATAAAGCTTGGGGCCTGCCCTGGTGGATTCTCACTGCCTACTGGATTCATTCTCCCTCACAGGCTGTGCCCTGAGCAGCTATTTCCATTTTGGAAGATCACATACAGCACGTAACATTCTGGTCCTGACAGCAGAGAAAGAGGAGACAGAGCCCAGGCAGCCCTAGCAAAGCTTCAGGGACAGTTAACACCCACACTGGGTTATTCATTCCTTTGTTTCAATGCATCCAAATGAAAAAAGACTCCACCGTGGTAGGTATATTGAACTGTCTAGGATATCCATTGATTATGACCTAAAACTACAGCTCAATAATAACCTTAACTAAAACTCTTAGAGCCAGATATGTTTTGGAATTCAGGCTTTTAAAATTTTATTTTAGAAAAGTAATATGGTGCATATATGCTACATTATTTAACAGCTTCAGCAAGGTCTGGGGTAGCATCTTGAAATCAAATACATTAACATTTCTGCAGTGAAACATATGAATATTCACACTAAGCAGTATCAGCAGAGACTATAATAGCCTGTGTCAGATCAGGCCAGGCTTTGCCACTAAATGAGGTTGCTGCAATCTTTCAAAAAATGATTGGATTTAGGAATTGCATATTGTGGTTCTCTTGTTTGTGTGGTTTGAGGTTTTGTCTGTCTCAATTAGTCCTCCCAGTTCATTTAATTAAGACAGCATAGGAATGGCTTTTTGAGTAATATGTATGAAAAGTAGCGTGAGGCATTTTGGATGGGACAGCAGAGAGGGAAGAATGATGGGCAGGTCATCTTTTCAAGGAGTGAGGAAAAATCAATGTTTATGCCTTTGGGTGATGTTGTTATGTTATTTATCAAGCAAGCTAACCAGGGCGAAGCAACGTCCACTCCTTTCAGCCTTTTAAGCACATCAAAAAAAGGGTGGTCAAAAGAATTATATCTCACCAGCTGGCCACAGGCACCACAAAGATTTTAGGGTAGGAAATTAGGTTGATGTCGTGGGACAGTAGCATAAATTTATTTCTGTCCTGATCTGAAAATATCCCTTCCAGCCCTGTAATTCTGTGATATCATGGTATCTTCTAATTAAGAATATTGGCAGGAAACCTTTTAATATTTTATGAGAAAAGTAGTTGCATACAGGGTTTGTCAGGGAGCCAGTAATTATTCAGTCTTTTGAAGATGCTACCAGCAGTAGCCAGGACCAAACTTGGACCTTAGAAATCTCTCTGTCTCCTGGGGCCTCCAGCTGGGCTGGAGAGCATCAGTTAGGGGAGAAGTGGATGGGACTGGGGAGCTTCGGAGAAGAATGGAGGAGAAGCAGCCTTTCTCTTCAGGGATCTCCAGGAAGCACTGTTGGATTTTGAACTTTTTCAATGCAGGGGTGGTACCTTATTAATCTTTCTACACTTGCTTCACATACCTCGCATTGATTAGATTGCTACTGATGAAAATGCAGCATTATCTGAAATAACTTGCTACATAGGTAGTAAGTCCTACTTGGGGTCATTTGGGATGAGCTGGCTCTTAGGTTGGTAGAACTCAGTGTATTGCAGAATTCAGTTTTGCTCAGCAGGTCTTCTTGACTCCATGTGCCCAGCTCTGTCAGACTCTGTGCGGAACTTACAGGGAGTCTAAGGGGTCCCTACTATTAATACCTTTCCCTGAGATGCATTCTGGAAAGTGGAGTGGAAAGAACACGTCAGGTTCCTGACCGCAGCAATGTCAAACCGAGTTTGGCTGTGACCCACAAGAACATGTGAAACTAAACTACTCCTAATATAATCAGAACTAGGTCTGGGGCATACTTCATACAGAATTGTTGAATAACTGATTAAATAACAATGAAAATAGTACGGTCTTGCTAAGACCTATACAAAGAGAATTTTGTCGCAAGCATTGTTTCTTGTTTTTTTCCCCAAACTGATGATATTGTAGTGACAGGCTGTACTCCACAGAAGGAAGAGTATGGGATTTGGAAGAACACCATGCTTTAGGCTTTGGGCAACGCCTCCTAAGTCCAAGTTTCTCATCCATAAAACAAAGATAATAAAATCTATCACAGTTACCTAACAGGATGTTGTGAAGATTTAAAGAAACAAGTGTGTGTAAAAGAACTGTAAAAACTACAAAATAATAATGGTGATAGCCAATATTTATGATGTGATTACTATGTACCTGGGATTTTCTCATGTATTATCTCTAATACAACAATCCAATAAAGTAAGAATTATCAAAAAAAGACATAGAAATATACTTTATTCATGACTACACACACTTGCACACACATAAATGCACATGATGTTATGGGCTGAGTTCTGTCTCCATCTAGATTCATTTGTTGAAATCTTAACCCCCAGTATCTCAGAACGTGACCATATTTGGAAATAGGGTCTTTAAAGAGAAAATGAAGTCATTAATAAAATGAAGTGATTATGGGGGGCCCTAACCCAATATGACCAGTGTTGTCATAACAAGAGGAAATTTGGACACAGTTACAGAGGAAAGATTGTGTGAAGACACAAGGAGAAGACGACCATCTATAAGCCAAAGAGAGGGGCCTCTTAGAAGGAACCAGTCCTGCTGACCCCTTGATCTCAGACCGTGGTCTCCGGAATTGTGAGAAAATAAATTTGTGTTGTTTAAGCCACCCAGTCTGTGGTGGTTTGTTACGGCAGGCCTAGCAAACTCATACACAGGAGTACTGTAAGATGTGCATGTGGAACCTAAAATATAATTCCACAGTCTCAAAACTGACCTAAAACTATTGATCCAGCTACAATTAAGTGTGCTTTCATCACTTAAAGCAATACCTTTTCTTGATGTCTTCAAATTTAGAAGGATTTTTTCCTTTTTAAAATTTCTTGAACGAGTTAGGCTTCTTTTTCAAAAGCTAGTTGGAAAAGTTAGGACAATGCTTTGTCTCCTGTCAGTACATTTCCTTGTAATCATCACAAACGCTCCTGCCCATCCCACAGATAACAGCTGTGGCATGGCAGCTATCTATTTGCAAACTTTCTTAGAGATGTGAGAGTCTGAAAAGGAGGAGCTCTTAGATATGCTTTTCTTGTTAATCTCTCCTTCTCTTCTTTCCTCTTACTAAGAACAACTTCCAGAGCATCTTGGAAAGAGAAAAGATGTTTCAGAAGGACAGACTGTGGGGGCATTTGTGGGAAGGGGGAAGGGCAGAGAGGGGATGTCTTTGGGGGCCAATGGGCCTGCTCTCCCCCACTCTCAGGTAAGTGAATAAAGGAAACAGGAAATTAAGCAAGTTTTCATTAAACGAAATGATGAGTACCCTATTCCAAGAAGGACTTCATTGATACAGGATGCATATAAAATTTCACAGTAAGATAGATACAAATAAATAATGAAAGTAAGACAAAGGGACAATCAGGTTTGTGAGGCAAGATGGATCCAAGAGTAAGATTAGACACAAAAAGCATGCCATGAAATCCCATACTTTTGCTCATGGTGGGCTGCAGATCTAGCTTTAGGGAACTACAGTTCTCCGGCAGCTTGGATAAAGAAAGAAATTCTATTAGTGACATCATTCACAGTGTCCATGAGGTAAGCAAAAACCAGTTACCCAGATAAAGCACAACCGTCTATGACATTGAGGACAGAGGGAAATCTTCATCTTGGTTAAATTCTCAGATTAAATCGTTTCTTATGATCCTTTCCTATTCAGCATGAACCAGTGGTGTAATGCTAAAATTCATTTCACCAAAAGTGATTTTGTGGGGTTGGCAGGGGAGAGGTGCTAATAAAATCAATGTTTCATATAAAATCAGAGGGAGTGTATGCATAAAGATAAATATTAATACATAGGACATTCCATTTTTATTTGATTGCATAATACTGAGTACTAGATTCACTAGGAAGTTTTAGGCAGTATTCTTGTTCCATGTCTTACTTTGGGATTACAAAATCACAGAAATTTGACACTTTTAGGGACTTTAGTAACCAAGTCTCCCATTTTTTTTTCTAGCTAAAGAAACTAAGGCTCAGAAAGGTTAGGTATAATAATTTCAAGGTTGTACAGTGATTAGTAGAGCTGGAAACTAGAATACCTATTTTTTGCTTCCCAACCCAATGCATTTAGACATCAAAGGATGCTTAAAAGTCTAAGTTTGAACTCAAGCTTTCAGAGGTCATTGAAACTATGTTACTTGTAAAAATGCTTGCTTTTAGGCATTCAGCTGTATGCAGAAAGCTAAATGCAGAAGAGTTGTTTTTCCTGTGAATAGGTCCTTGTTCTACTGTTATATTTCACCTGCTGATACTCCAGAATGATCAGTTTTTTTTAAATGCCTAATATTGTTCTATTACCAGCATTCATTAAAAGGGCCTTGTTATACATAAACACCATTTTTGTTTTAGTTCTAGTGAAAACATTCATGTAGATGTAAGAACATTTGCTTTTCACAAGGTTTGAAAAAAGCAGTGGAGTATTCTTTTTTGAATAGTCTATTCCTTTAGGAAGGAATTATTTTCATCTTGATCTTTTTTTTTTGGAGAACTCAGAGTGATATGTTTGTTGTAGTGAATTGAAGCAAGAAGTCAGAAGATAATATTTTATCCTTTTTAGAAAAACAGAATTACAGAATTAGGCAAACAGTGGGAATAAGATTTTATCCTTTTTAGAAAAACAGAATTAGGCAAAGAGTGGGAAATATCAAATTATCTCAGATCAAGTGTCCTTTTAATTTAGAACATTTATTTTCTAAACTCACATTTAGAAAAGGATTCAGGCAATGTGCCCTTGCGTGACTTGAATGGAGGCAGAATTCTCACACTTTAAAAACGGCATTAAGGTGATCTTTATTTCCTCCAAATTGCTGCCTGCTGTGAATTTGTTTTTCTGCTAGCATTTCTGATCTCCAAAGCTTTAGGTTAAAAAGAGGGGGGAATTTGCTACTTTTAGCTGTCTCTTTTCAGTTCCAAAATCTGTCTCTGTTTCCAGTGGAGATGCTGCGTATATCCCTAAAGATACCAAAGCAATTTTCTAGCAAATAGATACTGTCTGCCTTGTACACAGGAAGAGATGTGTAGGGTTCAGAACAGAACTGGACATCCTGACCCTTGCTTGGGTGCCAGCTTCTGTGTTGATTACCTGCTTTTGACTTAGCAACTGCCTCATTCTGATCCCAGGCCCGTCCGAAAGAAGCATCTTTGGAGGTCCCTTGTGGGGAAATAGAAGCATCTACATCTTTAGAGCGTCACTTGAGTACTAAATATCCTGTGTTTTGGGCTTATGAAGCATTTGTATCAGAGTCCTGATTTTAATATTCTAGAAGGACAATTATACATACATGTATTGGTATAAAAAAGTAAAATTTGAGGTCTGTCCATTTTCCTTATGTCACTCCAATAGCCTACATTTTGAATGGTTGAAATATATAACCTCCTTAGCTATTTTACATCAATTCCAAATTGCTGGTCTTATTTTATAATATTTAAAAGCATTCATTCATTCAAAAAAAAAAAAAACCCATTTGTTGAGGCCCTAGTATATGCCAGACCTTAAAAAAAAAGGTTTAGCCACTTATATGAATTAATTTAAAATTTTATTTACAGGCAACATGATAAATATTTATGATAATAACTGAAAAAGCAGACTTTGTCTAATGATTGCAGCTATCTAAAAATGTGTCAAATCAGGTATAGAACAAAGGGAAATGAAAACTATTTTGTATTAGATTTGAGTGATTCTAGAAGATTTTTTTCTTAAGAATATTTAGAATTTTATTAAATTGTTTTTAAGACTAAAAAGCAAAACTAATTTCAAATATACATAACCATTCAAACTAGGTAATTCTGAATACTTCAAGTTATCAGAATTCGCCTGCCTGTCTTTTTATTCCTGTATCTCCAATGCCCAGCGTAGGGTCTGGCACACAGAAGTTTCGTCAGTGTTTGGTGAGTGAATTAATTGAAGTAAAAGAATTATAGAGCCTTTATGAATTTGGAGTGATTGCCTCACTGGTTGATCTGCTTTTCATAAAGGCCTGTCTGGCATTTGCCTTGTAGCAGACCAAACTGTAACTAATCATTCTGTTCTCTTTGTATTATTTATAGGGATATTTTGCACCATTTCCCTCTGTACTTACGCCGCCAGTGTCTCTTATGATTTGAACCGGCTCCCGAAGCTAATTTATAGCCTGCCTGCTGATGTGGAACATGGCTACAGCTGGTCCATCTTTTGCGCCTGGTGCAGTTTAGGCTTTATTGTGACAGCTGGAGGTCTCTGCATCGCTTATCCGTTTATTAGCCGGACCAAGATCGCACATCTAAAGTCTGGCAGAGACTCCACGGTATGACTGTCCCCGCTCGGGCCCGTCCACAGTGCGGCGACCCCTGAGGGGAGCGGCGCCGAGTTCACGTCAGGATTCGAAGCACAAAGCGGTCTTTTACATTCCAACCTGTTGCCTGCCAGCCCTTTCTGGATGACTGATAGAAAGTCATGCAAAACCTCCCAACCTTTCTAAGGACAAGACTACTGTGGATTCAAGTGCTTTAATGACTATTTATGCTTTGACTGTGAGAAATAGAGAGCAGTGCCATGGAACATTTCTAGGTGTAGAAAAAGAGGAAACTGCAATGGAAAAATTTGTATGATTTCCATTTATTTCAGAAGGTTTGTATATAACAATTACCCGAGAGTCATTTCTATTTGCAAAAGGATTCGTAACAAAGCGAGTATAATTTTCTTGTCATTGTACCATGCTTGTTCAATTTCAATGCGACATCTTCAGAACTTGTCCTAACGGTGTCTTGTTGTGTCAGCACCAAATATTCGTGCATTATTTGTGGATGTTCCTTGTCACAGGAAGATTCTTCTGTTGCCTTATTATTATTTTTTTTAATTGAAGTCTCTTCTCTGTCTTTGTACTGGACTCAAAATCATAAGAAAACCGGATCAACCATGTTTAAGAGCTAATCCGTGACACTATGCAGTAGTGTTTGAAGTCCTATCTGTTGTTCAACCTCCATCTCTTTATGTTAACTGGATTTCTGCATTAAATGACTGCCCCCTTGTTAATCTCGGTGTGTTTTCCTATGTCTTTTGGCTGTGTCAACAAGTCTCCCTGGCCATACCGGACAGATGGGAACTCTGTTGTTTTCATAAGACTCTTATTGAGACTCACTAATTGCTTCATTTCTATTAGGCTGGTCATTATTATTTATCTTTTGTAGCAACCACACACTTGCTTTTGACAAAAGATGTTATTTATTTTTTTATTTTTTTAAGACAGGGTCTTGCTCTTTTGCCCAGGCTGGAGTGCAGTGGCTGATCATAGCTCACTGTAACCTGGAACTCCTGGGCTCAAGCAATCCTCCCAAAGTGCAGGATTACAGGCATGCGCCTCTGTGCCTGGCCAAGATGTCATTTTTAAGCTTCTTTTTAAACCTTAGTATAATATTTAAAATTTTCTTCTCTCTCTGTGAATTCTTCCAACTGTACCTAAATTGGGTCCCATCTCAGACCAATTAACTCCGAATGTCCACAGCTGGGCCTAGGCTTAAGTATTTTTGAAAAAACATCCCAGATAATTTTGATGTGCAGCTGCCATGGATTGAGAGCCACTTATTTGGGCCAGAGCCGTGGTTACCTCCTTAACTAACTACCTTATTTAGCACTTACTATATGCCAGGAATTGGGCTATGTTTTTCTCCAGGTGTTACTCACTTAATCCTCCCAAGGCTCTGTGAGTGCGTGCTGTTACCCCCATTTTCCTGATAAGGAAGCTGAGGATGAGACCCAGAGCCTTTGCTTCATTTTTTTCCCTCAATCCTTTTCCTATGTGTGGGTACAGGACAAAAGTTAAAATCCTTCTATTGTGTTTCCTTATCCTTCAGTGGCTGGGGCAGGTGCTGGCCAACTTCTAAGCTTTTCTTTTTAACTCCACTGTTATCCCCTAATCTACACACAGCACAGGATAAAGACACTCTGTAAAACGGGGGGAGGTGCCATATCCAGAAGTAAGACATTGCTTCAGATTTTAATTTCATAAAAGGTACTTTTCTTTCTTCTTTATACCAACTGATTTAGTACTCATAAAAGGAAAATGATAATCCACCTCCAAGGAATAAAATCAGATTTCCACGTGACAGTGTCCACATGCTATCACCTAAGCTGTTTGGATGAGGTTAAGTGATGCTAGTGACCACACCAGCTGTCACCCGCGGTTCCAGGTGCAGCGGAGGCCTGGGACAGGATTCACTGGCAGTCTCGCAGGCCTGTTTAATAAACCGGTCCCTCTGGATGAGATCAGAGACATGCAGACAGGGGCAATTATTTTCACTTATTTCTTATATGGGAAATTCTCAAAGCAGGAGAGCTCTTTCTTTGAAGTCTTCTTTAAAGATCCCCATAGATGATGTCAAGACTCTTGGACATTTATATTCCAACCACCAAAGCGGTGTCTGAGTGAGTAACTTTTGAAGTTTCAGAAAGCTTCCTAGGGGTTTGAGGTGAGAATGGAAGAAAGCCTCATGGCAGCAGGAGGTTGAAGGGTTCACGCACCAGAAAGATTTGCCCAGAAGCCAGGGGAGTTCGCTTAGGATTCAAATGAGTGCTGGCGAGGACTGAGCCTCCACGCTTTCCAGCCAAAGTGAGCTGGGAGCAAGCAGCAGCCTTGGGACACGCAGCAATGTGCCCAGCCAGGCTTCCTCGCTTTCTATTTACTGTCACAGAATGTGAGCAAATGTTGGGCCCCAGTCCTTGGGCTTCTCTTAGGCGTGTTTTCTTAACTGGCTTGTGAATGGAGGATGATTGAAATGGCTGCGCTGTACTGTGTGGGACAGAATAATTTATTGAGATCTTTTATTTTTCTCCTTCTGTTGTGTCTCTGTCCCACACACTCCTCTTTTTAATAGCTTTGCCCTTGGTTTATTTGCAATGTTAGAGCCACTGCCACCCACTCTGAAGGAACCCTATCCCTGCCTTCTTTGGACCCCCATGGGCTCTTGATAGTCAAGATATTTCTGGATGTGGGAAACCTGCATAGGATGTAATATTTCCCATAAACTTTATTATATCTTTCAATAAATATTTATTGAATGCCTCCTGTGTGCCCAGTACCATTCTAGGCACTTGGAAAACTTCAGCGAAGCAAAACAAAGGTTCTTGCCCTTGTGAAGCTTACATTCTAGTAAAATGCAGTAAAGTACAAATAAAAAATTAAAGTCCCCCTTTCTGGGCCTAAAGGGTTTTATAAATCCAGGATTAAAGTAATTCAGACAGTTATTAAAATAAACTTCTTTAAAATTGCATTCCCATCAGCTGTGCATTTCACTTCACAACATTCTCATTATTTAAATTTATCCTCAGCAAAATAAAAAATAGATTATTAGTATTTGGGGGGGTTGCCTCTTGAAGATTTCCCATTCAAAACTTGAATCTCAAAATGATAAAAGTGTGCTACACAGGTGAGCTAAAGGGGATAAGAGGAACCTGGGATCCTGGAACTCAGGTAAATGGAAGCCCAGGAGCTGGAGACTAACCAACCACTCCGTGGAGGCTCGTACATCTGGGATGCTCACATTGTGTGGTCACCACCTCCAGGTCTTTGCTCGGGTTGTTTCCTCTGCTGAGGAAACCCACTCCTCTACCTGGCTTATTCTGACTCTTTCTTGTGTCTCAGCTTCAACACAGCATTCCCGGGCGCCTCCCACAAACATGGTACACTGCCTTAAACCCTTTCCTAACCGTTTACACTTCACATGGTAATTACCTGCTAACCCATAACCAGACCATAGGCTCATCTAGCAAGGTGGAAACTGTGCCTTGTTTGTGTTTTGTCTCCAGTGGTTAGCCCACCCAGTGAAGGAATTCAGAGTCACAGGTAAACTCTCTTCCTCCCTGGACAGAACTTAGCACCGATTTTAGGGAGCCCATAAAAAATATACAGTAGTGTGATGAGGCTGAATAGAGAGAGAAGATAGCTTGGCAAGCAAGTAAGCCTCATTAGAATAATTAAAGGGACTATTAACCCAAACTAACCCAGACATAACTTGAAATGTGTTATGAACTACGTATTATGGAACATTTATTTGATGGCTCAAACATTATTAAGTTAGTAATCTCAATATGGTTCTACACCTCAATTTAAAGCTTTTCCATTTATGTGTGGGTATGTCTTAAATCCTAATTGGAATTCTGAAAGGAATGCTTCAAAAATGACTACCTTTGAATGCAAATAGCTACACTGGCCAAGAAGTCTTTTAAAATTGCATTTGAATTTCTCAGGGGCCTTGTTCTTTAACTGAAAGGAGAGGAAGTTCTCTGTGCCACATGCAGGACAACTGCAAATGTTTGAAGATGCTCAGGGCACCTAATTGCGTACCGGGCATGTGGTTATCCAATATATGTCTTCTCAATATGCAACTTATATTTTCCCAGCCTTCAAAGCAAGATTTCTAATTGTTCTAAAACTGATTACAATATGTCTGCCCAGAACCCCCATAAGAGGAAAACAAATTGGTTGGCTATAAAATGATAATACTTTTTTGGCTTTATTTCCTATTTTTTTCTCCCCTGTGGTATTCACTGTAAAATATTGCCTGCTATATGTAAGGCTGTAGGCTATGCTGGATCTCTCTTGGGTCTCTAATTGAATGTTTTGTAGAAGGAACCAGAGAAGACCACGGTGCAGGTGAGATAGGCAGAGCCTTGCTGGCTGCTATGAGGAGGCTGGTTTTATTTTGGCAAGAGAAAGCAATTAAAGGGTTTAAAGAAGGACAGTGATGTGAACTGACTTCCATTTTAAGAATATCGATGTCACTGCTGGATGGAGAATGGATTGGAGGAGACCAAGGCTGGAGGTGGAGAAGCCAGTCAAGAAGGAGGATGTTGCAGGAATCCAGGAGAGAAGATGGTAGCCTGAGCCAACAGGTGGCAATGAAGTTGGAGAGTAGTTGGTGGACATGTTTTAGAGAAAGCATTGATTTGCTGATAAACTGGATGCGGGGGTAAGGGAAGGGACATCGTCAAGGGTGACACCTAAGGAGTTTTTAGAGTTAGATTATTTACTGGGGAAACTACACTTCTTATACCAAAAAGGGGATAAAATTATTTGGGAAAAAAGGGAAAAAGAAAACAATGCTAAGTTTCATAATAAACTTAGTGTCCATTATGTAAATACCTATTTGGTATTTATATAATAGAGGCTGGGATTGAAAATTGTGATTGAGAATATGGTTCAAAGCCCCAGTGCTCCCTCTCTCTACTTGATCCAACTGCCAGCTGATTCCTCTTTGATTTCTAGTTGTTCTCCAGAGGTTGTCTATACCAGGGTTGGAACTAGGATTCATTTTGATTGTGAACTTGCTCAATTAAGGGTGATTGGGAAGATTTCAGTCAAGGCACAAAGATGTAGTGATTGCGAGCTAACGGGAAAGGCAGATGTCACACACTGGCCACCCCCAGCTTATTTTTTGTATATGTGCTGCTGAAGCAAGCACCACCCCCAGCTGAAATCCCATTTGATTTTGGTCTGCTGTAATTAAGCATTTTCCTTTTCTGGAGCTCACTGTGAAATTTGGAGAATAGGCCCCCAGAATATCAGGGCTGACATTCCTGACGTATACAAAATACACAGACTATTGTCCCCATGATCAGCTCATCTTGGATGGCCAAGACTGACCACACCACTCCTTTGAGGGTGGTTTGTGAGGATGGATGAACTCTACCGACAGGCTTTTCAGGAAGTGTTCTGAATCCAAGTCAGGACCTTAAAGGTAAAGTCCCTCAATATCTGCATATATGTGGAGTGGCATCCTCTGGGAGTTCCGGAAAGGGCAAGGCTTGCTATGGCAAGGCTTCAGGGAGGCTCTGTCGGATCCTACAGGAAGGTCCCAGGCTCCCTTGACTACGCTCCCAGAACACAATAGACCTCGCACAATCACAGCTCAGGGTGATTCATTCTCAAATCATAAAACACTTTTCATTTCCATCCTCACAACTTTGCATGTCAATCAAGCTGACTGTGATGAACACGTGAATACTTGCTTTAGAAACCTGGCCATGCCTGAACTAAACTTCACTCAGCTGTGGCTTCGGTGGGCTTCAAATTCATTCCCCACACAGGAAATACATTACTCTCATCATCGCACTGGTTGCATCGGTCAATCATAAGAGTTTAAAATGAACCCAAAGATCTGAATAAATTGCTGAGGTTTTCTCATTTTCCCCCTAAGCCTAGGTTTGCCGTTTGTAGTTCTGGACTCTGCTGGGTGCTCATTAAAAAAAAAAAAAGTCAAAAACAAAAAAACCCACTGTTTTAAGGAATTTGATTCTAAGAAGATGGCACTGGTGTCACATTCTTGTCAACTCATAGGTCTCTTTCATTCTTGTAAATGTTAGATATGCATGAAAAGTGGAAAAGAAAGCTCTGATTTGCAAAGTCCCCTCCAGTTCTGTCTCTTGGCATTGATGATACTGAGTCCCTAATTTAGCATCTCTTTTGTGGCTATTTCAGGCCATGCCCTTTACACACCTTATCTTGTTGTTACTGCCCTTACTTCATGGTGGGGAAGCTAAGGCTCAGAGGTTAAGTAACCTTCCCTCCTTCCCTAAGGTATTCAGGGGTAGAGCCAAGATTTGTTTTCCAGCCTGTTCACACCAAAGTCCAAGCTCCAGCAGCACACCCACAATGCGTCTCTAACCATATCTGAGCCAATCTTCAAAATTTTATACATCTAGATAGGTTCACATTCCCCTGCTTTTTTGTGCTTCCCTTTGGAAGTTACTGCTCTGTAGATTTTAATCAAGCCGCTGTATTTCTAAACCACAGCACACACTGCCCTTTGCAACTCCGTAAAGAATGCCAGACCTATTTTCATAAGAACCTCTCCTTACATGACTGACCTTCAAGAGACCTTGTAGTCTGCAGTAGCCTAAAGGTATGACAGCAATTTTAATTACCTTCTTGGCACTTCCCTCACGAAACATTATGAGAAATTCCCATGTCACTAGGGCTGCTCAAAGATTAATATTTAAGTGGGTAGGTCCTTCTTACTTTGTCCTGTGAAAGCATCCCTGATGGTGTTTTTTAAATTATTAAATGAAAGCAATTATTCAAAAAAAAAAAGGAGGCTATATAGCCTTGTGGTTAGAGGCAGGATAGCAACTGAGAGACTCGTGAATTCTAGTCCTTGCTTCCTGGCTGTCTTGATGGATGGCCCTGAAAGTCAATCGTCATCTCTCTGAACCTCTCTGGAGACATCGATGAGCTGATATTTTCCAGGGATGTTGACAATAACCACATATTTAAGAAACTCAAAAGACACTTTCAATACCTCTATAAACTTTTATTTTCTTTATTCAAATTGAATGTGAACTAATTTTAAAAACATAACATATTAAATTACACAAACAATAAAATAAAGCCATCTGATGCCAAATAGATATAAGGATACCTTCCAAGTTTTTTTTTTTTTTTTAATACGTATCAAGCAGAGTATAGTATTTTATTTTATATTTTCTCTTTGAGAGATTGATTGCTGTGCAGGAACTTAGGAAAAACCCAAAAAACAAAACAAACCCCGAGACAGCCTTGGAGGTACAGTGAAGCTGTGGTTGTCATCTTGCCGATAGTGGAGGAACTAGGACCCTGAGCAGGAACCCAACATCTCTCAGCCAGTCCCTGGCGGAAGGCTGAGGTCCCTAGGACAGAAGCTAGCTCGATTCTGGGGTTGACATATCTGAGTAGGTGTCTATATTCCTGCAAACATGTTGATGGAGCATCAGCCTCTGCTGTATAGGCCTCTGCTGTGACCACGGTAAATAACCATCATGCCAACACGTTTCTCAAATAAAATGGACTCGGGAATTGAAACTAAACCAACTGTGAAAGGTAATCTGGGGAGATAACACCAGTGATTAACGCAGTATTGACTCAGAGGATGAGCCAGTTCTTAAGCAGAGAATTCGCCACGTAAAGGAATGGTTTACATGGTGTTCACAGGGGTGGGGGGATGGTTTGCAAGAGGAATGACATGAAGGCGAGGAAAGAACGAGGGGGAGCTGGAGGGAGAGGCACGTGGAGCCACACGCGGTGCCACACGGGAGCAGCCCTCTTCTCACAAGCCTGTCCAAAAAACAGAAGAGAAGAAATACCAGTTGCCGTGTGAGCCAGATGAGTAGGAATGCAACGGGTTAAAATGAAATTCAGTACAATTTCATTATTTTTTCAAAGCAATCAGCCTGTGGGTCTGTGATACGCCTACATAATCATGAAGGGTGTCGGAAAATGTCAAGCTTTTACCTAGTAACGATTGAGCAGCTGGTTCTGTGCTGCACGATTCCATACATTCCAATGTCACAGAGGAAAAAAAGAAAAAAACTTTCCTTCAGGGAAAGACATCTTTTTCTTTTTTCCTCTGTGACATGGGAAGGCTTGGATTTGGCCAATGCGAGGGGAAAGGTGGCTTAGCATCCGGGACCTTTCTGGCTCTGTTCACTTGGTTGGCAAATGACCATGGAAGGGAACTTGTTTGGGGGTCACTGGGGTGTGGAGTAATTGCCAACAAATGTGTGCTGAAGGAATGAGGGGGCGAACGAATGAAGTGCCACCGGGATGATGGTCCCTGCTGTGTAGAGGAGACGTGCTGCCTCCCAGCTTCCATTTCTCAAAGTTACTTTTCTTTGGCTGTCCAAAAGCTCCACTTAGGATTTTAGAGCTGAGCTATTTGTGGTCTCTTTAAGAGCAGGCCCACGGTAGCAAAATCGTTCTGGGGCCTCAGCAAAAACAGGGACATCTCAATACTGTGGAACAAAGACACATGTGGTCATAGAATGAATGACCAGCTCTGTTCACTTGCTCATTCACATGCTCACTCAAGTGTCAAATCTATATTGGGTGCCTAGTACTGATTTAAGTGCAGGGGATAAACAGCGAACAAATCAAAGCCTCTGCCCTCCAGTGGGCCACTGCAATGGTAGAGAGACAGACGGTAATCAAACATGTCTTATGTAATAGGTGGTGGTGATGCGGGCTACGGAGAACAAAGGACAAGTGTGAGGTGGTGGCCCGTTTGGAGAGCGAGGCCAGGGATGGCCTCTCTGAGAAGGGGACATTTGCGCAGAGAGCCTGAGCACTGCAGGTACCCAGGGGAAATGTCCAGGGAGAGGGGACAGCAAGCACAGAGGCCGGAGATGGGAATGGACTTGGCACGTTCCAGGGTCAGCAGAAGGTGGCATGAAAGGGAGAGAGTTGCAGATAAAGTAAGAGGGGTGTCAGGGGCTGGATCAAGATTCTGGGTTTTATTCTGAGTAAAATAGAAAGTCATCAGAGGATTTTGAGCAGTAGAGTGATATAATCTGACTTACGTAAAAACAGTTGAAAAACCTTTGGCCTAGTGAACCAGTCTTCCTTGGTTCCCATGTTAATACTGGAGGCCAGTACTGGGCATTTGGGGCTCCCTGGCAAAGCGTGTGGTAAAGACACCCACTCCTCCAAGGTGAAAGCAACCCCAAAAGGGTAGGGATACCAGGGGCAGGAGTCACAAAAGGGAAGCTAGAGGGCGACCAAACAATGGTAGAAATAATGTGTGAGTGAGAGGGGGGTGTATGGGGGGGACTTGGAATAACTACTCCTGTTTGTTTCATCCTGGAGAAGGCAGGTACTCACCACGGAACTTCATGAAAACTGACAGTGTTAAATGACTGTGGCATTAAGATGTCACAATTACACTTCAAATCCCCTGATTCTCTTGAGCGCAATAAATCCATGGAATTTAACTAAAATAAAAACCTGAGCTCTCCATGTGCTGAGACACGTTTTTAGTTGTTTCTTTAAATTCCCAACACTCCATAACTTTACTCTAAAATGTTTTCTTGGACTCTGTTCGTCTTTCTCTCTCTGTCAAGATTTTCCAGAAAGTGGTTTCATCCCTCCATTTCCCAAGGTCAAGGACATTCCTATCTCTCAGAAGTGGGGGCTTCTGGCTGGCGTCCTCCCGCCCCTGCCCATCTGGGGGACAGACCTCTTTCAGAGAGCTGTCACAGCAGCCATTCAGGCAGGGCCAGGTTACCAAGGAGGAACCTGATGGGTAGCAAGTACTCAGTAAATGCCTGATAGCTGAATGAATGAAGGACCAAATGAATGAGTGAATGAATAGGAGCTTTGAAAAAGATACAGACATGATGGGAAATTATAAGCATACATAAAAAACACTCACTTGAGATTTCTTAATTAGCAGGATTTCTCTGTTAAGACTTTGCATCTTACCTAATTTTAGTCCAAAGGCTTTCTTGCATGGCTCCCTTAACAGTCGTATTTACTTAATAGCTAAGTGAGCAGTTCCTCTTGAACTTCAATTTATTTTGAATCCCTAATGAGACTTAGCTTTCTAGGTTACACAGGAAGTCGGTGTCTCCCCTGACAGGTGTCTGTCTCCTGAATGTTTTCTGAGTGTCCTTTTGACTCACCACTCTCAGATCTGCAGGCATTTATTAGTTTCCTCCTACCTGGAGCTAGTTCAATTTAGTTCAAAAAAATATTAATTGTTCACGTGTGCCACACCCTGCGTCCTGTGCTGGAGGAGAAACAAAGATATTATAAAATAGTACTCCAACTAGAAGATATCCTCGAATTTTCAAAAATTCTCAAAAAAGCTTTGTAATCATGTGCATTTGATATTAAAGATATTTTAGCAGAAGCTAAAATCACAATCGAATTCTGCCAAGTACACCCAGATCGTTAGAGCCACCGCCTCTTAGGATCTAGACCATTGTCACGCAAGTCAATGAAGAAAGGCATTTTTCTACCTGCCATTCATTTGCTGCATTTCGGTCACATGGTCCACCCCCACACAGTTTTTTTCTTTTCTCCTAAAAATGCAAGTAAAGCTTAGGCACACAATGAAAAAGACGGTATTATTCGAAATCTTTGAGAGGCTGAAACATTAAAAGCGACTTTGGGGAGTGGGGGAGCAAAGGGTGATAACATTGACACTTGGAAAATATGGTAGAAGAAAAAACGCAGAGCATGGGGCGGCGCCGCACTGAGAGTGAGACCCGCGCTGCCTGCAGGGTGGGGGTGTGCTGCAGCGGCCTGGGTGTGGGCACAGGGCTCCCGGCTGCAATCCACAGAACCTACTCTAGGTAGTTCATCAGAAAAAGAGTTTGTTTGAAAAATACATTAGGATGCTCACGGGGACCAGAAAATTGATCTGGGAGGCTACACAATCAGGAACAGCATCCAAACCATCCGACAGCCACCCACTCCCCAGCTTCGCCGTTGATGCTGAGCCCTGAATGCTGAACCTCTCTGCCTCCCCATTGCCCCTGAGGACAGATGCTTCTGCTGCCATTCTCCCAGAAAGTGGTTCCACGGTGCCTGATGCTCATGTCTGAATCGAATTGTCCTATGTCAGTGTCTGGCCTACATTCTACCTATAATAGAGATTGGGAAAGCTGGTGTTCTGGTTTCTTCCTTGGAGAGGTGGGACTTGAAAGGTAGAAAATTTCCCAAACATTGGAAAAGTGTTTTGGGATAACCCCAAATATGCTAATTTACCATTTTGATACACTCTTTGGATGCCCAACATCAATATCAGTTCTTATTTCGTATTTAAACTTCCTCCAAACAATAATATTCCCATGTAACATAATGCAATTATACTCATACAAACAAAAACTTGCTCGTCCTTCTCTTTTGGACAAGGGTAGCACATGTACTTCAAGAACACGGTTGCTGGGTGGTTTCTACTCCTCCTCGAGTTCTGTTTGACATTCTATAAATTATGAATTAAATTGTGGGGGTGAAATTCTAAAAGTGGGAAGAAATTGAAAGTCATCCTACTCTTGACCAATGGGGGACTTGAGCTGGTGGATACTCTTTTCTTTTGCCCCTTGGGTGGATAACGGTGGGTTGTATTTTACACAGCTCTTTAGAGGAGTCCTATAGAATCAGACCCCAGCTTCTCACAGTGGTGATCAGCTCCACAGTGCATCCTTGGATTACCTTTCCCTCTTTCCATGCTTCACACCTTCTAGTCCCCCCCTCCCAATATAAATTATCTGCAAGGAAACCTTTGTCTCAGCTCTGGCATTGGTGGGAACCTCTGGATGACAGAGTTCTAGACATACCTCTCCCTGAGTACTTGGACAAAACACTCCACCCCACACAGTTAGCCTCTTTGTGCCTTTCTGTCCAGTGGAATCAAGAATGCAAAATAATCAGGTGGCAGTCGTACCTCCTAATTCAGTGGCTTCATTGTTGTGTTTGTGGACAGAAGAAATCCTCTCTTGGGAACTATTTTGTAAGGAGAAGGGCTGTCCATGAATGACTCTGGGTGCTCACAGTGACTGGGAATTTGGGGGCACCTCTTCTTCCAGAAAGAGGAGCTGGCTACATTCAAGCTCAGATTCGCACAGAACTGCAGCCTTTCTCCCTTCCTCTATCCTCCCTCTGGCAGGGGGGACTGTGACGTGGGACCCAAGGTCCCTAGGTCTCCCAAGTATCCCATGTGCAGAGCAGCTGGCTTTGCAGACAATTCCGTAAAGAGCTGGTAGACCAAACTCAGGCTGCCTGGCACCAAGAAGCTTATGCATTTCCTCATTGAAAAGGCTCTTTTTTCATGGTTGCCCTATAAGCAAGGAGTCCCATGGGTGGGGGTGGTAGTGGTGACGGTTATAGTGGTGGTGGTGTGGTTATTTCTTGCAAAGTAACTGATCTTTCCGAGAGTTGATGAGGAGACTAAGGGATGGTGTGGAATATATCCTGACCCTTCATGCAATAGGTGACAGTACTAAAGTTTCTCACCTGGAACTAGAGGCATTGAGAACTGTAAACCAGGGAGCCCAGATGCTCCAGCGATAAGATGCAAACGTTTTAATAGGGTTATTAGGAGTGATACAGTAACCGGTACCACTCTCACTTCCAGCTCTCAATTTCATTATTCTGACTACGGGAGAAACAGCACCATCTATTGGCCACTGATTCACAGCACACACAGTGTCCTGTAGGAAGGCATCTCACTCTCTCAAGGAGTTATCGCCCTGCTGGCACAATAACTAGGCCATTCCATTGTGCCATAAGACCTTCTGTTTCAAGAAATGGGATACATGGTAAGACAAGAAATCCTATGAACCTCAGCCTCTTGTCTCAGATACCTGTACAATGAGCTCTTTGGTGAGAAGCATTGTTACATGGAAATAAATGATAGCGAATGAGGCAATTTGTTGAGTTCATGGAAGATGTTGTTGGCATAGAGAATCCAAATCTAGAATAGTTATTCTAATGAGGAAAAATTATTGCCATCTCCACAAGGAGAGGGTTTTCAATATACTTCTCCTGTTTGCAGTTGTCTTAGTCTATTTTGTGTTGCTCTAACAGAATACTTGAGACTGGGTAGCTTACAAAGAAAAGACATTGAGTGAGGTCATGATTCTGCAGGCTGGGAAGTTCAAGAGCACAGTGCTGCATCTGGCCAGCTTCTGGTGAGGGCCACATGCTGGGTCCAAATATGATGGAGAAGCAGAAAAGCGAGCAGGCATGTGCAAAGAGATCACATGGAGAGAGAGAGAGGAAGCAAGAGAGTCTGGGAAGCAGAATTCACTTTTATAACAACCCACTCTCTGGTAACTAATCCATTCGTACAACAGTGAGAACAAATTCACTCCCTCAGGAGGGCATTAATCCATTCATGAAGTATCTATCCCCATGACACAAACACCCTCCACTAGGCCCCACCTCCCAACACTGCCACATTGGGGATCAAATTTCAACATGAGTTTCAGAGGGGACAAAGTCAAACCATAGCAGTAGTGTTATAACAAGTCTCAGGATTGGTCACTGCTGCTGAAAATTCATCAGCAGTGGCAATAACTACATTAGGCTTGGTGAGAAGTCCTTGTTGGACCAGTGTATTGTGTCCACCCCTGCAACCATGGCCACTTTGTCCACAAGGCCATTGAGCAAGTGCAGAGTGCTGTGGAAGGGCAGGCTGACATCCGCAGGGCACAGGGCGGGGAAGCTTCCACCTACATACTTAGAACCTCTCCACAATGCGGTCTCTTGTGACCATTCCAATCAGACACAAATATTCTCCCATTTGGGGGCCTGTTATGAGATGTCCATACACATTCCTCTCCCCCAGACCTTCTTTCATGTCCCTTACCATCAACTAAATTGTTAGCCACTGCCCATGACACAGTGTGGATCTGTCTCTTGGGCCATCTCTCCTCCCAGGCAAAGTGTGCAATGTGGACCACTCAAAGTTCTGCTCCCTGGGAGGGTTTCCTTTCCCCACTGTCCCTCCCCCTGAGTGGGGCTATAGTTTAATTTCTCTGGGGCCAGCAAAACTTGCAGAGTCATCTGTAAGCCAGATTTGACTTTTTTCCTCCTTGGTGACCTGCTCCTTGGGAATTCCCCATGAGACCATGGCTGTGAGGGAGGGGTAGAGGCATGGCAGGGGGCACACTGAGGGGATAAGGCACCGATTGCCCCTGCAGCTTGTGAATTCAGTCAACCGAATTCTGGGTGGAGCACAGTGCAGATACCTACCACTTCCACCTGCTGAGGGTGTGCTGCTGGGCTGGGCTTGGTGGATCAAATCACTTCCAGTTTAAGATGGGCGGTTTAGGTCACATGGTCACCTATTGTCCCATGGTCAAGCTCTCAGTAGCAAGCCCCAGTGGCAAACCGAGAGTTATTTCTAAAAGGAAAATAATTACTTGCACAGGCAAGCTTGGCTTTGCTCCAAAAGCTAAGAGGCTGCAGCTGTGCTTCCCCTCCTGGGATTTGCCGCAGGCTCCACGCAGCATCCAGGTCTGCCACAGATGCTCTGAGCACCATTAGCTCTCCTGGGCCACACGGGCATTAATGTGGAGCTGCTGACAGTGGGGCCAGAGCAGCTGGAGGGCCTTCCCTTGCCCAGGCCTCTATTAAAAGTAAATGAGTCCGAGTAGCAAACCCAAAGGTGACGTAGGCTGCTTTCAGATGCCAACGAGTTCCATCAGCATCTGTGCCTTTCTTATTGATGGCACTAGTATCTGCAGGCCCTACAAAGATTATGGTATTGCTTTTGTCTATTTTGGGAGGCAGGGAGGGACTAAGGAGTTGATACTGGCTCTTCCAATAATGGACAGCCTTACTCCATGAGTCAAAAAGCCATTATGGGAATTCCGCAATTGCTAGGGGTAGCTATTCCAACTATAGACTCAGGAACTGGATAAATTATCACGTAGTTTTTCACTGAGAAAACTGAAGTAGTCAGAAGAGAACTTCCACAGTCTACCACCACCACATCCGCCCACTTTCCAGCATCTGCTCCCACTTCTAGTCTGTTTTCCTACAACGCATGTTTCTGTAACAATGGGCATTAAATCAAATATTGCCAAGTAGGGACATGATGTCACCACAATGTGGAAATTGGGTTGGTTCACAAGTGATTTGTTTCCCTTTAGCACATTGTTTTGTATCACCGGCTGAGCACAGCTGGATGCGAAGGACACCAGTGGAATGGGCTGAATGCGCAAGCTGCAGAATATGGCACTTAACATGACGCCACCGCCACATGCTCTTCTTGGTTCTGCTGGGCACAGATCGTGCCTTGGCCGGGCAGACAGTGCTGATTGTGCAACCCGGCAGCTTCTACCCTTCCTATGCCCCATTCTGTCAAGGTGCTTTGCCCTTTTCTTGAATAGGTGAAGTCCTTTATTTACTGATGTATTTATTTAGTAGGAATGTCTTTTTAACTGTGCTGATATTTTTATTAAGATTGGAGTTTTTGTTAGTGCTCGGGTTGCAAAGTTGGATAGGTTCGGAATGGTCTGCCCCAACCCCACTTTTTTTCCCTATAAATTCTGTTATTTTTAGTGCATAAATTTGAGAATGAAAAAATCTTCAGGAGCGTACTTATCATACTATAGCAGAAATGTCTGCATGCTGCCTTTTCAACCGTGGATACATTATTCATGCTCCTATCTACAGCTAATTCCTCCACTTGTGGGCTGCATTCCATCCTCTTACTCAAGGACATCAAGCCAGCACTTATCCCCTTTTTCCTACTGCATCAACTTTTTGTCTTTCCTGGAACTTTTCTTTCAATATAAAAAAAAAACATGCTGCTACTTCTCCCAACTTAAAAAAAAAAAAAAAATCATTCTCTTGATTCCACATGCCTTACAAACTTAATACCCCCATTTCTTTGCTCCCCTTTTCTGAAAAACTAGTTGAAAGAGCTACCTCTGCTCACTACCTCCAGCTCTGCTCCCATTTTCTTAAGCCCACTGCAGTCTGGTTTTGTTCCCCCCTCCACTCCAAAACCCCCACTGTCAAGGTCACTAATGACATCCTCATTGCTAAATCCAGTGGTCAACTTACAGTCCTACTCTTATCTGGTTGGTTAGCAGCATCTGTAGAGTTGAACACTCCTCTTCCATACCCTTTGCTCATATCCCTTTGAGCCAACCACACTCGGTTTTCCTTCTACCTCACTTGTTTGCTCCATCTCAGTCTTCTTGGAGATTCCTTCTCTTCTCCCAACTTCTTAGGATTGGAAAAATTCAGGGCTCAGCCCTGGTCCTCTTCTTTTTTCCCCTACAGTTGATCCTTTGGTGATCCCATCCAGTTTTATGCCACCTAAATACTGACAATTCCCTGACATACATCTCCAGAGTAGACCTTTTTCTTAAACTGCAGATTCACATATTCAATTGCCTACTCAACATCTCCACTTAATGTTTAATGCACATTTCAAAATTAGCAAGTCCAAAACTGTCTAGCAGCAAGTGTAAACAAGACTTGCTAGTTTAGACTGTCTAGACAAGTCTAAATTAGACTGTCTAGACTAGCGAGTCCAAAACTGAACTTCTGGTATCTCCCACCAACCCCCACAGCCTTTCCCTTCTCAGTTGACAACTCCACGTTCCAGGTTCTTAGCAGAAATCCTGTGGTCATTCTTGTCTCCTCTCCGTCTATCACCCTACACATCTAACACATCAGCAGATTCTGCTCGTTCTACTTTCAAAATATGTCCAGAATCCATCTGCCTTTTACCACCTTTCTATTGCTACAATCCTGAGGCAAGTTACCATTTTCTCTGGCTTGAATTATCGCAAAAAACTCCCAATGATTTACTTTCACCCTTTCCTCCTTACAATTTGAAATATGGCAGTGACGATGATCCTTTAATATATGTTAGATGTCACCTGTTAAAAACTCTTTCGGTGCTTTTCAGTAAAGGCCAAAGTCTTCAAGGCCCTATCTGATCTGACCCACCACCTCCATCTGTCACTCACTACCTCTTTAACCTAATCTCTCTATCCAGTTTATCCACTAGCTGCCAGTAGTATCTCTCTTCCCCACTAAATTGTAGCAACCAAAAACGTCTGCAGACATTGCCAAATGTCCTCTGGGGGACAAAATCATCCCTGGCTGAGACCACTGCTTCAACCCAAGGAGCAAGGACTATAGGAATCTTGCTCTTTTTCTTTGCGCTGTCAAATTCTAGCAAAAACAGACAGCTCACACATACTGCTCATATTCCTCAGGTCTTTGATGTTTCCTAAAGCATCAGGTAAGCACAGTAATGATAAACTCTTTCAGCATCACATGTCATAAACTTTCTATAATACCAGTTGTATCCTCACTGCCTTTAACCCGACCAGGCCGGATAAGATAACCAATACAAATTCACATTTCTGGGGGCTTGTTACTTGAAACCCCTCCGAGTATCAACCCCCATACCAGAGTCCTACCTGCTAACAACTGAATCTGGAGTTTTATCTAAAATGAAATGTATTAAAATTAGTAGGTAGCTTTCAGAATTTTCTTGGAAGGCCAGAGAGATAACCTTCGAGGCTACATAGCCAGAAGCACCGCAGAAACCTCAGGATAGAGATGTTCTGATGAAGACCACTTTGTTGCTGCCATTGGGAACAAATGCCACACTTTGCACAAGGTGAGTGTACCTTGATACCAGGGGCCTAGGTTATGTACAACACCCTGGCTAGCAAGCAAATTTTCTGGCTTCTGCTTTGGAGAGGTGAGATTGACAGGTACGAAATTTCCCAAGCATAGGAAGGTTGTTCAAATGGCAATAAAGTAGCCAACAAGTTGAACCACTGTATCAGGCTATCGAAAAAATTAGAGCATATATTTTCCTCAACTTACTGTTTCTTTTTCCCAGGTAATGAACACAAGAAACATACTGAATTTCTAGAAATAAGGGTGAGGTGACAATTTATTAATCCTTTTAAAAAAAAAAGCAAATGTCATTTTCCATTATGTTGAAAGATACTGGCTTAATTCATATTATTCTCATTGACGTTTTACATAATATGAGACATATAAAACATATTGGAAATACAAATTATTTTCTTTCCAATGGAGAAGAATAGACTCAAAAATTAAGTTAAATATCAAAAGAAGTTACATTATAAAAGTTTCTGTATTTCTAAAAATCTGATAATTAAAATATCAACATCTTTGTATTGATTGTGATACACTTACGTAACCCTTGAAAACTCATTTTGAAGATGAAACTTTTGCTCAGAAACAATGTACGACAGAGGAGATCTTTTCACATTCTGAAAGAATATAAAACTTAAGAGTCTTTTAAAAATATTCACTAACTGTTCTTTGTTAAAAACATTAAGCACTTTAGAGTATAAAGCAGCAACTCTTACTAAGAAGGTGGTTAATCAGCCACACCTCCTGCCTTAGGGGGAATTTGCTTACTTGGAACTCTGGGCACTATAACGAATCCTAGACCAGCAAACTTCTCCTGCTGTACAGATAACGTGTAAGGACTTGAACCTGGCTGATGGCAGCCAGCCTGCTACAGTGCAGAAGAGTGTGACTTCTTGTACTTATATATGAATGCGTCTGTCTTTCCAAGGCTAACTTTGTAGCATTCTACTGGTACCAAAGAGCCAAATGGTGACATTTTTTCTAGGCACTCCTGGTTACTGGCTTCAAATGAAGACAATTCTGTCTCTGATAAGCCAGTTGTTTCTTCCAGATTCAAGCACTTTTTAATTCCAGGTTCATCTGTGTAACTGTTCTTGGAATTTAAAGGGATGCTGCTTTCTTCGCAATCTTTAAGGCGCCTGTGGTGATCTTCGCTAAGCAACAATACAATGGTTCCACCAACACGAAGCACTCTGGGACAAAAAACGATAATTGGTATGAGTATTTCTTTCTTTTCACACAACAAACAATCCCACTTCATTTAAAATGTTTGGTGTTTTTAATTTGAAATTTAATTTTATCTATTTAAATACAAGAATTTTTGATAAATTAGGTACTATCTTCCATAATGCATATTCATTATAGTAATTATGAATTCCCTAGTACAAATCTGCTTTAATTATCTATTTTTACTCTACTTAAAAGGCAAGCCTCAAAGTAATTTGTAGTCACATTCTAATAAGTGATTGTACAAAGGAAAAGGCAGTGACAGAATCCTAAAGAATCAGCATATTTTAAAGGCAGTAAGTAGGCCGATGGCAGAGGAAAGTTATCAGGAAAGAGGAGGACATGAACAAAGAAATGAATGGCAAAGGAAAGATCAGGAAAAGGGCAGACCTTGAAATGTCAGCTTTTTGAGTAGAATTCACTTACTCAATCATTCAACCAAAGTCTGTATAGCACTTATGTAGAAAAAGTGATGAAGACACTTTTTCCGGGGTCCTGTGAGTTGTTAAGGAGGTGACTGGCCAGTAGGAGAGGGGCAAGCGAGGAGTGCGTTAACTTACAATCAAGGCAGGCGTGAAGTGCCTGGGAACGCAAACCCAGGCATGGGAGAGGGGAAAGTCTCCCAGAAGGTGAGATACCCGTGTTGGACAAGCAGGAGTGAGCCAGGCAAAGTGACAGCGAGGGGCTGGAGCAAGGGAGGGTGTTGGAGGCAGAAAAAGCAGCACACACAGGAGGAAGTGGAGAGGAGGCAGCACTAACAGTGGTTCAGTAGGTGGGTGAGTCAGAGGCAGGGTGCCGGGGTACAGTGAAGAGTTCCTCCTGGAACATGCTGATGTACCTAAGGAGCGCTTAAGTGTGGACTCCACCTGATAGCTGGATACCCAGCCTGCAGGTGATTAGAAAGACCGGGGCTTGAGGTGGAGATAAAAGAGTTTCAACAGGTGGATGGCATCGCCTGGGTGGCGGTACAGAGCAATAAGAGAAAAAGGGCCATGAAGCAGAGACTTCACATTTAAGGACAGATAGAGGAGGTAGCCCATGAAAAAGATATCATAAGAGAAAATCTGGACAGCAGTGACAATCACGGAAGCCAAAGGAATACAGTTTTGAGAAGAGAATGGTCTCAACAGTGTCAAATGCTGCAGGACTAACAAGTGGCGAGAATTATAGGAAGTCATTAGTGAGCCTAGGGACAGCAGTCCTAGTTGAGGTCAGGAGCAGATGCTGGTCTGCCAGAGTTGAGCATGGACTGGAAGGTAAGGAAGCAGAGATGTCAAGTGTAGACTATTCTTTCAAGAAGTTCAGCTGTATAGACAAGAAACAGGGTGATAGGCTGGGTACGGTGGCTCACGCCTGTAATCCTAGCACTCTGGGAGGCTGAGGTGGGAGGATGGCTTGAGCTCAGGAGTTCGAGACCAACCTAAGCAAGACTAAGACCCTGTCTCTACAAAAAACAGAAAAATTAGCTGGGCGTGGAAGCACACGCCTGTAGTCCCAACTACTTAGGAGGCTGAGGCAGGAGGATTGCTTGAGCCCAGGAGTGTGAAGTTGCAGTGAGCTATGATGACGCCACTGCACTCTACCCAGGGTGAAAGAGTGAGACTCTGTCTCAGAAAAGGGAAAAAGAAACAGGGTGACAGCTAGAGATATCAAGAGATAAAGGGAATCTGCCTCATACCTAGCAAAGACGTAAGCAGCTTAGGTAGCTTTCCCTCATCTAAGCCATCAACAAACCCAGACAATCCCATCTCCATCTACTTCATTCATGGTTTGCCTGGACCACAACAACAGTCTCCTAGCAGACAGCTCTTGTTTCCATTCTTGTCACCCCTCCCACTCTCCCTTCCTAGTTCCCACACAGAAGACAAATGCAAATCCCGGCTAACTCTCATTGCTTTCATCATACTTCAAATAAATTCTAACCTCCTTGCTATGGCACACAAGGTTCCTACACGACCTCACCCTCACCTGCCTTTCCAACTTCACGGCCTGCTTGCTTCCTTTGCACACTGATCTTCCTTCAGCTGCTCAAACTCAAGGTGCTTCTTGTCTTAGGACATCTGGCCTTGCTGTTCATGCTGCACTTACTACTCATTCCGTTGTGCGCCTTCTCATCATTCAGTCCCCAGAGTTCAAATATCACCCCCTTGGAGAGGCTGTTCCTGACTACCTATATCAAGTAACCCCTGCTTTCCTCTCATGCTCCAGCAAAATATCCTCTTTAATTTCCTTCATCGTACCAATCATGCTCTGAAATCATCCTGTTTGTTTACTTATTAACAACCTGTCTTCCCACACTGGATAGTCGGAGTCCTTGTCTGTCCCACTCACTTCTTTATCTCTAGGGCCTAATACAACACAAGGAGATGCAAAGACCTCCAAAAGTATCTGGGGAAGGGATGACGATATTCTTCAAAGAACAAGGAGATGAAGAGGCTGAAGATAACCATGAAAAGTAGGCAGACTACGATTGTTGAAGAGGAAGGAATTGAGAGGATAAATTTTGGCAGGAAGAAAGAAACCTCTTCTCTGAGAGAAGAGGAGGTGGGATGAGGACAGATGTGCTCATATACCATAAGGCAGAAACAAGAAAACATGTAAATATCTCTAAACACAAAAAGGCAAATACACTTAAAATAATAAATGAGATACTATATTTTAACCTGGCATATTAACAAAGATAAAAGCATTGCCATACTGAGAATGACAGGATTATGAGAAAATGAGTACTCCTGAAGACAGAAATTAGTATAATTTTTTGGGACAGTAGTGTAGCAATAACGCATCACAAATATGAAATGTGCATAACCTTTGACCAAGCAATCTCACTTCTAGGAAATTATATAACATACAATAGAAGTAGTAGAATAGTAGTGATAATAACGGTGATGATAGCTAATATTTATCGAGTACTTATTATGTGCCAGGCACTGTTTTAAATGCTTTGTATTATATATCATTTAATCCTCAGAATTATCTTTTCGAGTATGTTCTATTAGCATCGTCATTTTGCAGATGAAGAAACTGAGGCAGTATGGTTTTAAATAACTTCATCAGACAGTAAGTTTGAAAAACTGTGCAAGGATGTTCAGAGCACTGTTCTTTGTTAAATAAAAAATTGGGAATCACCTAAATGTTCATCCATAGTACAGCTGCATAATGGTACATATGTATAATGTAATACTGTGGCAACTATTGAAAATTATAATGTACATTATAACAACTGATCAGAAAGGAGATTCATGACACAGTGTTGAATGGAAAAGAAAAACCTGTTACAGTACAAATTAAGGATGATTCTATTTATGCACAATAAAAAACATGTATCTACTTGTGCATATATACATGGCAAGATATCTAGCAAGACATTTGCCAATTTATTTACTGTGAATTTTTTCAAATAATGGAGAAAATAATAAAGTAAAAATTGCCTGAAACCCTGCAACTAAGAGATTAACAGTTTTGATAAAAATCCTTCTAGGCATCTTTCCATGAATACACACATACAATTTCTTACTGAGAAAGCTATTCAGAAATTATAAAGCAACATTTACCAAATTGTGCTCCTCCAAACTAGTGTTGCAGTGTTTGATGGTGATAATATTAATAACACATTATTTCTTGAAAAAAAAAACTTGGTAGTAAGTTGGGGAAATTCTGTAGCAAACAACATAAGAGATTTCTCTTTTGCATGTGAACTTGCAAAATTAGAGGTAGATGACACAAATAATCCTAAAGTATTTGCCCATGGAACACATTAAGTCTAAACCACCTACTACAAAATCCTCTGCTCCAGGCAGTCTAGTGTACTCATTGTTTCTGGGACATGCTTGTTACTGCATATTCACTCAAGAAATACTGAACATCTGTATGTATAAAACACGATGCACTCTCCTTTTTAATTTTGTCTAAACTTCAGATTATACTGAAATCTTGCCTCTTTCCTGAAAGCATCTCAAGCCTCTTTGGCACACAGTGCCTTCTTTCGAGCTGAGCAAGCTGAATTTCGAATTTTCCTCATATGTTCTGCTTGGTTATATTTGAGAGGAAAATTCGAACATTATACTTTTCTGAATTCCTCACAATGCTCTCTGCACCCATAAAATGGTTACTCCTTAAATAAATTAAAGGAGGAAATAACTGAGCTGAGAGTGCAGAGCTCACGGCACCAGAGCAATCATTTTCTGACAATCTTCTATTCTGATTCCATGGAAGAATCCAGCTCTTATTACATACAGTGCCAACTATTTCCACCACCTATTATGAACAGGTTTACTGACTTCTTGCGTTTTTCTTACTTTCACTAACACAATTCTCCATGCCTTCCATTTTCTAGCTAGGGCCTTAAACTATCAGTAAAGCATCAAGAGAAAAGTGCACTTAGAGATATTTTTATATATCCCCATCTACTTCCCAAAAGGATCTGAAGTGGTTTCCGTGAAAAAATCAGGTGAGAAATAACAGATACTGAGCACTTTCTAGGAGCCTGACACTTCTAAGAGTTGTAAATCCACTGAATCCAAGAACAATGCTATGAGGCATTACCTAAAGATACACAAAACAGTTAAACGACATGCCTATGACTGAAGAACTATATAAATAATGGGGCCAAGAGTGGACCCAGGTAGTCTGGCTCCAAAGCCTGCACTCTTAACCACTGTACTACGCTACACTGCCTGCACAAAACCTCAAACCATAAAAAATCAAAAGTCAGACGTAAAGGTTGGGGGCAGGTCACAGGAGAAGGAAAAGTCCCTTATATATCCAAATACATACACTTTGGTCCTACTGAAGTATTCTAATTACATAGGAAGTCTTGAATATTCACCTTCCTGATTCTCAGGTAAATATCTGAACTGACTGCTACAATGTGAGGGCAGTTATATCCATTACTGTCTCATTTTCACTTACCTGGAATAAAAACCAAACCCAGCCTAGAGAAAGTTAGACTAGTAAAATTTACTAGTGCCAAAAAGGATTGTCTACTCAAAATACTGCCCTCTACTGAATCGTGGAGATATCCACAATATGCAGCATTGGATTTTTAGTTAGGGTACGCCATTATCTCTCTGGAAACTTCCAAGTTAAACGCAAGTCACTAGTCACACATATTACTAGTAGGTTAGTGTTACAGAGGGAGAATAATCTATTAATAGTTAGGGTCAAAGGCTGTAGTTATCAAGCCTGGCTGCACAACAGACTCACCTTGGGAACTTTTAAGAAATATCGATGCCGAGATCCTACCCCAGATCAATTAAATCAGAGCCTCAGTGGGGAGGAGTGGAGAATGAGCATCAGTATTTTTTAAAAGCTCCTAAAATGATTTTACCATTAGGTTGCAAAATCTGCTCGAGGGGGGCATGATACTGGGCAGAAGAAAGTATAGGTGCTCAGAAAATGTCTGAATTATAGGTGCTACTCAGAGGGTAATATATCAAGAATTAGGTAACTGGGTTGCAGGGAAAGTTCCTTAGAAATAAGATAATCAAAAAAAAAAAAAAAGGAAAAATAAAAAAAGAAAAAGTTAGGTGCACCCAGCTCACAAAATATGTGAGATGGCTCTTAGCTGCGCTTAGACATCATGTCAAGCTTTAATTTTCCTTACAGAATGTTAACTTTGACACTGAATTTTCTCCATCCAAAACACATGCTCATTTTTCAAGTGGGGACACACCAGTTACATAGCAGGCTCTTGAACATTTATGTTGTCCACCTCCATCAAATGCCCAGCTAGACAATTTAATATCAATTGACCTCTTATATTCACGTCCATTCATTCCTGTATGCATTCTAAGTTCTCTCCTTTACCAACTTAAATGGATCAAAAAACTATATATCCATGCCTCACTGTTTGAACCTCTCAAAGAAACACTTCCATTGAATTATATTCCCTTAGGTCAACATTAGGAACCATAAGACGAATATTTCTGCATTTTCATTTCACAGCCAATAATGAAGGTGTTGTGATTCCGTGTTACCGAGTGTTTCTTATATAACAATTCTGTTCTGTTGTTTAGTTGCTGTGTGATTATGAGAAAGTTAATGTTTCCAGACTCCAGTTTCTCATCTGTTAAATATGGGAGGTTAACACATAGGAGGCGGGGTTTTTGTGAAGGTTAGAAGCAAATTAAATTTTTGCTTTAGCCCCATGACTGAAATATAGGTCACTATTTCATATATTCAAATTTCAGGCAATAAAAAATTAATATTTTTCAGAATAAAATTTATAGTGTAAGATGATATGGAATAACATTTCAATTATAAACTTTTGACTTGAAACCTTAGAAAATTAAGCTACAAAAACCATGGGAAATTACTACAATGCAATCAGACCTTAACTGAAGAGCTATGATATATTTTGGTTAAATGCCCAGCAGCTAAAAAATTATGGAAATAACTTCTACAACTTACCTTTCCATTTCTTGTAGAATGCTTTTGATGTCCTTTCCTAACTTAAACTTTTTCCCAAATGGAATGTCAGAAATAATAATATCAACACTTTCTGAAGGCAATGGCAATCCTGAAATACAGAAATCAGAGAATCCTATTACAGTAAGGTCAAATATTTACAACTTCAATAATGAGAAAATTGAAGTACACAGGATTAAATAAAAATTCGGTCTGCTACTATTTCTAAGTAATTACAAGATACCCAAATGCTTTCAGAATCACTAATGATAAATGGTAGTTATTGTATTCTGTTCTTTGAAAACTGTTGTTTAAAGTATGATAAAACATGATGTAAGTTAAGCAGAATTTTAAATTAACCAGAAAAACCAGAAAACTCAATTCTCTAAACGTATTGCATTTGTAGAAAGTTGCCAGATCCAGGAAAAAATATATTAAGTTGTCTAGAAAAACCTTTGACAAAATCATATTCTACAACTTTCATTTCCCTTTTTAAAGTTGTATGTATGTATGTACTTATTAACTATTTAGAGACAGCATTTCACTCAGTCACCCAGGCTAGAGTGCAGTGGCTGATGATAGCTCACTGCAATCTCGAAATCTTGGGCTCAAGTCATCCTCCCACCTCAGCTTCCTGAGCAGCTGGAACTAATTTTTTGGTAGAGAACAGGGTCTCACTATGTTGCCCAGCCTGGGATCAAACTCCTGGCCTCAAGCAAGCCTCTTGCCTCAGCCTCCCAAAGTGCTAGGATTATAGGTGTGAGCCACTGCATCTGACCCAAAAGTTATTAATATATGTTTAGATCTATTTATTTTTGAAGGACAGGATTCATAGCTATCATTGCATTTTTAAAGGGAACTCAAAAGGTTAAGAACACCTACTTAAGTCCTAAGACTAGAGAAAAGGCTACACAATCAATAATCAACACAATGAATATTATCATTAAAAATTATAGTATCTGATTATTGAATCTAAACTGCTTTATCATCTTAATATTTTCTTCTTAGAAGTTAAATTATCATAAGGCAATACAGTATACCCTATCTTAACATCTGTATCTTCTAAGTATACTTTCTACTTATTTATTTCCCACTCATCATCTAAATTAAGTTAGATATTCATGAGGAAGGAGATGCCTTAATTTTCATTTTCAATAGCATTAAATTCTATAGAAATGTAATGAAATTTAAATAATCTTTATGAAATAGCACATAATTTTTTGTTGGCAAGAAATTAAAAAACAAAACATCCTTTGTAATCTGGCAAAGTCTAATGACTACTTCTAGATCTCTCCTAGTTCTAACTCTAATGTGAGCTTAGTAGAAGAGTAGATTGTTAGAAAAAAGTAACAGGATAATATTATTTTAAACCTAGAAGTTTTTTTCCGAAGTTATGTTTTAACTTCATGCACTTAGTTTTAAGGTGCTGATACAGGACACATCCATTTGAATACTATTTCTAAACACTTTTTGCTAAATGATTAAAAACAATAAATAGGCATAGTTCTTAAATGTTTTATGTTCGAGGAACCATGCAGTAATTTACTCTTGAATTTAATCCTAAATCTTTCTTTCACCTTATTACTGTCCCGCCCATGCACTCTCTCACACAACCCACACATGAATTAGCTGTTTAATTTTTCCAAATTTGGTAACATTTTTTTTCTTTGGGTTGTTCTTCATTTTTATCTATAACTTTCCTATTCTATACGATTTGCTAAACTGCTTGAAATAATTTTAGAAGTAATAAACTGCACTTAGGGAGAATAGAATAGTTTTTTAAAAATTTCCAGAACTAAGCAGTGTCACCTAAGCTTTTGCTGATGTGGTTGTGCAGGCTCTGGCGTCGGCCAGCTTGTATTTGGCTCTGGTACTTACTAGCTATGGGACAAATTTATTCCTTCAGTTTCCTCATCTACGAAATGGAGTACCTGCCTCAGAACAAATGAATGAGGTACTGTATGGAAAACATTTAGGACAGTGCCTCAGTAACTTGGTTATTGAGCACTCAGTAACTATTAGCTCTACTGTGGTTACTATTTACAATATCCTCTCTGACGTCTACAGGTGACAGCCAGGTGGAAACCGGGGGCCAGCATCCTCCAAAACAGCTCTGCAGAACACAGCATTCCCTTCTCGCTCCTTCTAGTGTATCAAAGGCCTAGGCAGGGCAACCACTTCTAGGTGAGTCTCTTTCCTACTCTCCTTTCTTCCAGCAGTGGTTCTCAAATATGAAAAAGTTCAGGAAACATTTCACTAATGAGCCCTTTTGGGGGAAAAAGCATTTAATACAATCCAGACATTGAAGAGATGAATCAGCTGAGAAATGGAGAAAGCCATGGTAAAATGACGGGTGATAAGGATTGATTTAAATATAGAACCAATTTAAACAACTATGAGAATTACTGTTAGGGGACAGAATATGAATGTTGTAAACCTGGATAATAGAAAAAATAGCAGAAAGCACAAGGAAAGAAAATAGGAAAAAGGATGTGCCTAATTTTATAAAAGTCCTCAATCAACCTAGTCTTTTGTTTAAATATATACATAACACATATGATGGTCACCACATCACAAGCATCAGTATCACCTGGAAACTACAATTTGGTGTGTATGAGAATTAACTGAAGGGCTTTCATAAAACACAGATTCTTGGCCCTACCTCCAGAGATTTTGATACAGAAACTCATAAACCATGAGTAGCTGACCCACAAGATTCAATGCACAGTAAAATCTTTTAAATTATTAAATGCTTTGAACTGCCTGTGAACTAGAAGTTAGCTTGTAATGAGCTAAGATTCTGAAATGGAAACATAATTCAAAACAAACAAGTAAAAAAATCATCTTTTTTACATCTCTGCAGGAAGATTCAAGAACACGAAAAAAATTTTTAGTTTTAAAAATTGGTTGTTTTGCACAAAACAACTGCCCTATTTTTCCTCCTTCCAGGAGAAAAATGGGTAAAAATTGCTTAAACTTGGGATTATGGCCCCAAGATATTGTCTTCCAATGGTTTTTAGTGGCCTTCAAGGTATCTTTTTATGCATATATTTAAACAAAAGACTCAATTTCTCAGCTGATTCATCTCTTAAATGTCTGGATTTTATTAAATGTTTTTTCTCCAAAAGGGCTTATTAGTAAAATGTTTCCTGAATTTTTTCACATTTGAAAACATTTGTACTGCTTTGGTTTGTACTAAGATAATATTTTGGGGGCGCATTTTGCTTCAGTAATTTTGTAGACAAGATCTCAGAACCTTGTAAATAACCACTATTCTACTGTCAATCGCTCTATTTTACTTTCTGCTTATTTCCATTGTGGCCAAAACAAATTTTGAAGTCTACTGCATTTGATTATCATCTTCCCTTGCTTGGCTGCTGTTGGATATTTTTTTCTTGTATGTTATTATTCTTTTTCTCATTTCGATATATACAAGGGGATATAAATCCTTCAATCAAATTTCAACCTGCCATCTTAATCCAGAAGTCTCTAATAATTAGTCTTAAACATGCAAAATGTAGTTTGACATCTGGATTGGATCATATAATTTACAGTCCAAACAAACACTTCTGAGAATGAGAATGCTAGAAATAACTAAACCTATGTACTTTTGAAATATTATCCAATAAATTGGTTTCTTATGGTGGACCTAAAAACATATTTGTGCACACTGAAGCTTTTTAAAAAACCAAACTTTTAAAATAGTATTTTAACACTAAAACAAGTAAAATAATTATTTGTGGTATATATTCTGGTATATATACTGATCAGTTTCTTACATGTATCTAATCCCATGTTATCATTGGTATTTCTCTGAAGAATATAGTATTTTAATATGGACTTTTAATTTTTTCATAAAATTGCCCGCATTCTTCTTTAAAGTTTCATTTTCATGTTTAATAAACATCCCTTAAACTATATTTTTATTTGAGAAACACTCTGTCCACAAGTGCTTAATATCTATAGAGCTCAGAACAAATTCTGGTAAATGGAGGATACACTCAATTCTATTTCTTTCATATGGAAAGTGTAAATATTTCAGCCTTCCAGTTCGCAGTCCCTCCACTCAGAATGTCTTTGACAAATAGGCTCACAGCCTAAAACTCAGGTAAGTTGTTTCTACTATTCTGTTTTACCAAATTTAGATGCTGCAAAATTAAGGCTTTCTCAATTTCATTTTATTCCATTCTAGACTACACATTTACCTAATTAAAATTAAGAAAGTCATCAGAAGATTTTTTTCCATAAGGATATCCAAAGTATATTTACAGAATTTCAGAATTAAATCTTGCATATTATCGAGCTTTCAATAATTTGTTCATTTTCCTTCACGTTTTTAGGGAAAGATGATAATGTCTTCCTGTTACCGGCTTTTTTTACTAACTGCAATTCACCAACAAATTCAAAGGCTAAAGTTTTTTGGCACACCGTTTGTTGAATTCTTTGATTACAGATTTCAAGCATATTTTGAATAAAATGCAAGCAAAATTAGGCAACTTGTTTTTTCTTAAAAAAAATTTATAGCACCCTTGTATTAAAAAGACACTTTGGCTGATTTATAAAGTAGTTCTTTGAAGGCTTAAACTCTTAAACCAAACTAATGATGGGCAGAGAGAAAGTGTACTGCCATGCCGGAGTATTTTTTTTGCAGTCAACCATTTATCACAATAGTTTGCCGTTCAGTTACTCTGCGTATATTTAAAAAATAAAAGTGTTGATTATTTTAACAACTTAAGTTTCTATTTCAATTGACAGAACACTGCAGCCTGTTTGGAGGTAATTATGACTTATATGGGTACCACATTAAATTCTAAGTACTCTTCTGTGCTTTTAGCAAGAATATTAACTTTTATTGTGATGTTGTGGTCTACCAAATTAATGCATAAGCAGACAGAAATGTAATGCTCAAATGAATTTACAGTAGCATTCACAAAGAAGTTTCACCTTTGACAGAAAAAAAAAACCTCCTAAATTTCCAAGAACTGGGGATAATCCCCCCCCCCAAATCTGAACCACTATTGGAATTGACTTAACTGATTTTCTTTCTGAATCATCTGATCATATTGATACAAAACTGTCAACATTTAACTATTTGCAAAAGTTTTCTGCTAATGGAACTAGCATATTAAAGGCAACAGCTTTGTTTTACTTATGTGCATAACAAAACTTGAAACTGAATATAAGCAATATAAATTTAGAAGAACAGCCATTTGATCTAAAAGGAAAGTCATGCTTCAGAGAGTGTTATTTAAAAAGCACTTTCTTCAGCTGCATGTAATAAATAGTTGGCTTTGTATTCTTAAAATATCTACTAAGTGTTGAAGTAAATGCTAGATGCTTCTACAGGCAGATTTGTTTCATTTGGTCTGTGGTATCACCATGGCCCTCACAGTAGATAGTAAATATCAACAAATATTTCACTCAAGTTATGTGTTCATCATCAGCTATTTTGAGAAATGGAAACTCCGTACTTTGTTAAAAATGCATTTTTAAAAACTTATTGGTGCTGAGTTTATTACAAAATAGAAGTGCTGCAAAACAATAAAAAAGGCCACACAATAAAGTCTTTGTAGTAAGAGCATGCAAACAACTCAATGGTGAGCTTCTTATCTCCAATTTCCCACACATATTTCATGTATACCTAATCCATCATTTTCCACATTTCCCTTGATGCCCCAAATGGGCAGCCTGGCATCTTCATGAATCACGCAGAATATGGCATGGGCCATAAGACACCTGCCTGGAACACCAGGGGTCCAGCCAGCAAGTGTAGGACAGCTATGAGAGGAGAACACACTAATGTACTGAGCACACTAGTGTATGAAAGAAAACACAACCACCACATCATGGAATTTTTATGGGTGTCTTGAAAAAAGTATGTCATACTAGAAAGGTGGAAACACCTGAGAATGAAGCATAGGTGTTGCCCATAATCTTGTTACACACTATCACTTAAGTGACTATGAGAAGCTGTAGAATGTTTAATGGAAAGAGTGAAAACGTTCCCTTTATCTAGCTCTGATTTTGGCATTTTAAATCATAAATGTGTTTCTTTTACTCAAATCTGTATATGTTACAGCTTCTGTCTTATACTGAGAATGTAAATATATCTGTAGATTTTTTAAAAGCCTCATCACAGTTGCGATTTTCTAAGATAATCTGTAACATAATTATTTGTTTCATTCCAAATTTTCATAATTAAAATTTAGTGATAAATGATTTCTCCATGTTAAATGATCATCTCTTTTTATACTAGTAAAGGGTTATAAAACAATGTGAATGTTGCTAAAAAGGTAGAAGAAAATAGTCATTAGAGCACACAAAGAATGAAAACTGTGATTCTGCAGAAACATAAATCATGATTGGACTATTACTAACGTCCTAGAAATATCGATGCTTATAGATGCCTTTAATTCATGCTGTGTGTTAGGTAATGTTCTCTATGTGTTTATGTAATAAATCCTCACCATAGCCTTATAAAGTAGGTATTATTATTTTCATATTATAGGTAAGAAAATACAGAAAGGTCCAGTTTTTTTGCTGAAGTCCATACAGTCAAAAAAACCATGGTGGAGCCAGGATTTATACTCAGTCTGACTCTGAAGTCCATGCATGCTCTTAATTACTATAGTATAAAGGAGTGAGATCCTCAAATCTGTCAATGTTAAACAAGGGATTCATGGGTCTCAACATTCTAAATTGTATTTATAATTGGAGCACTTAAAGGTAAAACTAAATTAATAAAGAAAATAAATGCTTTTATCTAGCTAGAATGTCCACCTCTAAAGTAGGTGCAACAAGGGCTAATTGTTAAATAGTTAATATTTGCCCTTATGTTAGCAAGACATAGTTCCCTTAGACTGAAATTTAAAATTAAAAGGTTGTGATGATGAAACAGCCTAAAACTTTCCTCCAGAAAGTTATCCTAAAAACAAATAATTTACAAAAAAATAATCTACAAATGACATGAAAAACATTTTATCTCAGTAGTAAGCAAAGAAGGTAAATTTAAACAAACCTATCAGATTTGTAAGGTTTTAGATACTGTAATAAAAATGACAATACCAGTATCAATAGAGCCTTAGAGGAATGTGCACTCATGTCCGCTGCTGGTTTGACGTGAACTGTTACAACTTCTATTCTCCCTCTGCCTTCCCCTGTTCCTAGGAGTGTGTGCCTACGCTTGGGCACAGTCCCATCCTTTGCCAGGGGCCTTGAAGATAGCAGATCGCGATTCTCTTCACTCTCCTGCATCATGTCAAGTGCCTCCTTTTTATTTGATCATTCCCTTTAGCATGCAACCGTACTGTACTTAGAATTCCAATTTCTATTTTCAAAAAATTCCTGCCTGATTTTCAATACCCTTCCTTTCAGTTACTGCCCCATTTCTCTGCTTCCCTTACTAGCCAAATTGCCCAAGACAATGCTCTAAACTAGCCGTCTTTAAGTTACTTCCTCCCGTTCTCCCCAGAGCCCACTCCAAGGAAACAGCTTTTGACTTCTGCAATCACCAGGCTCATTTTACTTCACCAATGGGCAGCAGTTGACACAGTTGATCATTCTCTTTCTTGGATTCTCTTAGTTATTCTCTTGCATCGCTGGCTGTTCCTTTACCAGATGATCACCTTCCAGAACTCTAGGCATCTGAGTGCTCCAGGGCTCAATCCTCTTCTCTACTTATACTCATTCCCTGGGTGATCTCAGGAATTTAAATGTTATCTATACTGGTGATGCCCAACCTCTCCCCTAAACTCCAGACTTGTATACTGAGCTACTACCTTGACATCTCTTGGTGTGTAACGATCATGTGAAATTTATTAATAACAGGTCCAAAACTCTAACTTGTTCCCCCTTCACAGACTTCCCCATCTTAGCACATCTTAGTAAATAACAACTCCATCCTCTAGCTGCTCAAGCCAGAAAGCCTCTTCTTTTTCTTTCTCTCATACTCTGCATCCAGTCCAACAATAAATCCTGTTGGCTCTACCTTTAAAGATCTACATCTGGTCTCCTCTTAACACCTTCATGAATACTACTGTGGGTCCCGCCACCATCATTTCTCACCTAGATTATTATAACTATATTTGCAATAGTCTTCTAACTAGTCTGTTTCCATCCTTCCCCCACTGTAGTCTAAGAGTGATCCTTTCAAAAACTAGGATTTATTTGGCTACCTAGTGCCACAGAGAAACTCCTCTACCGACCTTTTTTTTTCTTAAAAAAAAAAAAGTGGAGGCTGGGTGTGGTGGCTCATACCTGTAATCCTAGCACTCTGGGAGGTGGAGGCAGAGGTGCGAGGATTGTTGGAGGTCAGCGTTCGAGACCAACCTGAGCAAAGGAAAGACCTCATCTCTACCAAAAATAGAAAAAAATTATCTGGGCAACTAAAATAGAAAAAATTAGCTGAGCATGGTGGCGCGTGCCTGTAGTCCTAGCTACTCCTCGGGAGGCTGAGGCAGCAGGATCGCTTGAGCCCAGGAGTTTGAGGTTGCTGTGAGCTAGGATGACGCCACGGCACTCTAGCCTGGGCAACAGAGTCAGACCCTGTCTTAAAAAAAAAAAAAAAAAAAAAAAGAAAGAAAAGAAAAGAAAAGAAAGAGTAGAGCACTTTTGCTTGTTTTTTAAAGTGAAACCTTATGGAAAATTTCCCCAAAGTGAAAACAGATAAAAGTGCAGCTGGGAGAACAGCAGAGGGCCGATGGCCAACTCAGTACTCTCTCCCCCAGTACTCTCACCTCCAAGTGCTTTGAAAAATGTAAAGGGATTGAAAACCTACTACTCCAGAATCACTTGTGAAATGATTTCAGTATTCCTAAAAGTTCAAAGAAATAGCATTCTTAAAGAAATCTGGGTTCATGAAAGCTTGATTTCAGTCTAGTTACACCTCACTTTGCTCTAGAAACTTGTGTTTTATGCACAGAGTCCTATTAAAAACTGTAGCAGAAAGGCTAAAAATCCAGGCATTGGCAGCAAACAACTATTAGGTCTCAATCAACAACAATTCTTTTTTTTTTTTTTTTTTTTTTTTTGAGACAGAGTCTCACTCTGTTGCCTTGGCTAGAGTGAATGCCGTGGCGTTAGCCTAGCTCACAGCAACCTCAAACTCCTGGGCTCAAGCGATCCTTCTGCCTCAGCCTCCCGAGTAGCCGGGACTACAGGCACATGCCACCATGCCCAGCTAATTTTTTCTATATAGTTTTAGTTGTCCGATTAATTTCTTTCTATTTTTAGTAGAGACGGGGTCTCACTCTTGCTCAGGCTGGTCTCGAACTCCTGAGCTCAAACAATCTGCCTGCCTCGGCCTCCCAGAGTGCTAGGATTACAGGCGTGAGCAACAACAATTCTTTGGGGCTGCTTTGTTACGGTTTTACACAAAAGTTATCCTAGCATTTTCCTCTGTTGATACTCATCTTTACTACTTTTCCATTATAATACAAAAATTTTAAACAATATTTTGTCCCTCCTGATTACAGCTTTGATACTGGGGCCTATCTACTACCTATTCTATTCACTGCCAAGAGAATACAGTTTTCTTACCTGGGGATTAAATGTGCTAATTTTTAAAGGAGAGCAGTGTAATCTGGGAACAGGAATAAAACAAGGAATGCGAGGCTTCTCTACAATAGTCTACGTATCATGGATCTTAGGGAAATATTACTGTGATTGGACTCAGACTTGATTCCTAGTCATGTCTGTCACTGCTGACTCCCTTGCAATTAAACAGGGGGTAATATTTTCCTTCTGCCTCCCAGGGGACCAGCTGTCCCATTTGCTGCAGACTTTCCTGGTTTTAGCACTGAAAGTAGTGGCTTAGCACACTGAGACGGGCTGTCACCTTACTCCTGTACATCTCAGGTAGAAAGAACGTAAGATAATTCAGGACATTTCACATGGTTTATCTGAAATTCAAAGAGTTTTTTTTTATAATACTGCTGTCTTTATTTTATTCCTATATTAACTGAGCACTGGTTATGATATGAGAAATGAATCAGATGCAACAAACACATCTTAAAAAGGCATGCTTTTGTTTACGTGCTTATGGAAACTATGTAGTTGTTATTTCCCAATCATGAAACTTTTGAAAATAAAGAAGTTACAATATTGGAAGTAAATTGAGTATTAGCCTCACAGATACATTACAGGGTAAAACAAATCTTTTCAATATGGAAAATGAGTCCTGTTTTATACTATGATTTTAAATATATTTACGTACATTCATTTTCTCCAATTTTTGCATTTTTAGTATCTTACCTATGACAGAGACTTTAAGTAACTCAATTTTATCCTTAAGGCCTGCAGCTTGCAGATTATCACATGCACCTAATAACTGTGAGTCGCTGACATCAGCACCCACATAATACACATCCTATGGGGAAAGAAATTCATATTTTAAGTATAAATAAAACTACTACATACTTTTTATGTAGTTAATAAAATCTATTTGCATTTTCTCAAATGATGAAAATGAAATCAATAGACTTTAAAATTCAGGTTAAAACAAATTTATTCTTTTAAAATGATATTTAATAGCAAAAAATGGAAAGTTTTTTGTTAAAATTTAAAAATCTGTTAATATTTTACAATTACAAATGCCTAAAGAATTTAGACATTAGCATAATCTGGGCCATGGCTAATTACTGGAATTCTGTCCTATTTTCCTGAAGTTATTACAGTATTTTAAAAAAATAACACAGCGATTTAATCCCTCATAATCTATTTTGACTATAGTGGATAACTCATAATTATTAATTAAAAATAATAATCCCCACATAGACAATCTACTTGTAAATAACTGGTGACTACATGTATACTGATTAAAGGAAATATATTGCTTGGTTTACCAAACTTGAGAACTTACTGGCCATTCCTTAGCAGCTTCCAAAAGTATTGTTCCAAGTCCACACATTGGATCTAAAACAAATGCACCAGCCTATAGACAGAAATATTAATTTGGTATTAATATTAATAAATTATCATTATAAAATAAATTAATAAATATTAATTTTACCACAGTAGCTGTTATCAAAGAAACTTGAAACTTGAGGAATCAATCTTTTAAGAGTAAAGATTCCTTTTTATACTTTATTAGGAATCTCAGGTACTTTAAGCCTTACAGCAAGAGTGTGCTCAGCATGTTTAAAGATTAGGAAGGAGGCCATTGTGGCAGAAGCACAGTGAGCTTTGGGAAAAGGTGGTGACAGCACCAGAGACATAGCCAGGGGATTCCAACAAGATCGGCTGGAGTGTGCTGCATCTCGTAATGACCCCCAGACCTTAGAGGTTTAAAACAACATGTAGCTTATGCTACATGCCCACAGGAGGGCACTTGGGGCCTCTGCTCCTTGCTCTGGAACCCAAACTGATGAAGCAATCACCATTTGGGGTGCTGCCCTCACCATGGCAGAGGGGAAGAAAGCACGACAAATTGTGCACTGACTCAGAAAAGGGCCACCTGGAAGTAACACACATCTCTTCCACCAACATTTAACTGGCTAAAGCACGCTCGTCACATGGCACACAGTCTCAAGGGTCAAGGAAAGGATAATCCTACCTGTACCTGGGTGGAAAATAGGAAATTTGGAAGAAAAACTACTTAGTCCCACTCTGGGAATCACATCATGTCAGATCTTGCAGGTACTGTGAAGATCCTGGTTCTATTCTGACTGATGGGATATTATTGGAGGGTTTGAGTAGAGGAGTCACGTGACATTACATTTCAAAGGGATCATTCTGGCTGCTCTGTGGACAGCAGAACACAGAAGGGTAAGAGTGTTAGGGAGGCAAGAGCTGATGGTGGTTTGAATTAAGACTGGTATTGGTGGAAGTGGTGAGAAATAGTAGGATTCTTGATATATTTTAAAAAGAAGAGCCAAAAGGATGGATTGGACATGGAATGTTAAAGACAACAGTCTGGAATGACTGAAGTTTTTGACCTGAGAAACTGGAAGACCGGAGTTGCCTGTTTCTGAGATGGGAAGGGTTTGGGAGAAGCTTTAAGGGAGACAAGACCTGACATGTTAATCTCAAGATACCTCTTACAGCTCCAAGTTCAGATGTCAAGTGAGTTATTGGACATATGAGTCTAGAAGTCAAGGGAGAGGTCCAGGATACAGATATGAATTAGGGAACAGTGAGCATCAGCCAGTTTATGAATGGTACTTAAAGCATCAGAAGTGGAAGTGATCATCTAGGAAACAACATAAGTTAAAAAAGAGAAGTCTATGGATTGGGCCCTGCTGATCCCCTACACATAGACACTTGGAAGATGAAGATCCAGCCGTGCATGCTGAGAAGCAGCACACACTGACGCAGGAGCAGGACCTAGAGTGGTGAGGAAGCTGTTTCAACAAGGAGAGCGACCACAGTGTCAAAGTGCTAAGAGGGTGTCAGAATGCTAAGATGAGCAGTTCCGGTGGAGTATTGATGATAAAGCCTTGTGGCAGTAGGTACAAGAGAGAATGGGAAGAAAGGAGGTAGAGACAGCAAATACAGACAATTATTTTTAAGAGTTTTTCTGTGAAGTAAAACAGAGAAAGGGGTGGCGGCTGAAGGAACATGTGGGTTCAGGAGAGGTTTTTATTTAAGTTGAAAGATTTTATCAGGTGTCCAAGCTAATGGGAGTGACCCAGTAGAGAGAAAAGTCCCTAAGTACGCAAGAAAAATGGAATCCAGTAGACAAGTATTGGGGTGGAATAGGGACAGTTCACTTACTGTAATGACAATAAGGCAGAACATGTGGACACAGATTCTTATATATTCATAGAGTTGGTGAGAAAAACACGTTGAGGCTCTCTTCTGATTCTAATATTTAAGTCAAGTAAGAAGCAAGAGAGTTAAAAGTATGGGCAAGAAAATGACTATAATGCTAGAACATAAAAGCCAAGCTGTCAAGGAGGGATGAGGACAGGTGCTAGGTAAAGGACAGTGGTCAGGTCAAATGACTGGAGGTCCCTGTGGGGCTGAGGGTTTTGTGACAGGGGACTAGAGGAAGCCAGCAGGAAAGAGAAAGAGGTTAAGAACAGGATTCCCAAAACTGCGATTTTTGGAATGAATACCTTTCTGGGTATGACAAGGTCTAGGATGTGACTGAGGCAGATCATTATAGGTAGCGAAGCCAAGAAACTAAAGGCAGGTTATTGGGTGGTTATGGAGATCATAAGGAATTAAGACAGGAATAATGGCCCACACTCTTACAGGAATGATGGAGAGAGATCTGTATATGACTAGGACAATCTGATGGAATGTGCTTCAAAGGCACTGAGAGGTTCTGGACGGAAGGAAAGAAACAATCATCTATTATACAACGGGCAATGGTGGCAAGCAGGACACCTACCCACCTTCAGGCCCAGTGTACTCAGGCTGTGGGAGAAAAGCCATCTACCACTTGGTATGTCTACAGAGGAGGCGGAGTCCTCAGTGGACAGCCAGGTTTCAGTCAGAGCCCATAGGGTACCTAAGAGAAAGAAAAAAATGTTCTTCAGAAGAGAGAAACTTTCCCCTGGCACTAAATTCTGAAGAGAATATCTTATGGATCCCCCATGAAGGGGCAGTGAGTAACAAAAGGAATAATAATTTAAATGGCAGTCCTGTTTAAAATTAATAATGGTATGGGAACTAACTTTTATTAAGACCTCAAAATGTACCAGAGACTGTGCTCTTTCCCATACCCCCACCCCATGGTCTGTGTTCAATGATATAATAATATGACCTGAGCTATCTTTAAATGTCTTTATTTTACCTTAGGACCTTTTCTAGCCATGACATTTGTGGATATAGGCTGAAGCAGAAAAGTATTTCTTTATTCTTATAAAAATAACTAAGATTTATTGAACCTGACTTTCCTTACTTGTTATGATATGTAGGAAGGAAAATAATTTATAGTGAACATGAAAAACATCTAACATCCCCATTTTCAAATTCCATTTTTAGAGGCGCTGGCCTACCCAAGGTTGAGCTGTCTGTGCATGCTCTGGAAACTGAGCTCTGAAGAGGGCACTGGATGAGGCTGGATACTGGGATAGCTTCCTCTGTGGGTCATCACTACCTTCCCTCCAAAGGAACTCTGCTGTGCTGTTGCTACGTGCTTTAACAGACCTCCTTTGCCAGTGGTCACGTTTAGAGACATTTCTTACTCTTGGTATTAGCAGGGCAAATACACAGTAAGGAAAAATTTTATAGAGTATTATTTTTGGATATTTTTATGTTTATATCAAGACAACGGTAACATTTCAAATTTGTAGGTGGTCGTGTCAATTTATATTTGAATATAAACTGTGGTGAAACCACTGGCACTTTGGAAAAAAATTAACCGTACCTCTCTCCTTTTACTAAAAGAAATTTGGACCGAAGATTTAAACCAAACAAAAAAGCAAATCATAGTTACATGGTAATCTCAAAGTAGCTCTCTCCTCTATTCCCAACTCAAAGCTATTTCCTTTCACTGAGCGAGATCTAGAGGCAACTGGTGCTAAGAGAAACCCTGGGCTCTGCTGGGGTCCCAGGAAAAGGAACTAGTATGGGTCCTCCTTGCCGTGGGGTGGGTGAGTGATTAGAGAACAGCACTGGAGCCCGGGAGGGAGAAACCGTGGAACCAGACGAGAGCCTGGTCTTCAGAAATCTATGGACCCCAAGGGACACTAGTGAATTTAGATGTTTCCTCCAGGTGTCTCAGCAGGGCTGACAGATTCTCCATATACTGCTGAGCCCAGGGGTGCTACAGATCCATTTGCCTTTTACCACTTACAGGATTCTGTCCATTTAAAATACTTAAACAACCACATTTTAGCTCCAGTGAGCCAACAAAGAAAAAATAATGGCACATTTAAGGGGCGAGGGTTCCTCGGTAGCTAGAGAGTAAACAGGCAGAATAATCAGAACACATACCTAGTAAACTACTAACTACTGAAACAGAACTACTAACTATTGGAGGAGACAATTAAATAACTGAATAAAAAGTAAAAGATTTAGAAATACTCAAATTTAACACACACACCTTCCGGAGGCTAAAAAAATCCATGGTTTTTAAACTAGAAATATAAACTAGTTAAAACAGACCATATCTCTGTGACTCTTGTTAAAAACTGGATTACAATGTTCAAGAATAACTCAAAATGCAAAGCCAACATATAAAGAGATGGAAACCATGTGAGAAAGAATAAGAAATTTGAAAGACAGAGCCAGGAAGCTTAACATGTTTACAACAGGAATTTCAGAAGTAGAAAAAAGAAAACAGTTTAAAGTTAAATTTACTAAAAAGTTGAGGCAATAATAATTAAATAAATAATGGAAGAAAGAGTGCCTGGGCTGGAGACATAGTAATTTTTATAATTACTATAAATTCCAAATAATAAATATTATAATTTTAATTATTATTACCATAATTGAAGCTAATACTTAGACACTATCTAGATGCAAGGCACTGTTACAATCACTTTATTAATGCTACTTCATTTAATCCTGTCATGATCCTATGATATATTATTTTCATTTTACAAACAAGGAACTGAGGCACAGAGATGCTAAGTATCTTGCTTAAAGCTTCCCAGCCAGTAAGTGGTGGAGCCAGAATTAGAATCCAGGCAGTCACACTCACCAAGGCTGGGCTGAAAAGAAAAGACACATACACAAGCATATTGTGCTAATATTCCTGAACTCTAAGATTAAAGAGAAAAATCTTACAAGCTTCGAAGCAGAAAGAATAAAGTAGCTATAAAGGAAAAGAAGAAGCCCACCGTCATGGCCTGCTCATTTATAACACTGGAAGCTCACAGACAATGGGAGAAAAAAACTGCCAACTCAGGAATCACATACCCAGTTAAGATGGGTATACCCAGGATGAAAAGAAATTTGATGATATAAGGGAATTCAGATAATATATTGTTCAAATATTAATCTGAGGAAAATATCTAAGCAAAGGCTTTTAACCAAACAACAAGTAAACCAGAACAGAGGACTCAAATGGGGAAAGATGAAGAGAACAAAACATGGTCATGAGCCATACACCCTGCAATGTATCTTTGTGTGTGTATAAAGTAATGCACGTTACACACAGTTCTACCTTAATGATTAAGGATAAGCTGTGTAATATCAGTGGTAACTAAGAATTTTTAAAACAGAAGGGGCACACTTTAAAGGAAGTTCCAACACATAATAAATAATTTGATTCAATCTAATAGTTGGGGGTTCGGAGAGGAAAGGGTAAAAATATTTCAAAAGTCTCATTGTAGGGAGGAATAAAGGTGAGAAGAGGAAAAAAAAATAAAGGTCTCATCTTATGACAGGGAAGAGGGGGGAAGTTGAGGGAAATCAGAGTGCCTGGGTGCTAAGAACAGTGTATCCTGGCAGAGGAGACAGTTGATGTTCTGTTTTGAAGTTAGAGCAGAGTCGTATGTGTTTAATTAAGACACCTAGGAAAAGGAACTTAATGGAATAGAACAATAAAGTAGAATCTCCAACCTCAGGGAGAACAATGGAATGATTAACAAGTAACTTGATCAAACTAGCAAAAATAACAGAAGTAAACAATGTAAGAAGTTATGGATAGAGTAAAAATAGGAGGAATACAATCAAGTGTATCTGTCATAACACTTCCTGAATTCTCTCACTGAAAGGCAGATCATCCGAGTGGGGATAAGAATAGCTGTGGGTTTTTAAGAAAATACTTAAAACTGGGGGGGGGGGAAAAAAAAAGCAGTGGCAATGAAATACTAGGCTAATGCAAACAAAATGGAGTGAAAATATTAGTAAGATGGTGCAATTTAAGTTTAGACTCGTTAATCAAGATAAAAAGGACTTTATGAAACACTACGTAGTTAACAGTCATAAACGTGTATATACTAAACTACACAGCAGCTGAATAATTCAACAATAAAAATGCAAAACTTTAAAAAAATATAGTAAGATTTCAAAATACCTTTAAGAATGGAGCAGATAGTAACATAGTAAGTAAAAATAATAGAGAACATGTCTTTACTAGAAAATAAAATTTCTTATGTTCATAGAACAGTAAAAAAATCGATCAAGATCTTGGTTACAGAGAAAAACTTTAATTTTAAGAAGTAGAGGTTTTAAGGCCACATTTTCTCATTGTGACACAACAAATTAGAAATAATAAAATGTAGCTAACTTTTTGACTCAGTTTTTTTCATAGCCAAAATACTCTGACAAGTTCAATATATAAAAACATTGCTGCAGCAGTTAATGCCAACAAGAACAGCAAAAGAAAGATAAGAAAAAGCAAGTAAACAAAATGTCCATCAATGAGAGACTGTATAAGTTAACTATGGAAAGACTTGCTATGAACATGAATGAAACACGGTTCTTACCTTAATTTCAGCGAGAGATGCCATTGCCCATGCTATGGTAGATCTCAGCCCAGCCGTCTTGATGTAAGCTCTGCTGGCTAAAGGAACTCTACAAAGAAAAGAACCTGATTACATATCAGATATTACTATATGTTAAAGAACAGGATATAAATAAAAATGATTAACCTGTCCATATCTGACAATCATTTTAACATATTCATCCAACATACACTAAGGTATTCCCTAAGTTAGAGACTATTTCAACCTTATTACAAAAATACTTTATCTAATGGGCACTTTGTCTAACCAGCCAGTGTGGTATTTTAGAAAAGTAAATTTTTTAGACAAATGAAATTTAATGTGTTTAATTTATAAAATTTAATCACACATGAAGAAAATCTTTTATACTTTCCTGTCTTCCTATATGGAATAGACCTTTTCTTGCCATCTGGAGCCATGAAGAGGAACATACTGTTCTGTGATACAGATGTAGGATGGGAAGCAGGGCTGAATGGATGCTAACCCTTAAAATCTGTTTTCTATAAAAAGTCCCTTTTGTAAGTTTGCTTTCCGCTCATTTGCATCTTTCTTATAAGATGAAATGAAGCATGACATTGCATTGTCTAAAATAATTTGCTGAACGAAGGGCTGAAGCAGACATCTCCCAAATGAGTTCACTGGTCTCCATCATGTGCAATTTCATACTTAATCCTCCATCTCAACACTGCTACTACGAGTGCTTCCAGATTTGACAGAAACTTTTAAAATATCATGCATTACTTCTACCTTTCTCATGCAATGAACAAACAGCATCTCCTTGGAAATTTCAGTGTGCTTTTTTAGTTCACTTCTAACAATTTGTTGGTAAGATATGAAAATATGATTTCAAGAATTTGTGGTTTGATTTAGGGTAGGCATGCTCCAAAACCACTAAGAGGGCTCTTCTATGAACGTTACACAAAGCCACAATGTTCTTCAAACCCTTTTTAAAGACTTACGACAGAACATTTGTTTCTTTCATCATTTTGTTTCCCATCTTTCTTTGACTTTAAGTTATCCCATTTTTATATTTATTGCAAGCCTCTTAAAATCTTAAAATTAGATGATACGTCCTTCTCAAATAAACAGTACAGTTGTATACACACTGTCATAATGAGGAAGTTTTGCATGGTAAACACATGGGAGTTTGGTGTTTTAATAAAGTTTTTTTTCAGGAAATAACAATTTGCATTGTCAACAGTACTATATCCATACATTTAGAATCAAGGATGTAAACTGGCACGTATTAACAGAAAGACTAAAATATTTTGGTCAATGAATTTTACTTCTACAGTGTAAACTTGGCAATTATCTTGCTGCAAAACACATTAGTTTGTACTCTAGATACCAAAAAAAGTAGATGCAATACAGAAAACTATCTTTGTCCACATATATTACAAAGTGCTCCTCTATGCAACAGGGATTTATGTGGAACCTTTGAAAGTTTTCAAAATTACATATATATTTTTACTAATGCAAATTTTATTTATGGGAGCCATTTCTATTAATATGTGACAAAAGTGAATGTGTTCTTACTAGGCTTACACCTGGCCAAAATTGATCTGCTATTACTGCAACAAAAAGGCCTCATGATATCAGCATAATAAAATTATTTGGGGGAAGGCAGTGTTGAGAAATAAACACCTTGAAAATAAAAATAATGTTCTACTTTCATAGAATCTGGCTAATCTTTTTAATCAGATTTTAGCTGGCTTTTACATAGTACAAAAATAAATGTGGTTTTTAATCATCTCCACATATATGCATTTCCACTCTATTCTCCTACACACCATGTATCACCAACACAAAGACATGCTAATCTATATCTCTAGCCTAGACTTATCACCTGACGCCTAAATCTTTATCTTCAAATAGGCGCGTAGGCATTTTTATCTGGAGTTTAAGTAGTGCAAAGTCAAAAGGTATAAAATGAACATGCTCTCCTTTCCCAGAATTTCATATCTTGATACACTTCTTCATTTTCTTATGTCACTTACTATCCATATATTGGGTACCATAATCTACATCTTCAGTGTAGACTTCTCACCTGAACTCCAGATCTATAACTTTAAATATCTACTTGGACATTGTTCACTGAATACACTCTTGCCTTTCCCTACATTTTTTATCTCAGTGACTAACACCAGTATCTAGTAGTCGCCCAAATCAGATACCAGGTATTCTAGACTCCTTAACTTTTTCTTGAATTCAAGGTCTTTTTGTTACCCACCATTCTGCCTTAGTTCAGTTCCTCACCATTCACTGCCTTGACTTTTTTTTTTTTTTTTTTTTTTGAGACAGAGTCTCACTGTGTTGCCTGGGGAAGAGTGCCGTGGCGTCAGCCTAGCTCACAGCAACCTCAAACTCCTGGGCTCAAGCAATCCTTCTGCCTCAGCCTCCCGGGTAGCTGGGACTACAGGCATACGCCACCATGCCTGGCTAATTTTTTCTATATATTTTTAGTTGTCCGATTAATTTCTATTTTTTTAGTAGAGATGGGGTCTCGCTCTTGCTCAGGCTGGTTTCGAACTCCTGAGCTCAAACAATCCGCCCGCCTTGGCCTCCCAGAGTGCTAGGATTACAGGCGTGAGCCACCGCGCCCGGCCTGCCTTGACTATTTAACAAGAGTTTAAACCATCTCCTTCTTTATATTTCTTTCATTTTTAAATATAATTTCTTTTGTAATTTTTTGAAATCACAAATCTGATCATATAACTCCTTTGCTTCAAATTCTTACTGTGTCTAGAATAAAACCCAAGCTGATTATCAGGATTACAAGACACCTCATGACCTTTCTGATTGTTCAGCCTAATTTTTTACCATTCTCCCTAAGCATTCTTTGTCCCATCAGAAACTACTTGCCATCCCCCCACATAAATCAAACTTCCTCACACCCCGCTGCCTTTGCATAAGCTACTCCCTGCCTGCAACATCCTCTGCTTCTCTTGTCCACTTGGCAAACCCTTACTTATTATTACTGTTAAGTATCCCCTTAAGTATCACTCCTTTAAATTCCTTTGCTCACTTGTTCTCCAAAAGAGTTAACTCTAGTTAACTCTTTCTTAACTTTAGTCAAGCATTTATCATGTTTGTTCTACCACCATGCTGAACTTCTTGAACTTAATAACCATCTTACTCATCTTTGAACACTGGGTATCTAGCACAATATTAGCATATAGTACATATACAATGGATGTTTCAAATGAAATTAATTGAATTTCTTAGTTGATTAACTGTTTCAAAAATAAAACAGCTGAAATTTATTCAACACTTACTGTATCTTAGAAACAGTACTAAGTATTTTCACATGGGCTATCTAATTTAATCCCAACCATAAAGCTATAAAGTAGGTACTATTATTTTCCTGACATTATAGCAGAGAAATATGATAATTTGCCCAAACTTGCATAGCTAATTTGTGGAAAAGGTAGAATTCAAGTCCAAGTTCTTATCCCCTATGCTATACTGTACTAGGTGATGTGTGCAGTGTTGCATAGCTATATTCAATTAATGCCCTATGGGACTATTGATATCCAGATGGTTCTTTTCTTTAAAGAAAGCAGACCTCTAATATGAACACTGTCTTTAAAAACTACTAAGATACAAATTTTTACATGACCCTCAAACTTCATGACTGCTCTAAACTTTATTTCATCATTTCTGACTGTCTTCTGTTGGTAGGGTCACCAGGTTGCAGTTTCTGATATCCATTGCCATTTTTCTTGCCCAATGCTATCTGCTGTTCAAGTCTTCATGATTCCCTTTTCCTCAAATCCCAGCAAATTACTCTTTTTCGCTGACACACACGGAGACTGCTTCCTTCCTACACTGACGTAGTCAAACTGACTTATCACAGAGCATCTATTGTAACGTTATTTTCAACCACTGTACATTCAAGATCTGAGTCTTGGTTTTCAGATACGTATTTGTAAACTTTTAGGTACATTGCCAATTACTACTTGAGATGCCATTAGCATGACTTGAGTGTTTCTAGCAAGCATTCAAATGATTTTAAATAATAAAGTTTAACATCTTTAAAAAAACATTAATATAAGGTATACATATTTGTTAAATAAAAGAACACAAAATCTAGCATTTTTATACATAATTAAAAATTTAAAAATCAGTTCTTTTTTTGGTGCTAAGAATCCAAATATATTAGCGCTATACTCAGCACTGCTAGGGATGAGATGTTCCACATAAGTCAATTTTCTAGACACTTAGGCTCACCTTTTGGGGGGTTAAAGTATTAAAAACATTTAAGTACTTTATAAATTTTTTAAAAATATATTTCATATTTTGCTTGTTTTGCTAGTCTTTCCTACCCTTGTCTTGGTGACCATCAATAATTATACTTCTTGTAATTGTTGAAATATAGCCATCTTTCAGTTTCCCACCCTTTCCGTTAGCTATTATGGAATTTTAAAAAGCGAAATAGGCAAAATGGTTCAAATTTAAGTCAATCAGTTTTACGAACATTTTTACAGGGATTAGGCACTGGAGTGGGGCAGCCTGGAAAGCTTTTAGCTATAGGTGTAAGAGAGCAGGTTAGGTTTGGTCTGGAAGAACTTGTAAAGTATTGGGGTCATTGAGATGTGATGACCTCACAATGTCATGGCAACAAGAAATTTTAGCTCGTGATCTTTGCAATCTAGATGCTAGTGGAGCCTACCATATGACTAGCATACAGCAATAACTCAATTGTTCAACATTGCTTGGACATCTACAATGCTCTTAGCATTGTGCTCATCAACTGTTGTAGCTCACCATTAGATAAAAGCTACTATAATACTCGTAAGCATTTTTTTAAACATCCTGATTTGGCCTTACATACACATAAATGTGAGCTTAAGCAAATGCAGTATTCCCATAGGACCTTTATGATCTTAAAACATTCCATGCCTAGAATCACCTAGAAAAAGGGTATCTAAATGACTTTATATTATGTAAGCAGGGTTATGCATATAAAATATTTTGAAGATGCCCATAATATATGCATGCTCCCGAGAAACTGAAAATCACTCCTTTCATCCAACCAGCTCTTTCTCCCCAAAGCATCTAGAAAAAGTACTCGTTGCACAATAAGAGTTCAATAAATATTTCTGAATAAAGAAACAAATTATTTGCATTTATTATTTAGTACTCTGCATGTCTGAATATTTTAAAAACTAGTAATAACCTCTCCACAATAAAAGAATAATGGCAATGAAATGTGGAGAATGCTCAAGGTGAACTTAAAGAATTGTGCCACATTTTCTATGTTAATTAAAATTGCAAGATGCCAACGGACTAAAAATCCTCGCTTAAATATGGGCCTGTGAATATCATTTAATAGAAATAATTAGATATAATTTTCAGTACTAATCATGTAACTAATGGATTACTGTGATCAAATATTTCACAGCTCTAACTGCTTAGTTCAAGTCATATCTACTAAGCTTCATGAAAATACTTTACTGGCTTAAGAAAAGAACTCCACTCAAATGCTTTGCTGTGAACTTCCTCTGCTATATCAATGTTTCATACTATAAATAAAAAGCATAAAGTTCTTAATTTTACAAACTCTCCTAAGGGACAAACCTGAAGCTTAGAATACAATCTCTACCTGAACACAGGAATCCCCACCACAGAGTAAATGTCATTTAGATGTACAAAGATCTGAAAGAACAAACACAGAAGTTAGAACAGAACAAGAAAATGCGTTACTAAAGTATTGACAATTTGAAAATTTCCATTTTGAACTTTTATGACCTATATTTTAATAAGAAATTCCAAGGTCTTATTTGTCATATCTGGAAAAATGTTCCATAATCTTTTTTTCACAAGTAGAGGTGAGCTAAATTTTAATTACATTTCATAGAACAATTCTGAGGTAAATTTGGTATAGAAGTTACATGGAGAATCGTGTTACAAACAACTCAAGATCAACTTTCTCCCCAGAGATTCTTTAAATTGTCATAACTGGATCAGGCTTTTCAGCATTTTGGGTTAGAGAAGATTTCCTAAATCTACCCTGATTCTAACCTCAAACAAGACTCAGGCCACACGGGGCTATCATAGGCTACTTTCAGGGTAACAGAAAACCAACCTTCTTTAGGCCAAATACATGGGAGCAAGAGTATCCTTTTCTCTCTCTACTGTCTGTAGGTGAGCTTTTGCCTCTCTTCATTTCCTTTCTTCTGTTAGGACATGAAGAGGATTTAAATGTCTTGAGTTATAATTAGTAGCTCACAAAATTTTAAAAGTTAGAATCTTTCTTATTTTTGTAGTCTAATAAGGTTTACAAAATATTCAAAATATTGTTTTAAACCTCAAGACCATTTAATCCCTAGTACTTTCACCCCAAAATTATTTTTAATATAATTATTCCCATATTAATACATTTTCATCAAGAAAAGAATTATCTGAAGTGACTCCATTTGGCCAATTTAATTCCACAATCAAAAATGATACATCATAGCTAAACTTTCTAATTTTATATATATTTTAGCAAATTTATTAGAATTATATTTATAATTTATAGTAAAGATACACTTATAATCAAATGTTATCAAAAATAGCTTCTCACTATAAATTTTTTTCCTATCAATTTGCAGAACAAAATTTGTTAAGATTTGATTCTTCTGTCAATTTTTGGTCACAAATTTTACCATATGTGATTTTAGTGTTGTCAATTTTGTGTTGATTTCTACCAATAATAGCTATTATTAATTGCATTAAATGGCTGATAGGAATTGAATTTGCTATATTTATTTGTGAGCTAATCTATGGGAAAACTAATTCTGAGACAGACGGACTCAGGGGAGATGGGAGAAAGATATTCTCACATTGAAACATTCTTAGGGTCAAGATATTTAGCAGGACAAGCAATTAAAAATATACACTGGGTATTACTTTTTAAAAGTGAAAATCAGATAAAAGGAAATTTAAAAACTAAGCAACGCAAAATATTCTGATTTGGCTAGCTATTACTCCATCTAAAACTACTTAACAAGTAAATTTAAAAATAGTGTAACCTGGGTTATGCTACTGAATTTGGAGGACTTAGCCCTCTGAATGATAGTAATGAATGGGTTTACCCTAAATCACTATTTCTTGCTTTATATCCAGGAACATTTGAAGGTTGAAGTATGAAGTTCGAGCCTGGTCGATGATCTTGAAGAAAGTGTAGAGTAAGGAGGGTATAGAGTTGAGGCTCCTAAGCCTGCTTCTTTCTTTGAGTAGGATTGGGTTTTAGACAAAATAACAACTTAATTTTCTGTTTCCATTATTTTTCTTTGCACATTAACAGGTTTTAGGCATTGATGCTGATGAACTCTATATGCTAATATAGATTATCATGGACTCTAGGTTTGCTAGCTAAAGCAGATGTTGATAGCTTTTAACCAGGGTTCTCATTATTTTGAAAGTAATATAGACCTTGAGATTCATAACTCTCCATATCTGAAATTCATCCCGTGAGTTATATAGTCAAATTATGACTCCTTTTTCCATTAATAATTCCAATTAATGTGCCTTTAGGCATATATATTGTATAATCTATGCTAGGGTTTCTCCAACCACAGGAAAAAAAAAGAAAAGGAATAGTATAGCCTTATTAATTTTGAAAATATAGAAAAAAAGCCTATAATCTCATAACCTTAACACAGCCACTATTAACATACTATTGGATTTTGTGCAGGCCTTATTTTTAACATCAGCTAGATGTTAAAAGAGACTTATTAAACAGACTTGTATGATTTATAGAGATTGTAGAGAGCATCTCTGTAACCTCATAACAAATGTTTTTTTTCTTCAACTGTGACCAAATAACTCCATTCAAAAAGTCTTTTTTTTGGAGTTTGGATGTTTTCACAGTGAAAACTACTAGCAAAATTATCTGCACCATTCTGCTGGAGACAATAAACTGCTGGATCCATGTAGACATGCTGTGTAAAACTCTAAAACTATAAAGTAAAACTGAAAAGTACAATAATAATAATAGATGACACTGTCTTTAAAGATTAGGTTACAAGTATATAAAATAAAACAAATATTCATTACCTCTAAATTTGGATTCCTCAAATCTGCTTTCCATCCAAACTGTTTCATAAGAGCAATTCCAATTACTTTTCCTACCTCCTGGAAAAGTAGCAAGTTAAAAGATAAGAACACCAAAAATAAAAAATTTTAAGTTTTAATGTAAGCAAAAACAGAGTAGCCTACAGGAAAATCAAGTCAGACTATCTGATGGTAATTTAGGGTTCTGACATTAAAACATTATGCAAAAGCATCTTCTATCAAGGCAATAAGGCTGCATTTTACCTGCCCCACCCCCAACTGTTTGTGGCATTCACTCCTCCCTAGATTGTTGAGACCTCACGTGTACTTGTGTATTTGTAGTCTAGGTTCCAGTGACAATCCCATATAAAGGGCCTGGTGCAGAGTAGCCACCTAATTGAGCACAGAACTGAAGAGAAGCCGTAAAAGTTCAGGTTTGTGAAATCAGGATTTACAAATGCAAATGACATCTATGAGTTTAAGGAAACTTTCAGGCAGAAAGTAAAACAACGTTATTACATGGAATAGCATACCATTTCTCTTAAAATTAAACAGGAAAATGCATTTTTAAAGTAGCTAATAATATGAAAATAGGCCTAATTCTCTACCTGGTCTAAGTTATCTGTTCCGTTACAGGTTTGCATCTCATTTTAAATCCAAAGAATAATTCTTTTAAAAAACAGAACCCCACTTTTAATGTAAGCATACCTGTGCAGAAAACGCCTTTCCAACAGTTCCACTGCAGCGACAAGAAACTCTGAAAGTCAAGTTGCTCTGGTTATGAGTAATAGCTGCTTTCTCTGTATCATTCTGAAATTCCTCTTCTTGAAATTTTTCTCTTTTGGTGATAAAATCTCTTTGCTCCAGAGTTTCTTCTTCTATTTGTTTTTCCATCTGGTATTCCCTATTGTCCTCTATCTTTTGCAGCTGTTCTATTTTTAATTTCTTAGCAATGATGATTTCATTTTCTCCCACTTTTCTTTTTAGTGGGTTAGCATCTTTTTGAGAAAGTTTTTCCTTTTTTGCATCAAGTTCAAGAAGCTTTTTCCAAACTGAAATGGCATTCAACCAACTTCCTGGATCATTTATAAGTCTTTGCATTTCATTAAATATTTTTCCTAAATAAATAAAATCTCAGTTTATCCTATGTTGAAGCTTTAAAGATCATCTATTACATTCATCACTCCCAAATTCCATCACCTTTATTTCTTTAAAATCACTTTTATTAAGTTGTTATATGAATAATTTCACTTTCATTTGGAATTTACATTCCATTTGTCATAAGAATATTGTACAGAAAAAAGTTCATTCTTATACTGCAAATACAGTATCAAAATTGTGTTGAAATTTTTACAGAATTACCATATAATACTTAAACAAGGACATTTGTCCTATGATAATATATGAATCTCTTCAAAATATGCATAGACCTAAAGTGTATATCAATCTTTGAAATAATGATGATCTTACCTATAAAAATTAACTCTAAAAAAAAAAGAATAGGAGCCAGGTGTGGTGGCTCATGCCTATAATCTCAGCATTTTGGGAGGCCGAGGTGGGAAGATATTTGAGGCCAGAAGTTTCAGACCAACCTGGGCAACACAGTGCAATGCTGTCTCTAACAAAATAAAAATAAAAAATTAGCCATATGTGGTGATGCATGCCTGTGGTCCCAGCTACTCAGGAGGCTAAAGCAGGAGGATCACTTGAGCCCAGGAGTTTAAGGCTGCAGTGAGCTATGATGATGCCACCGTACTCCAGCCTGGGTGACAGAGCTAGATTGTGTCTCAAAAAAAAAAAAAAGAATTGTAAAACTCAGATACACACTCATTCATAACTTAGAGACTGCCAGCATGCTCAGCAAAATTTAGTATTTTCTTGATTAACAAGGGTCATCAAGATGATCCAAAAATTATTATTCTAGTTTCCTAAAGATATGTGTAGAATACCGGGAGAAATTATATTGACCCCAGAGTATAAGAGCTTGGGCTTTGCTTCAAAACAATTTTTTCTGCTTGGTCTTGATTTCATGCCAGTTGCATCTTTATTGAAATAGGTTATTACAGACTATATAATTACATGATCTCTTGTGCACAATGAGCAATCAAACCAAAGTTTAAGGCTGCTTTTATCAAGATCCTTAATTCATTTTAGCAGTATATTTATAAAATTAGGGAATGGACAAGAAATCTCTTATGCCCACTTTAGCTCTAATGTTTGATAAATGGATATAAGTTTATTGAAAACACTTAAGTTCCCAGAAATAGAAAATTTTACAATGTACTATTTTTCCAATTCCATCACTCAGCTAAAATTTAAAAGGTAACAGTTTGCACCAATTTACTATTAAAATAATGTATTTTGGGTTATTACATGTTTCTAAACTGAAATAAATGCAACTGACCATATATATCCCTAGAGAAGATGGCTGATCATATTCTCAAAGAAGAAATGTGATTTAGGACACTAAAATCTCTCAAGAAAGGCAGCAGGTTGCAAAGAGAAGAGACAGATTCTACTTCAATCAGGTGATGATATTCAGGAAATACAGAAAAATACATAATTAATCATCCCGCACATGTGACTGAATCTTAAAAATGTGAAATGGCTATATATTATTTATCAAGCAGAAAACTTGAGTACAATATATCATGTGGGTAAAAGGGACAGGCAAACATCATACCTTTTCTTACAGAAGAAATAGCAAGTGGAAACTCCTTTTTAATAAGTAAAAATAACCTTTCTGCAGATTTTAATTTCTTCAGCATATTCACATCAGAACAGGTGGTAAAAAAAACCTTTCCTGAAGTATATTCAACCTAGAGATAGAAAAACAGATTTTAATGTAGCCCAGTGTCAGTAAACACCATTTTCTTTTTCCCCCTGTATCAATTTAGTCACAGCATTTAGATTAACAATAAAAGGGACCATTCCTGAAGCATCTCTCGTTTGTCAGGCATTGTACCAGGCACTCTGAATACATATTTTTCCCCTTATCCTTATAACAATGCTCTAAGGTAAATTTTATCATCCTCATTTTACATAGTTGGAAACTGAGGATTAGACAGGTTAAATAATTTGTGTAAGTTTACACAGTGAACAGTTCTTTTGTTACGCTACATCTTGTAAAGTACACACATGTAAACATACAACACATTACTAGAAAAATAGAACACAAAATGCTCAATAATTATATAACCAAACCTCACGCATTATTTAAAAGTGGGCAAAAGAAAGGTATAATACATAGGACAACTTAGGTATCTAGACCAAGGTGGATATTTATTAAACATCTGCCTGTGGTCTACCAGGAAGCATAAATAATACATCCTGAATAACATAATATACACTGACATATGAATTAAAATATAAAATTTATAAGGCAATAACTTGAATTAAACCCAGAAGAAAACTAAAGTTTTAATATTATAATGCACTGACAAGCTGTAGATACAATCAATAGCACTGAATATGAAAACCAGCATTACTAAAAGACTTGGGGAAGAATCCTGTAAGATTTGGAAAGAGAGATTCCATAATGAATAACAAAAGGGGCAGATACAGAAGTGGGGATGAAAACCTGGCTGAAGTAAACTGTAAGTTAGCTTGGCAACATTTTCTGTATAATGCTGATCGATAGTGTCAGGCGGATGGATGATGTAGTTTAGGCTAGCTTGATAAATGGTCATAAAATTTTGAATACTGCAGGGGTAATGGCCAACCATTATAGACATTTGATGAAAACTATGAAAGCACTGAATTAGCGGGCAGAAAAAGTCACTTTGGAAGAGGCATAAAAGACTGAGTGTAGAATGTGATGCTAGAGGGAGAAATAGGTTACTGAGGTAGAAATGAGACATGTGGCTGTAGGAATTGGATGATGGGTAGAAGATAAATGTATCAAACAGAAACAGGCTTTGGAGACAGGATGGATATGTGATAAAAATCAGGGAAGAAAGGAAAATGAAAAAAAACTCATAAGGAGCCTAAAGTGGTGTGACAAATGGTACCCAATACCAATGGGATCTGAAATCTTCCAGGGTCAACCCAACCCTCTTAAGTTCACAATGGATGTGGATTGTTTTGGGTTTCTTTTTTTAGCAGTGTCATGGGATGACTGACATGGTTCTAAGTTATCTCCTAATACTAAGGCACCAGGGAATTTGGGGTATCCTATGTGTTTAGGCAGCTACCATTCATGGGAACCTGAACTCCAAGGGATTTTTGGTTTGTTTTGGATCTGACATGGTCTAATTAAACTCTTGAGATGGTAATTTCTGGAGTTATCACTCCAGGTTGATGAAGGAGAATCTCTGCCGAGGAAGCCCCAGGCTGGCACCAATGAAAATCCAAATAGTATTAATAATAGCTTAGGTACCAACAATATAGTTGACCAAGACAGATGGAGGAACTGATGATGACATCATGGGAGGAAGTGGGAAAGGAGAAGAGTGATTTGGAATCAATATTTAAGGGGTTAGTGAGGTAACCAAAACAAGAACTTCTGGTTTCTAGAATTTATTTCTTTTTATATAGGTAGTATTTTTCCCAATTCAAGTATATACCTCAGAATGCTCAGAAATTGAAAACAAAGTTGTAAAAAGTAAATTCTTAAAAATTCAGATTCTGTTACCTGATATACAGAACATATCTGATATTAAAGCCATCACAAAACAATTGAACAGACATGAAATACCTTGCCAAGATCCTTGGGGGACTGAACAAAATATTTTACTGAAAATGTATGGTTTTAAGTTTCAAGTCCTATAAACAAGTAAACTGATACAAACATCTAGACCAGTGATTTTAATCTAAGAAGTTAATGATCTAGATATTAATTTATAGTTACTTAATTGTACAATGATCTTTTCTTACTTATTCGAACATCAAGGCAAGCATTTATACAATAAGCTTTCTTTAAAACTCTGTTTTGCTAGGGAGGCAGATTTAAAGAAAAAATGACTATCACATTAATTAAGAGGACCTGAAAAGTTTAATTTATTTAGGGCTTCAAATCATAAGAACAGGGTGTGTTATTGCACTAAAATGCCAAATACATTCTCAAGACCAAAAGCAGTAACATTATTCCCTTTTAAGAATTGACATAAGATCTACATTCTTTTTAGAAGTAATAAGAATGTAATCAGAAGTACAGCAGGTCCTGGAATTAAGTTGTTTTGTTCAACGTTGTTATGCCCAATGATGAGAAAAAAAGTTGATTCCCGTCAAGGCCACTATCTGGGTAGAGTTTACAACTTCTCCCCATGTCTGCACGGGTTTTCTCTGGGTCCTCCGGTTTCCTTCCACATCCTAAAGATGTCCATGTTCGGTGAATCGTTGTGTCTAAACGATGCTGGTCTGAGTGTGAGTGTGCTCCGCTATGGGATGGCATCCTGTCCAGGGCTGGTCCCCACCGTGTACCCTGAGCTGTAGGACAGGCTCCGGTTACCTACAACCCTGCACTGGAATAAGTGGGTAAATAATTAACTTGTTATAAAGTCAGTTTTCAAGAATCTATTGATGACATTAAGTGAGGACTTAACTGTAGTTTACTAAATTGTAAAATATAGTTGTCACTGTGAGAATCAAATAATCATATATGTGAATGCACTTAAATGGTTTTACCCTTTGTGTAGATAGGTATTATATATCTTAAAGCAGTACGGAGTACAATTTTTCGTGCTTATGATTTCAAAAACTGAAGATAGTATTTCCTTTTTTTCTTCAGTTTATTGTTTATAATTGATCATATTCAATTATAATACTTAGGGAGAAATGTGGCATTTTAGAATTTTTATCCTAATGTTACTTGAAAATTTATTTGTATATACAATCTGTTTTTTCCATTCAGAATTAAATTATAACCAAGTATCTAAAACCAGCTGGTTTTATGTCTAACACTCCCAAAGATGAAATAACAGCCTTTATTAAAGTAAAAAAAGCTCTATTATCTGCTAGCATATCTAAGCAGTTAGCATTTTTTCTTTTCTTTTGAAATTCATAGATTCAAGTTTAACACAAAGATTAAAAGTTTAAATCTATGCAACAATGTATGGCAATATAGGGAGGTATCAAAGTTCTACTAATTCTACAGGTACCACTTAGTTTCAGAAGTAATTTGAAAGAGCAAATTGATGAGTTAAGGTGGTGTTTGAGTTTGTTTTGCTTCATTTTAGAAGAGGGAATTCAAAAATATGTCTTATTTAATTTTTTAAAAGGGCATTCAATCTAAAGGGAATGCAGAGAATCCTGAAAAAGGCAACCTTACGTAATCATCCCATTAAATGAAAATAACTATGAAATAACTGATCATCTGTTTAGCTCAACCTCACTATCCCCTACCATCCTGACACCATTGAAAAAGAATTAGGTGGTCTACTCAGGACTTGGCTTCATAATAGCCTTTGAAGTGTGGGTTTATAAAGACCCATGAATCAATTGACAGGACCTTTCTGGTAAGGTGGCATTAGAGACACCTCCACTAATTCAATTTTATCTTAAAAATAACTGTTTTCACTGTAAGTCTTACAATAAATAACAGTATTTAATTAAAAGCTTAAAAGCTGTTATAAAGTAAAGCTTAATTTTTCCCAATATATTTATTTCTTCAAAGTAGTCTAAGTAAATATGTGTGCATATATGTAAATTAAAAATTCAAATATATCCGGGAACCTATAAAGAAGTTTGCACCCCCACTGGGGGTGGGGTTGGGGGAATCAAACTTGAATCTGAACAAGCTGTAGACATAACTTACAGGATTCCAATTTGCAGGAAATACAGAGGATAGAGGAACATGTAAAACTACATCATGGAGATGCAACTGGCAACATCTACACCAAGGAGAACTCAATGAGTGCTGTCCAGCAACTTCCTGTGCTGATGGAAATGTTCTATAACTTGTGCTGTACCAGCATGTGTGGCTTCTGAGCCCTTGAAACATGACTAATGTGTCTGAGCAAGTGAATTCTTACTTTAATTAATTTTAATTTAAATAGCCACTGTGGCCAGCAGTTACACCCTATTGGACAGTACAGTCATAGACCAGAGGTCAGAAAACTAGTAAAACTAGGCCTAGTAAGCTAAGACCGGCTTTTATATTTTTAAAGGTATGTAAAAACAACAACAAAGAATATGTAACAGAAACCATATGTGACTCATAAAGCCTAAACTATTTACTATCTGGTGACCCCTGCTCTAGACTATGGGATCATTAACATACAAATTGCAAGGAGAAAACAAGAGAGAAAGATGGAGTGGAAATCTATAGATTAAGTGACTTAAAAGAATATCAGCCAATCACAATGTGTGGGCCTTACTTGAATTCTGATTGAAATACATAAACTTAAAAATAAAAGTGACATTGTGAGACACGCTGAAATTTGAACACTGACTAGACACTTGATAAGGAATTATTTTTAGATGTGAAAATGATATTGTGGCTTACATTTTTGGGAGCCCTTATATGTATTATCTCTTTTATATCATACTACATACACGATGCTATAAAAAAGAGTCCTCATATTTTAGAGAGATGTAGGAAAATATTTACAGATGAAATGATTTATGTGATTTGCTTCAAAATAACATGGGATGGGGAGTGGAAGGAAGTATAAATGGTACAGATTTTACCATGAGTTGATCCTTGCTGCAGCTAGTTGGTAAGTATATAGGATTCATCACATCATTCTGCTTACTTTTGTGTATGTGAGAAATTCTCTATGATAAAAAGCTAAAAAGAATACACAGGAAATTTTGCAAGCTGTATGTTGGAAGTACCACCCATATCAGAGTCAACTGGGAGGAGAGAGTGTTCATGTTAAAATGGAAACACCTGGGCTTAGCACCAGCCCTACCAAAAGGAAGCCTTTTGGGGCTGGCACCCAGAAATACACATTTCCAACAGGCTCCCCGGTGATTCTTATGTTTATTAAAATTGGAAAAACACTGATTAAGACAGAGTGATTACTTTCTAAAAGTAAACAATCATTTCTGAATTAATTTGTTTTGTAAATTCAGATTTCAGAATACTAATGTCCTTGAAATGAACCAAAGTTTCTAACAGACTCTTGCGTCATTGCAAGAATGTTTTAAGTAGTCCTGTGCAACTCACTCAAACATTGAGTACTGACTATTTGCCAGGCACCATGCTACCTGTGCTATTTATCTTTATTTCAAGGATTGCATTAATCCTTTAAAGTATTTATATTATCATCTCTATTTTACATCCAAGGAAAGTGAAGCTCAGAAATTTGAGTAATTTGCCATAAGTTACAAATCTATTAAAGGAAGATAAAATATTTGAACACAGGTCTTTTGATTATAAAACCCACACACACTCTTTATCATCGTGTTACAGAGTTAACCTACATCTATCGTTGCAGGGCAGTTTCCCATGGTAATTTGGCCTAATGGTTAAGCACATGGGCTTTGAAGCTAGACAGACTGAGATACAAGTCCCAGTTCTACCACTTATCACCAGCTTTCTATTTCTTTGTAAAATGGAGGTAAAGTCTTTTGAGGATTAAATCATAACATGTACATAAAGTGTCTTACGTTTTAAGTGCTTAGTAAATGTTAGTTGCTATCATTATTATTTCGGGATTGCCTTAACTTTGAGAGTTCACTTTATATTAGAGCAACTGGGATGGAATTTCAGAGGTTATTTATTCAGATTCCATTCCCAGGCACATCTATCATTAAAACATACAAAAACAGAATATGGAAATTCCTAAATTTCTTGGCATTTAATTAATCTCATTGTCAAGAAGTTTTTCCCTATACTTAATTAACTTTCCTGTTGGTAATTAAAGTTTCCCATCTCATTTTGTCTTTAGAAACGATGGAGAACAAGCAGAAAGGGTCAGTCTTCTTTTCTAATAGTTCTACATACACAGATTGGGTCAAGCGTTCTTTTTTCATGCCAAGCACTCTAAGTTAACATCAAGAAAAAACAAACAACACCCATCCCCACCCCCACAAAAAAAAAAAAAAAAAACCAATTGCAGCATCACCGGTGGTTTGAACATGATTACATACTAATGCTTGTTACAAAGACAGCCTGGGTTAGAATCCTAGCTTTGCCATTTCCTAGTTGCATGGCTTGAATAAACTATTGGACTTACCTGTGCTTCATTTTCCTCATCTGTTGAATGAGGAACACCCATCTCATAGGGTTGTTGTGAAGATTACAACAGCAAGTAAAAACCAGGGTTAGGACCTAAGAACATGTGCCTGACGCCTATTAAATACTTAATAAACGTCAGCAGTTATTGTTATATATTGTTGCTTTTTTAGATTAGCTACACTCAATACACTATTAAACTCTGTGACCCAAAACACAAACGGCAGGTAGTCTAATAAGACTGACATTGTTCATGACTCCCACCTGTCACTGCAGAAACTCACATACACCCCATCAAGGTACTTTTTCTATTACATCTTTCTCCTCTGCTTTCAAGAAACCAGCTCGCAAGTACTAAAACCTACACTGATGTTTAAAATCTTGTTTATTTCATGGAAATTAAAAACAGATAACTATGAGGCCTGCAAGAGTATATTACTTTGGCTACTATTTGCTGCGTGTTTCAAGTGTACTTTACATACCCTATGTCATTTGATCCTTACAACAATCCTATGAGGTAAATACAATCATTGTCAAGAAACTCTTAAGAGTCAAGTAACCGAACTTCAAGATGATGTCTGCATTCAAAGGAGGAAGGAAGGATTCTAACTCCAACAGTTCGAAATGCAGGCACTATAATTGTAAGTACTTTATTTTAAAGAATCCAGGAAACAACCTGCCTCAACACTTCTCTTTTTAAAACTTTAGCCGTGACAGCCGTGCGGTAACCGCATTTGATACGTAGGCAAAGACACGGCCTGCGGTTCCTCGCGGCGGTCACTGCAGGACTCGCCGGTCCGAGCCAGAGGGCGGCGCCGTCGCTGGGTCATCCCGGGCCGGGAGCGGCGCTCGCTCGCTCTGCCGGGTCCGCCCGTCCTCCCCGGGAGGCCGACTCACCTGCGTGGCCGCCAGCCGCGCCCGCACCTCGCGCATCAGGAACGGCTCCAGGCCGCGGCCCGCGGTGCAGAAGTACCGGGCGCCCGCGCCAGGTCCCGGCCCAGGTTCTCCTGGCGGCGCCGACATGGCGGCTCAGGCGCGGCCCCGCGGCTCCGGGTCACGTGGCCTCGGGCGCGCGCGGCGCGCTCCCGCGTTCCCAGGGGCGGTGCGCAGGGGCGGGCGGTGCCAAAGGCGAGCGTGGGAGGGAGAGTCTGGGGTCGGGTCAGCCGGGAGCGGACCCCGTGGGTCTCCTTGGTTAACTGCCTGGAACCTCCTTGATTAGGCATCTGGAGTTGTTTAGAATCACAGGTGGAAGGGCTATAATTGGTCGTTTCGTCCACCTGCCTTATTTTTTTCAGATTGAGGAAATTGATGCCCAGAGAGGCCAAGAGACAGACAGTGAGTTAGCACAGCTGAGGCTGCAGCCTAGGATTCTCGAAGTATTAATATAATGAACTTTCCTCCATCCCTCCTAACTTTCTCTTCACCTCGCCTTCATCCCTCCCCACTCCTGTGCTTATAGAAGGAGTCCTGCTCTGTCTTCAGCAAGAATTGGGCCAAACCTGTGAATTCCCAGGACCAAGAGCAGAATTTCTTGTTTTCCAACAGAATGTCTTTGTGTTCACAAAACAGTTCACATTTCTTGCACTGCTTAACCATCAAGGAAATGAATGGACATACCATCTAGTTTTGTCCACCTGATTTGAGTGGCTCCCCTAACAGTATTACTTGGGAAGAATGGAATCTGTATTACAAAATGAACAGCATTAAATTAGGTCTATTATATATATATATATATATATATATATATAAAATCAGACATAAAAATTATTACATGAATGTGTCTCTTTGGCAAGTGCCTCCCATGTGCTTTACAGTGAGATACCAAGGTGAATAACTGACACTCCCTCACCTCCTCCCAATGACCCTATACCACCACCCCATGGCATGATCTACTGGAATGGTATTGTAAAAATTCTTCATGGAGTCATGTAACACAAACTTTTCAAAGGTCCGATTTTAATATTTCTCAGACTCTTCCATTTCGGTGAATTCTTTTCTTCACCTCCAGTCTTATGTCTTTTTCTTGGGTATGGCCATAGTTCATCCCAACTTCTCTATACTTTGGGATTATGACTTTCAAGTCTGTCTGGGGAGGACCATGAAACCTCCTTAGTACCCAAGGTGGTAAATACGCAGATACAGCACATCCCATTCAGTTCAACAACCTACTGAACACCTTCTCTCTGCCAGTCACCACACCGAGTCAGTCTTGAGGATTCAACGATGAATAAGCAAGGATCTGGACTTGAAGGACTTAGAGGATGGTGAAGGTGACTTCCTGAGAACATACCAGGGAATCTGCGACAGCACCGACAAAAAGGGCAGGGAGAACTTCCTGGAGAAAATCACTTCCGAGCCAAGCGTTGAAGGATGTGGAAAAGGGAGCAGCAGCAGGTGCAGACGTCTGAGATGATGTTATGGAGGTGAGGGACAGGAAGGCCATGATGGCAGTTAGGTGTTATTCCAGCATAAATTAAATGAGTTGATGAGTAGATAGAGATACAGGTAGAGAGGGGGGTAGGCACCGGGTTATGTGAGTGCTGCCCAAGGCAAATGAAAAACTGACCTAAATGACCTCTCTAGCCTAGCGCTGGACAGCAGTGTGCTCTCCTGGACAAACCACAGCTGAGCTCTCTGCAGTTTGCAGAGCCAGTCTTCCTCTTGCATTCCCCCCTGCCCTCCTTCTGAGGTCTTCCCCCCTCCAGGAGCCTTTGGCCAGCAATATCAAGGTGTACTCTTGTTCCAGCTGAGGGGGGTGTCATGTGCATTTGTTCGCTTTTGGATCCTGCTGCAGCATGTCACCTCCACCAACACCCTTCAAAACATGTGTGATGAGATGGAAGAGGTGGAGTTCTGACTCTTTAGGGAGAAAATAGTTTTCTGGGAGGAGAGTTGCCTGGAGTTCTCTCCCCTATTATTCAAATACTCTTTCTTCTATCATTTCTTCTCATTAAAAAAAAGTCTCTACTGAAAAACAACCATGGATCCCTATAGATGAATTTAGCCTATCCAGCTGCAATTTGCTGTTTGAATATGATGTATTCAATGTGTAGGAAACTGGAAGTTTGCAGGAACAATTTTGGAACAGACAGACTTTTAAGTGGGGGTGTTTTAAGAATTGAGGACAAGATCATTTGCTTCAAGATATTTCCCTGTTTTGGTGCCATTGGCAATTCATTTTTAGTTCTTAAAAGCATCTCATGTATATACTTAGATGTTAAAATGCAAATGCTTTAGATTATGAGATCCTCGTGGATGGGATGACGTCCTTCATCTGGGGATCTGTAGGGCGCACACTGGCTTGCACATGCTGCCCTGTTGGTCAATGTGTGCTGATAGAATATAACTAAACAAATGAGGCCTGACACACTAGGTCCCTCCCAGTCAGGAGGATTGCTACAACCCATCTACCAGCAGGGGCCTTGGTGAGCAGGATATCGAATAAGGATAAAGTAGTGAGGCCAATTACGTAGGGAAGTGAGGGCATTAGGGAGTAGGAGGACCCAAAGATAAACTTCTTCACAACCTTGCTTGCTACTTCTCTTCCTCACCATCTCCTCTATCCTCCCTACACACTTTATAAACAATGTTTCTTACCCAGGTTTGTTCCTCAGAATCGTGTGGGAAGTTTTTCAATGTCATGCTTGCCACCCCTCTTTCCTGTGTTCTGGTACAGTTGAGTGGGGTTGGTGACAAGCCTGGGTCTCTTCTCTGCAGAAGATGAAGAACCGTTGCTATTAATATATACCAACCAATTCAACTGCAGACTTTTCCAAAATGCCCACTTTTCCCTCCTCCCAGGCCTTTGCTTACTGTTCCCTTTGCCTGGCATGTTCTTCTCTTCCTTTCCTTTTTTTCCTTTGAGGCTAAGCTAGAATGCCACATCTTCTATGGTGCCCTTTCCTGCCTTTCTTGTACTCTTTTACTTGCATAATATTTTATACATTTATTATTTATCCATTAATAAATATTTACTGAGGACATGGCAATGTGTCAGTTAATATGACAAGGTCCTGGCCTTTGAAAAACCTCCTCTTTAATAATGGTGACAGGACTGGCTTGCTGAGAGAGACAAGTAAAGAATGACAGTACAATGTGATATATGGGAAAGAAAGGAAAGCACCTGGGCCTGGCATATATTATAGTAACCACTTAATGAATAAGTTTGAATAAATGAGCTTATTCGGAAGTTGAATGAGCCTTTGTCTTGTTTTTGGTTTCTCATTTCCTTTGGAGCATCTTTGCCTTATGAGGCCCACCTCCGCCAGGTAGAGCCTCTTTTGTAGCCAGGGTATAGTCTTGTGATCTGGACTTTACCAGTGAGACTCGCCTGGCACAGAAATGAGCAACTTGGGGGAACATGAATTCCCGAATTCCCAGAATTCACTTTACTTCCTGGGGTACCAGGAAGAGTGTCTGTCAGGGAAAGCCTCACTGGCAGGATAGAGCTCCTGAAGCAGAAGTAGCGCTGGGGTAGTATGGGCAGCCGTTAGTTTCTGGTCAGGCCAGTTTCTGAAAGCTTTGCCTCCAGGTTAGTTTTCCAGCCTGCCCAGCAATTGTTACACATTTTTATTTTTTTAAACAAACTCTCCTTTGCTTAATCAGTTGAAGTCAGCATCTATGTCTTACAACAAAGAACTTTGATTGTACATGTGCCCACTCTTTCTGGGTAGGAGCAGCTAACTTGGTTTGCTTCTCTCCTTGTGATTGTATCGGCCTGCATCTCTTCCCTCATTAGTTCGTAAGCACTGTGGAGGTATGATAAACTGCCCACACAACCCCACAGAGGAACCAGTGAAGAGTAGGATTTGATAAATTTTTTGGAGTTCAATCATGTTGTGGCATTGTGGTAAAACCACAGATACGTATGCACAAATCTGTCAGACACACATTCCAACCAAGTCAGCGCAGATTGTGAAAAAGACAATCGCCATATTTTTATGGCTACTACTGCAAGCATTTTGGGAAAAAGCTATTGATCACATAGTGATCATTTCCACCACTTACATACACACAATAATCACCTCGAGTGGTGCTCCTTTGAACATATAGTCAAAAAGGAAAAAATTCAGCAGAAAATTTGTTGCATGGTATATGCAAATACTATCTTTACATTATTTTCTAATTAGTGTTTCTATAGCTTTAATGTAGCATCAAAATTCAAAAGATACAATCTTTATGCTCTGTTCTAGAGAGACAATTCTTTTTTATATGTTATCTTGGCTTTAGTTATGCAGTGCATGAAATTATTTTGATGTATAAATACAGTCGACTATTTTCAGCACCTTTTCTTAAAAGTGTGCCATACATTTAATGTGTATTTTAAAACACTAGGCTATTTGATGTGATTTTATCTGTTTAAATATATTTTGAGCCCATAAAAGTATGTCTATATCTGATAGACCCTTACGATGCCCCAGTTGAAAGAGAATATAAAAGATATTTCTTTGAAACGTTTGTTGAATGAACAACTAAATCTGCAATTTTCATCAATTTACTTGAATGAACTATATTGCCTAAATAAAATAAAGCCATTTTCTTCTTGCAGTTATGTTCACCTCACTCAGACTGTTGTGTTAATATTCCTTTTCTCTTGCTGCATTTATGATTTTATTTACTATGAATTATTTTCCTTTACAGGTTTGCTATTATCTCTCTTTTTCTATTCCTTAGTCCAAAGGAAGCCCCAGAAATGTCCAAAACTAGCTAGGATACTCAAATTTTGTTATTTTGCCTTTTCATTTTTCTGTAAATCTTTTCCTTTTTAGTAGATGGTCATTTATTTTGTGTGTTTTCTTAGTGGTAATTGAAAAAAATAATTATCTTGAAACTCAAGCAGATGTGATCTGCAAATAAACAAAGCAACCAAGGAATAACTTGTATTTTCTCAAAAACACAGGTAGAGGTCCATTTTATTATAAATGGTATTTGGCAGAAGAGAATCTGAAGAGTTTGTTAGAATGTTGGCTTAATTCAGTCAACCTTTCTCCCATTGTTGGCATGAAGAGTTGAGAGTAGACTGTGGAATAAACAGACTTACTCAATATATATCCATCTTTTCCTATTTTTCTTTTTGTTGAACGGTTATAATTACTTGCTGCCCACAGACATTTTGCACTGTTTTGAAAAATAGATTTTAGTGCCATTGAAAAAATTCTCTCTGATACATGTCCACACACAAACAGGCTTATCTTCTAATACTTTCCTTTTAAAAAGTTTGAAATTTAATAATTATAATAAAAATATACTATTTATGTTTATACTTAGTGCTATAATTTTTTATAATGAGTATGAGTTCCTTGGCTAAACAGAAAAACAATACAGATGCAAAATAAAGGCATACAACCCGCGGAACCAGCTTAGGCAATCATTTTGTTCTTTCATAAAATACCTTCGGAATAGGACACAAAGCCTGAAATTATTTGATACCACTTGAGCTTCCAGATGGCAGACAGATAATGTTTGTATATTCAATCACTATATGTGTCTTTATTGCTGTGTCACTCTGATCAACTTAGATGATATAGATCTTCCACCTCATAAACTTCAAAATCTAAATGTAGCCAGGTTCAGAAAACTAATCTTTTTTTAAAAATTTTATTTATTTTTATTTCAGCATCTTATGGGAGTACAGATGTTTAGGTTACACATATTGCCTTTGCCCCACCAGAGTCAGAGCTTCAAGCGTGTCCATCCCCCAGACAGTGTGTACTGTACCCATTAGGTGTGTATATACCCATCCCTTCCTCCCCCCTTCATCTGCCCGACACCTGATGAATGTTACTACTATAGGTGCACATAAATGCTGATCAGTTAATACCAATTTGATGGTGAGTACATGTGGTGCTTGTTTTTCCATTCTTGGGATACTTCACTTAGTAGAATGGGCTCCAGCTCTACACCATTGTTTTTTGTGGCTGAGTAGAACTCCATGATATACATATACCACATTTTATTAATCCACTCATGTATTGATGGGCACTTGGGTGGTTTTCCACATCTGCACATTCTAGTGCAGATGTCTTTTTTATAGAATGTCTTTTTTTCCCTTGGGTGGATGCCCAGTAATGGGATTGCTGGATCAGATGGTAGTTCTACTTGTAGCTCTTTGAGGTATCTCCATATTACTTTCCACAGAGGTTGCACTAGTTTGCAGTCCCACCAGCAGTGTATAAGTGTTCCTATCTCTCCACATCCACAGCAACGTTTATTGTTTTGGGACTTTTTGATAAAAGCCATTCTAACTGGAGTTAAGTGATATCTCATTGTGGTTTTGATTTGCATTTCCCTGATGATTAGAGATGTTGAGCATTTTTTCATATGTTTATTGGCCATTTGTCTTCTTTTGAAAAGTTTCTGTTCATGTCCTTTGCCCACTTTTTAATGGGGTTGTTTGAATTTTTTTCTTTCTGATTTTCCTGAGTTCTATATAGATTCTAGTTATCAGTCCTTTATCGGATGTGTAACATGCGAATATTTTCTCCCATTCTGTAGGTTGTCTGTGTGCTCTCATGATAATTTCCTTGGCTGTGCAGAAGCTTTTTAATTTGATCACGTCCCATTTATTTAGTTTTGTTCTTGCTGTGATTGCCTTTGGGGTCTTCTTTGTAAATTCTTTCCCTAGGCCAATGTCTATAAGAGTTTGGGAAAAGTAATCTTAAAAGCTAGCCCTGAAATTCATGTTGGGTACAAAATAGTCTTTGTTTAAGAAAATTCCCTGATGGAATTCAGTGAGTCTCTGAAGTCACAGACCAGAGACATAGAGAGATAATTACGCTGTTGTGCATAAGAAGTCAAAAGGAGGGAGGGAACACCAAGAGGGGGAAGATCAGCTGAGGAAGGGAATGTGTGGGACAGCACTGTGCAGAGCTGAGATCAGCAAGGATGCACTACTGTCCTCTAGAGATTCCCCATGGGGTGGTAGCTAAAGAACTTCTAATAAGAAGGATGTTCAATACTCAAATTTGTTTCTGATACTGATGAGTTAAACTCACTTCAGTGGCCCAAACTTTCAGTAAAATAAACAAAACACAGCCATTTGCCTCAGATAGTAGGAGTGGAAGTACCAGGGCAGTGCCACTCAGAGTAAGGTATTGTGATGTGGGAAAGGAGGAGTGCCTTCTACATGGGCTGTGGAGGTCTTTAAATTGAGTAAATTCAGCAGAAGCAGGAAGTCAGAGCAGAGGAGGGCAGGCGGCACCTAACTGTGTGGATCTGTCACCTGGGAATGCAGACAGGGGTGCTGGGTCGTCATTGCCAAAGGATGGGACTGCAAACCACTTTCAAATGAAGATAATCCAGTTGATATCTGAGTTCAGCTGAATTTATTCCTTAGTGGGAACAATAGATTTTATGTAAATCAAGTGTCTAATGTTTAAGTGCTTATTACTTATTATTGATAGATATGGATAATGCGATCTTGGGCCAACTCAGGGCAGGTTAATTAACGGGGATATTAATCAGGGGTTGGGCCTAACATTCTCAATTTTATGTTTTTAGGTGATCATTCTTCTAGTGTTTTTTTTTTTAATTTGAAATAATACTAACTTTACACTAGCACATGTATTAATCATGTTTATCAGAATGGCCTGAATCTGTTATTTGGACATCGTATATAAATAGCGTTGGATATTATATTGACTGTCTACATTAGATGCAGTTTATCGTGAGATTTTCCAGAGTTTTTAGGCTGGGCACTCTTTAAGTTGGCAGCATTCTTTTTAACGGTGGTGGTGAGCTTGGCTTCTTTAAATAACGACCTCCTAAAGTTGTGAACTAGTGTGTGTAGCGGGAGGAAGGGAAATGCTGTTACAAAACCCTCAGGCTCCTTATCTGTGGGCTGGGAATAGCAGCTGTAGTTTTGGAGGGGTGGATTTCCTGGAAGACAACTTTGGTATTGAGCATTTGCTGAAGAGAGTCCTAGGACACTGAGGGCTATATCACATACCGGAAATCATTGTGAAGCCAAACAATTGCATGTACATGTGACACTGATATGTTTTAAATGCATGGCCCAGTTATGGCAAGTAGAGTCACGTGCCGCATAACGACGTTTCGGTCAATGATGAACTGCATTCACAATGGTGGTCCCGCGAGATTATAATAGAGCAGACACATTCCTATAGCTTCATGACGTTGTAGCTGCTGTAACATCATAGCATAATGCATTACTCACATGTTTGTGGTGATGCTGGTGAAAACAAACCTACACCTACTGTGCTGCCAGTCATATAAAAGTATAACACGTAAAATTGTGTGTTGCGTATAATAGTTGATAATGATAATAAGTGACTGTTACTGGTTTATGTATTTATCATACTGTCTTTGTTATTATTGTTTTAGACTGTACTGATTCTACTTATATGTTTTAAAAAGTTAACTGTAAAACAGCCTCAGGCAGGTCCTTCAGGAAGTATTCCAGAAGAAGGCATTTTTATCATAGGAGATGACAGTTCCATGCGTGTTATTGCCCCAGATGACTTTCCAGTTGGACAAAGTGAGAAGGTGGAAGACAGTGATACTGATGATCCTGACCCTGTGTAGGTCTAGGCCACTGTGTGTGCTTGTGTCTTAATTTTTAACAAAAAGTTGAAAAAGTAAAAAAAAAAAAAAGTAAATAAAAAATTTTAAAAATAAAAAATCTTATAGATTATAGGGATATAAAGAAAGAAAATCTTTTTGTACAGCTATATAATTTGTGTTTAAGCTAAGTGCTATTAAAAAGCATCAAAAAGTTGATAAAGTAAAAAAGTTCAGTAAGTTAAGATTAATTTATTGTTGAAGAAAGAACATTAAAAAAAATAAATCTAGTGTAGCTGAACTGTGCAGTGTTTATAAAGTCTACGGTAGTATATGGTAATGTCCTAGGCCTTCACATTCACTCACTCACACACTCACCCAGAGCAACTTCCAGTCCTGCAAGCTCCATTCATGGTAAGTGCCCTATACAAGTATATAATTTTTTATCTTTTATATCATATTTTTACTGTACCTTTCTATGATTAGATATGTTTAGATACACAAATACTTATGCTTGTGTTACAATTGCCTCCAGTATTCAATAAAGCAACACGTTATACAGGTTTGTAGTCTCGGAGCAATAGGCTATACCATACAGCCAAGGTGTGTAGTAGGCTCTATCTGGATATGTGTAAGTGCACTCTATGATGTTTGCACAATGATGACATTGCCTAATGATGCATTTCTCAGACTGTATCCCTGTCAAGTGATGCATGACTGTATTTGATATTTAAAACTGGGCATACCTATAATTAAAAAATGTATATACATTACTTTATTGAAAACTGTGCTAGGTGATAACTTGATTTGGAAATTTCTTGCTCTTCAAGTTCCAGTTGGCTTTCTACGCAGACACTCAGGGTGATATTCAAACACTTGAGAAACTATAAGATCTGATAAGGGTGAATGCAATGGAAAAAATGAGGAAAGACTGGCTAGACACAAGATTAATCCCAATTTAGCTGGTATAAGCCTAAACACTGAAAGTGGACCACAAACTGCCTATTCATTAACTATTATTTTACATAGTATTTTTTTGACATTTATTATAACAACTTAATTTTTGACATGAGTATGAAAGTAGAGAAGTTCATGGAAAAAATAAAAAATAACTAAGGAAAATAAATCTTACATGAAAGGTTAAAGGATGTGAGACTGTCTAGCTTGCTGAAATGAAGGCTAAGAAAAGCCTTAATCATATTGAAATATATTGATAGGATCATTAGTGGGATACTGGTCTGTTTATAAAGAGGTTGGAAAAAAGGCTCAACCCTTCAATGTCTTTTAAGACTTCTAAGTCCCAAGATCTGATGTTCTGGCTGTCTGGCCTGCTGATTCCTCTCCCCTTAAGGTGTCTTCTGGGTGTCCCAGAGTACAGCCAGTGCTTATTTATCACGTTTATCACGTTCTAAGTAAGGTAAGTGTCCTCGGATTAGGTCATAAATGCTTAAATTAAAGAGCAAAGACAGATGGTTACTGAACAAGATAGCTGGGCATTGATTATCTGCTTCCAAAAATTTTGATAAATGAAAGTATTTTCTGTTCTTTCATAGACTCTTTAGTCTTACTCCTTGATTAAGATTTAGCATATTGATTTTTTGTTTAAACCCATAACATAAAATTTACTCTCAACTATCTTTAAGTATCTAGTTCAGTGGTGTTAACTACATTCACATTGAACGGATCTCTGGAACCTTTTCATCTTGCAAAACTGAAACTCTATACTCACCGAACAACTCCTCATTTCCCCCTCTCCCCAGCCCCTGGCATATTGGGTTTTGATGTATTCTCTTTACATGTTTGTTTCCCCCACTAGACTCTAAGTTATGGAATTTAGTCATTTTCTGTCTGCAGTGAGTATCACTTCATAGGTGCTTAATAAATGTTGAATGTGAGAATGAACAACAGAATGAGTCTTTTGAAATAGAGTTGTGGTAATGATAGCAAGTTGAGGGTGTGCTTGGCACTGTTATTTGCTTCCTTAACCCATCTGCTTTACTTCTCTTTTTAACAAAATACAGATTTCATTTGTGACTGTCATGTGCCTATCCATCTCAATGACTCTTGGGTGGTCCAGTCTGTGGCAGTCTATTGTCCCTGTCTGCACAATTATCACCTGAGTAGCTTTTAAAAATACAGATTCCTGTTCCCCCTCCATGATTCTGATTTAACTGGTCTGTGGTGGAGCCTAAGCATTAAAATTTTAAAAATCTCCCACAAGGGTAGAAAACCATTGTCGGGTAATTTTGTTCTTCTTTGCCAGATATTTGCTTCCCAGGCTTTTTAATCCCTGTGGATGGCCCAGTAACCTAGTTCTGGCCAGTGAAACTGTGCTTGATCTTCTGGAAAACTTCTTGCTTTTCTGCTAAAGGGGACAGATAATCAGAGAACTCAGTGGTGCTGCGCCTTCTTCTTTTTTTCTGTCTCGAGTGTAGGTGTGATGCCTTTTGCTATGGTAGGCATCTTGCAACCATGAGGCACTAAGCAAAAAAACCAAAAACCCAGCAAGTTAAGAATGGCAAAGCAGAAAGTTGGAAAGAGTCTGGATCCTTAATAACATTATTGAACCTTGGAACTGCCTACCTTTTCTTGTTAAGTAAACAATAAATGTCATTATGGTTTAATCCACCTAAACCTTTTGTTATTATTTGCTTACAAAAGCATTCTGTGCTGAAACAAAGAGTACCCTGGTCCAAGCTCATAAAACTGAATGCCAATAAATCCCCAGGATGAAATGATTTTGAGAAAACTTGGCTAACATTCTATAATTATTTGCCTAAATGTATAACTGTTGTTACAAAAGTCCATGCTATTTCCCATAAAATATTTCCTGATGCCACTATCAAAAACAGACCAAGGTTGGATAGATTATAATTCTTACACAGTTTTGCATTTATGTTTTTATATTTATAGTTATTAATGTGAGCATGACAGAATGGCATACTAATTTTTTGAAAAAGTAACATTCATGAAATTGAACAATTACTTATTGAGCATTCATTCTGTGCCAGGCACTGTTTTAGCTGAGCATATGGGAAAACATCAGTGAACAAAACAAATATCCCTGTCCTTAAAAATACCCTTGTGGCATTTATATTATAGTTGGTGAGGAGAGGAAGAAAGGCAAGAAAATCATCATCATAATAAATAAGATACATGGTGTATTAGAAGGTGAAAAATGCAAAAAAATTAAGAAACCCCCAAAAGTCCCAAACAAAACAAAAAGAAAACTGAAGAGGATAAGGGATGCCAAAAAGCAGGAGAGAGCATGGTTTACAGATTTAAGCCAGGGGGAGAAGGCAGCCCTCACTCACAAGATTTTACTTTTGATACATGATGTATCTTTAAATACTCAGATAAAAATACAATTATAGAGAATGAAATGATAGAATCTTCAATACTAGATTCATTTTCTGAATATGTAATCTTAGTATGTTCTACAAAAGGCTCATGAAGATTAAATTGGTTAACTACAGATAGAGGAGAGAAGGTGAATCTTTGATTATGTTGAGATTATAAATCCTCCTGTCTATCTCATATTCTCATTTGACATTTTATGGTGTATGATCTTTGGAAACCAAATGTTGACATTATTTCCTGCAATTTGAATTTGCAGAATTAAGAACAATGGCTTTTAATAATCATAATTATGCCTGCTCTAGGTGCTGGTGACAGGGCAGTGAACAAGCCTAAGTGGCCCATGTGCATGGAGCTAACTTTCTAAATAAGAAAGGAAGTTCTTAAGGAAGTTCTGTAGGTTCATAAGCATGTGATTTTTTTGGTAAGTAGTAAATAATGAATCACTGAGGTGGTTGAATGTGTTAGACAAGACGGTTGTAATCATTCTTGTCTTTACAAATGAGGACAATGAAGATTAAAGAGGTTAAATGACTACCCATCTTAGCACATTTAATTAGTGGTCTTTTTCTTTTTCTTCCCTTTTTTTTTATTATGATAAAAACCCTTAACATGAGATGTACCCTCTTAACAAATTTTTAAGTGCATAGTACATTATTGTTAATTATAGGCATAATGTACAGAAAAACTCTTGAACTCATTCCTCTTGCATAATTAAGACTATGCTCGTTGATTAGCAACCCCCCATTCCCCTTCCCCAAATCCCTGGCAATCACTATTCTACCATTTATTTCTGAGTATGACCATTTTAGATATCTCATAGAAGTGGGATCATGCAGTATTTGTCCTTCTGCAACTGGCTTATTTCACTTAACGTAATGTCCTCCAGGTTTATCCAAGGTTGTTGCATATGGCAGAATTTTTAGTAAGATTTCACGTAACAGGATATCTCATGGCAACATGTTGCTCTATTTGGGGACAGGGAAAGGACGCAACCAGTAGTGGGCATTTCTCTGACTTACGGCAGGTGCCACTCTTGTTATTGATACTATTGGCTTCTGGCTTGCTTTGGTAGATTTAAAAGCAGTTTTGTGAATTCCCAAGAAAATCCCACCAACCATGAATGCAAAGAGTTAAGAAACAGACTGATACAGGAATTAGTCTCTCCGTAGAGTCTTTCTCAGATTTTACCTCAATTAATTCCTTGAGATATTTATAAAATCATGTATATAAGTTATTTATTTTTATGGAAAGCATTTTTAAAGGTTTTTAAAAAGTACTTTTGGGACAATGGTAGAAAGCTAGTTATTTAAAGAAATACCAAGATCTCCATAGTCTTGGACTTGAATATTATTGATATTTTATTATTGTCATCTAAACCTAAAAGTTCTTGTAGGGGGCCCAGTGGGGCAAATTCTTCACTAGCAACTCCTTGGCTTCTTTTTCTAAAGAAAAGTCTTTTAAAAATGTACTGGGGGGTGGGGAATAAAACGAACACTGAAAACGAAGGAGAAAGCTATTTTTTTGTAAAAACAGCTACAAAGGGGGACACAGATTCATCCTGAGGCACAACACCGCAATGTGTGGGGAGCCTCAGGTCTTCTTTAGGGCAACTTACAAGATTTTCCTTGTAAAAAACTATGCAGAGCAAACAGAAGTCTCTCAAGGTCAGGGCCTTCAAGGGACATGGTCTAAGGCATGGCTGTGTGTTTTCTGGCTGGTTTGGGCTTATGAAGTGAGAGGAAAATAAAAAATGTTCTGTTTGGACTGCTCTGTGTTCTGTTTCCATCCCTGAGTTATTATGACGGCCTTCTAGTCTGAAGTTTTATGGCACAAAATGGAAACTCTTTATTTTACCTGGAGTTTCTCATCTGACAGAGGCAAATAATCCAATCTTACATCCTAGATAAAATGTAAACAGAAGTGTGATAAGATACAACCTGAGGAACAAGTTTAAAAAATAGTAATCACCCCCGGAAACAATTTTTTATAAGCTTTATCCTGTTTATTCCATTTGCTTGCATTAACATTAGCATTGCCTATGGGAATTCGATTTTATGATGCAACTTTTTTTTTTTTTTTCTGGTCAACAAATATTTCAGTAAATAAATGTCAGAAGGAAATCTGTATCAAATTCCAAGTTGCTTGGTGTTGCTTCTGTGATTTTGAAAATGAACACAGCTATATGTTTTGTGCATGGTTAAGCCTAATTCAATAACAATATTTAGAAACCAGAGAACATATTTTTCCTATATGCTCTAGGAAAAGGTAGATCAGTAGATGGAGTGTTAAAATGAGATAGCTGTAACTATTTTTCCTTTGGAGTTGATAGTATAATTTATTTAAATACATGTTTTAATACGACTGGTCTAACATTTGACAGAAACAATGATACAACTCAAACTATTGATTTTTCAAAGTTTATTTTAGGAATACTTCTAATCATTATGTGAATTGAAATGACCAATTGTGGTAATTATTGACTAGACTTGAGCAGTTAATAGAGCAAGCTGTTCTATGAGGACTTACAAGTACAAGAGATAAAAAAAAGTCTTTAGAAAAAAGATGGAGTTAAAGGTTTCTAATGATCACACAGGAGATTCTCACATTTTATGTAGAGTTCAATTGAAACCCATGAGGCATGATGTCAGCCTTGAGTCAAACAGTCCTGTTGATATAAATGATAATATTCCCAATTAGAAATTTCTTACAAAACAGATTCACAATCTTTTAAGAAACTTCCCCTGAAATAAGAAACGTATTCTAATCTTTCCTTCTAGGCTTCCTTTGTTACAGAGTTTATATTAATAGTTATTCTTTGAGTTTTAATGTTGAAATTAAAATGTCTATCCAGAGACATGTAAAGTTAAAAATCCAACCCCGACCCCTGCCAGGTGTCATTAATTACATATTCTGGATCCAAGTTCTGCTCTTGAACCAAATCTTTGAGTCATGAGCTTTGTCAATTTTTGTAACTCTGCTTTCATTTCTGATGCTTCTATAATAAAAATGAATCCCCTAAATTTTGGTAAAACTTTATTACTTCTGCTAAATAACATTTATATCAGGTTTTTGGTTTGGACCGAGCTCCCGGTCCTGACAGACCTAGGCCTGACAGACCAAACCAAAATGGAGTCACTCATGCTGAAGTTCCACACCCCCAAGCTGAAACTAAAGTCTTTATCTGACTTTCCCAGAAACGGGGGTGGGGGGCTGGGGAGAGTGAGAGAGATAATAGCCAAATCTCCAAACAGTCCAGTTTTAGTTGACATTATAAGGAAATCCCCTTTGCTTTAACCTTTACAAGGAAAGTAACTTTGAAACAACCATTCTGTGTTTTGTTTCTTCTTAGCTCAGCCTTTTTCTGTCTATAAAACCATGCTCCTCTGCTCAGCTTATCGGAATATCATCCTGTCTTATACAGTGAAGTGTTGTCCCATTCTAGAATCACAAATAAAAATCAATTACGATCTTTAAACTAAATTTGCTGTAATTTTGTCTTTTGACACTTTTGAAGTCTGATAGTCCTGTTTCTGTACCTTTTCATCCCTAGTCAGCTTTTTGACCTACAGCATCATGGTTATAGTTAGAGTGAAGAGAAATATTCTTTGCACTTCTATTTTAAAAATTGATTTCCTAACAGAGAGGGCTTTAGCACTAACATCTTGCTTTCTATGGTACTGATCATAAAAATATTTCTGCTCTATCATTCATGACAGTCATTTTTAGGAGGTATTCACAAAACTAAATAAAAGATAGCCTACTAAACTTGATTTCCTTACATTTTGAGCTCTATTCTCTCCTTATTACAGAATTCAGGCTCTTTCCCCAGTCCCTCCCCTCCCCCACAGTGTTCATTTCTATACATGGCTATTCCGAGTGAATGAGCAAATTGTGAATAGCAGTAACCTGAACTGTCAAAATATGGTTGGTTCCTCAGAGAACTAAAAGTCAACCTACCATATGATCCAGCAATTCCCCTACTGGATATTTACCTAAAAGAAAAGAAGTCATTTTATCAAAAAGACACTTGCACTGGAATGTTTATTGCGGCACAATTCACAATTGCAAAGATGTAGAATCAGCCTAAATGCCCATGAATTCATGAGCAGATTAACAAAATATGGTGTATGTACACCATGGAATGCCACTCAGCCATAAAGAAGGATGACTTAATGCCTTTTGCAACAATTTGGATGGAACTGGGGACCATTATCCTAAGTGAAGTATCTAAAGAATGTAAAAACAAATATTACGTGTACTCACTACTAAATTGGAACTAACTGATGAGCACACATGCGCATAGAAGGAAGTAAAACTCAGCAGAAATCAACCACGGGGCAGGGTGGAGGAGAGGACGGGCCAAAACCTACCTAATAGGCACAATGAACAATATCTGGGTGACAGGCCCTCTTATAACCATGACTCAAGCATTGTAAAAGTGATTCATGTAACCAAAATTTGTTGTATCCTGGAATACTTTGAAATAATTTAAAAAATTAACTTTTAAAGATATTTAAATAATAAAAAAAGTTTTATATATTTAAAAAATTGTGGTTGGATCAGCTGCTACAACGGGAATAGATAACAAAAGAAAGTAATCTTATAGCACATTATTTCCGGAGTCATGACAGTTCCCAGTTATTTGTAGTATCCCCAATACTGCATGTAATGTCCATTGAAAACTTCCCACGTGCTAGGCAGGGTCATTTAGTATCATCCAGTTTTATTTCTGGATTATTATGTATATTCATTTTTTTGACCTTGGTAAAATAAACTTTACTGAATTATTTGCTCACCCTAACTTCCCATACATTCATTCGATTTTATTTTTCTTCCCGTTAGAGTGATTTTTCTGAGAGTGTTTTCAGAGTAGGTCTTTGTGTGGTAAACCTTCTGAGACTTTGCATACAAAGAATATCCTTATTGCCTTCTCATATTTAAACGATAGATTTACTGGACATAAAATTCTAAGTTTGGTGTTCATTTCTTGAAACACTTTAAAAATATTTTTTTATTATCTCTACTGTAACTGTTGAGAAGATTAGTAACAATCTGAATTTTGTTCTTATAGTTGAATTACTCTTTCTTTCAGGAAGCTTTTTGCATTTTCCCTTAGATTTTGAAGTCTTTGAGTTTTCCCCGTTGATGTCTAAATTTTGGATTTTCTTTCCTTTTCTCTCTTTCCTTTGGTCCTTGGCACTCTCTGAAGCTTTATAATCTCAGATGTTTCATCTTTAATTCCGGGAAATTGTCAGTCATTAATTCTTCAAATATTTACTTTCTTCTATTTACTTTGTTATCTTATTCTGGGACTGCCATTATATTATTATACAGATGGTAACACTCCATTCTTGTATCTCTTACATATATTTATAATATCCTTCATATAGTCGATCTATTAATCTATTCCTGAATCCTTCTGGGATGGTTGTTTTACTTGGCCTTCCAGTTACCTAAGTTACCTAAGTTATCCAACTTGCCTGTCGTAATTCTTTATTGGTTCTTTAAAATTCTTGTTTCTGTGTCATGTAACCAATACTTGATTTTATGCTTACCTTAAATTCTTGATTTGCTTCTTCCATCAGTTCATCTCTGTCTGCTATGTGTTATTGTTTGCTGTCTTTTTTTATAGCACTTATGTCCTTCGAATACCATTTTCCCTTCTCAGCTTATATTTCTCCTGGGGATATTTGCTACCTTGACTTATAGTGAGTATCCAGGGAGATGAGTGCAAGCCCAGCCCCAGTCTGTAAACCTTCTGCTGAATTTGGGGTGCTATTTCCTCAACACTCCAGATCCCCAAGGGTCTCTTATTGGTTTTTTGTTAGCTTTTTAAATGCATGTGATTCCTCCTTGGTTGTTTTTGGTTTTGTTTGTTTTTGCCTCTTTAGGGTCGGGTTCAGGAGAGAGAGCCAGCAGCCCAGGCTGGTTCAGTGTCATGTCACAAGTGTATGGTTCTTTATAATAATCGCCAGTTCTCAAGCGGTGTCACCGTGTTTGAAAAGAACAGTGTATGACAAGGCTGCTTTCCAAATTTCAGTAACTTTGGTAATTCATGCATGTTACTATATAATCGACTTGGCCATGCCAATCATTATCTCTAGGGACTGCTGACATGAGCAGAATGCTGTATTGCAGTTCAGTGTTCCTGTAGTATATGGATTAGCCTCAAATTTTCTTTTCCTGATCGGCCCAGAAGGACCAATGCTCTACTCACAAGGGCATAATTCATTGAGTGATGATTTTCTGGTTCTAGCTCTAGTAATCCTTACCAGTCTTGATGATTTACTATGACAGGAAAGTCACATCTTACAATTTATGTTATTTTAATAAAAAGTTTAAATTGAATTTTACTTTCATTGATTTCTACAAAGTCAAGCAATTCATTTGAGCATTATAAATCCTGCACCTAAACCATATCTGTCAAGCAATGATGATGGAGAATTATGCTCTTTCTGTTCTTTTCATGTTCATGCAACTTTCTACTTTTCTAAGTCTTCTTGGGGGAGATTTGTTCCACAAGGCTGGTGGTAAGCCTTATAGAGCTCATGTAATATCTGTCTTCTGAAAGGAAAAAAAATTGGGTTTAAACTGAAGGTTAAATTATGTTAAGTTAAAAAAAAAACTTCTCTTAAGATTCTGAATGATAGTTAATTTAATTGATAAAAGAACTAGTGTTAAGTGCTAAAACTTACATGCTGAAATAGTGTGTAATATCTTTCTTTGGAGGTCTTTAAATACAGTATATATTTTTATCTTTCTCAAGGTGACTGGCTTAGGGGTATTTTTAAAGATGGAAGAGTTGAGATGGTATCTTTTCCAACTTTATTTGAGCCCTTCGATTGAAACTGCTCTTCAGTTTTAGCTGAAAAATGCACCTTTTCAAAAAATGCTTTTGTGCAGCTGATACTTTTCAAGGGAATGTAGGTGAAGACAGACATATAGCCTTGAAGGAATAATATGTAACCTGAAATTTTATATTAACTATTCCTTTTTTCTTATCTCTCCCAGTCATTTATGTCTCCTCCTGTTGCTCTTCATTTTTGTTCTAACAAATCCTGAACATATTTACTCTTCCCTAACTCTGCTATAGACTTTATATCTTTCTTAAGATTTGCCTTATATGTAAACTCGTTTTTTTTCTCTTTCTAACCTCTCCTCCTCTCCCTTTCAAATAAACATGTTGTAATAGCTTAGACTAGAAAATAAATATTTCTGAGAGTGGCTTCACTTTTCCCTAGCTTTATCAATTATTGTAATATGCTTGAGTTCTCTCTGCCCCCTAGTGCATTTCCCTCTGGGGAAAAGTGAATTATTTTCCTGTTAAACTTGAGTACAGGAAGTGACCATGGAAGGGCCCAGACCCTTCCCCTTCCATTTTCTCATGGGATCTATTTGACCTAGTTGCATGCAAGTGAACATGCATTTTTTTCTGCTCTTCCATGCTGCAAAATTTACAGGGACTGCTTGCCTCCATCTGTGTCTAGGGGAAGCCTTGATTGTTCCAGCACTTCTTGTGACTGGGTGAGAAAGGATTTCTAATTTTTAGGTTCTGTCCATTTACTGAAATTACTGAGTGCTTGATTTAAATCTACGATCTTATTCTGTGCCTTCTATTTTTCTCACCCATACTTTGCTTCTTTTTCATTCCTTTTATTTCATGCTTTTTCATTTAATCATGTTTCCGTTGTGTAAAAAGCTACAGTTTTGAAATTATATTTTAAAAAATTCTTTTAATGCTTACCCTCAAAATTAAAAGATACAGTTATAATTATCAAAAATGTTCAATAATTATTTATAAAATTTGAATGTTAAACAAGATTTTTACTTTTCTCCCAGATAATGTAAGGAACCTTAGAATAGTTTAACTCCACTTATTACCCTCCTAACTTATGTGTTACTGTTGCCTGGTAATTTTGTTCTAAATATTTCAAATGCCATAAGACATTATTTTTATTTCATATAGTAAATATTCTTTCATATTTACTCATTTGTTTACCATCTTATTGCCTTTTAATTTTTGCTGCATTTTTGAGCTTCCATCAAAGATCATTTTTCTTTTGCATGAAGTATATTATTTATAATTTCCTTTAGCATGGGTCTTCTGGAGATAACTTAGTTTTTGTTTTTTAAAATCCAAAAATGTATTTTCTCTTCATTTTTGAAAGATATATAAAAATGGATATGGAATTCTAGATCAGTATTCACTCACCCCTGCCAACATATTGACATTATTCCACTGTTTCCTGGCTTCCATTGTTAGTATTGTGAAGTCAGCTGTATTTCTAACTTTTGATCTTTTGAAGGTCTTTTTACTCTAGCTGCTTTTAAGATTTCCTATTAATCTTTGTTTTCTGCCATTTGATTTGATGTGTCTAGGTATGGATTTCTTTTTATGTATCTTGGGATTTATTTGACTTTTTGAATCTGTAGATTAATGTCTTTCATCAGTTTTAAAATATTCTCAGCTTCTCTCTTTCTTTAGATATTGCTTCTGACACATTCTCTCCTCTTATTTTTTTTTTTTTGAGACAGAGTGTCACTCTGTCACCTGGGCTAGAGTTCAGTGGTGTCATAGCTCACTGCAACCTCAAACTCTTGGGCTCCAGCAACCCTCCATGCTTCAGCTTTCCAAGTAGCTGGGACTACAGGCATGCGCCACCATGCCCGGCTAATTTTTTTATTTTTTTGTAGGGATGTGGGGTCTCACTCTTGCTCAGGCTGATCTCAAAATCCTGGCCTCAAGCAATCCTCCTACCTAAGACTCCCAAAATGCTAGGATTACAGGCATGAGCCATTGCATCCAGTCTCTCTCCTCTTCTGGGACTCAAGTGAAATATTTGTTATAGCTCTCAACATGGCCTCTAAGTATCTTTCTTTTCTTAGTTTTCTGTGCTATATTCTAGTTTCTTTTAATGTGTCTTTAAATTCACTATTTTTCTCTTTATCTCTAATATATTGTTCAAATCGTTCATTGAGTTCTTAATTTTGGATATTGTATTTTTAAGTTCTAGACTTTTACTTGCTTTTCTTTTGGTCTTCTTTGTTATTTTTCATAGTTTTCTGTCTCCTCCCTCAAATTTTAATCTCGACTTTTATTTTTTAAGATATGATAAACAGGTTTTTGGGGTTGTTTTGAATTCTTTAATAGTCCTTGATAATTTTCATTTATTATGTGTTAGTAGGTTGTTTCTGTTACCTATTGCTTATATTGCTTTTTGCTTAGAGTTTTTGTGTACTTGGTTATTTTTAAGTCTTTGTTGGATAGTGTATTTTAAATATATTTAGAGAACTATTTTGATTTCTAGATTATGGTTCCTTGTCTAAGAGAGGACTTTCGTTTGGCTCTCTAGGTGTTTTGGAGAGAGAATGGATTCTGGGGCTCCTTAATCTTGGTTCAAAACTTGAGATTCCTGGATATCCAGGTGATGGGAGGCTAAATTACAAGTCCATGCTATGGCTGATTTATTTACAATTCACCTCTACCCTAAGGGCGTGCTTTTCATGATTCTAGTTGAAAGTGGGGATTAATTTATCAGAATTCCATCCCTTGGCAGTGTCTAGGCTTTGATTTCTGTCTCCTTGGTTCCCAGAGGACTCCAAAATACAGATGAGGTTTATAGTTTCTTTTCCATCATCAGCAAGTGCCTTTGGAAAAAAATACATCATTGAATGGCTGGGCTTATCTTTCTTTTTCTTGTCTTATAATTTTAGCCTACAAGTATCTCAATACTTTGTAAGGTGTTTTTTTTTTTTTTTTTTTGGAAGGGGTACAGTTTCTTAGTTGTCCTTAGTAAGAGGGTCAGTTCAAATGACTTAATCTGCTATTCTTTTGTTCCTTGAGAACTCTCTGCCTACAGAGATCAGGAACTTTTGTTAGGGACAGAAAAACAAGAGATAATAGAATGATAGGAGTAGAAAAATAAGAAGGAGAAAACAGTTAAAGAAAAAGAAAAAGAAGGAAATAGTTATTTCAGTCTTAAAGAATGGGGTAATTAGACCATGGAACAGTGACCAACAATCAGAAAATAGAAAACACTATAAATGGTGACTTTCCCCATCACACATATAGGAGAAAGGAATGTCTGGAACATAACCTTTAAGTTACATCCATACCTGGAAAAACCCAGACCCAAAAACTCGTAACATATAGTCATAAGTAATTATAACTGACCTTTACATCAACATATACTACCAGCATATAAAAGGAAAAACATAGAAGAAGACAGTGTCTTCTCCACTCATGGAGACAGGCCCATTTCCCCATAGGAAATGTACTTTCATTTTTAACCCTTAAACTTTCCTTACAATAAACTCTTCATATATACTTGTTGAGTGCCTGTCCTCTCTCTCCATTGTGTGGGCCAAGGCTTGTGATTACTCCAAGCCGGGAGCCCAAGATCTGGGGAAACACTTCAAAGTCCAGCTATGGACAGGACCATGACACTTTGGTCTGCTCTTGGCCATAAATTTTGCTTGAGGGTAAAGGCCCTAGTGAGGTCAGTACTTCTGCCACATGCTTCTTAAGTTGTATTTGTCAAGTGATTTTCTGATTAAACATGATGAGCTTTTTTGGGCCTTCTCTGTGATGTATCCTAATCTGTTTTTCTCTAGACATTTGTTTCCAAAATGAAAATAAGTTTCTCAAAGCAAGTATGTCTTCATATGCCATGCTGTATTTTTGCAATAAAGTCAATGGGGAATCACTGAAGGACTGAGAAGCTAAGGAAGGAGATGAAGAGGTCAAGCAAGATATGGTAAGATATTAATTGAATTTGGCAGTCAAGAGTTCATGGGCTATCTAGATGAGTAATTGTTGGTGAGGTGGTAAAAAGAATGAATGGAAGCAGAGGGAGAAAAGATAACAAATGTAGCATGTTTTATAAAAAGTTTGATTGTAGAGGAAAGGAGAGAAGTAGGGTAATAGTTAGAAAGGGTCATGGGAGCAAAAGACAATTTAAAGACGGGAGAGATGAGCATATTTCTATGCTGAGAAGAAAGAGCTAGTTTGAAATGAGAAGGTGAGGATATGAAAGAGATAACTGATAGATCATTGTTAGATGATTGTGGACTCAAGAGTAGAGGTAAGTTGAACTTCTGACCAGAATTTGAACATAGCTTCTGCTGAGTTTGTTTACTTCAGCATTAGGGTCTTTTAGGATTCAGTCTGAGTGTCAGCTCTGAGAGTGTCTTAGTCTGTTTGAGCTGCTATAACAAAATACCACAAACTGAGTGGTTCACAAACAACAGATATTTATTTCTCACAGTTCTGGAGGCTGGGAAGCCCAAGATCAAGGTGCTGGCAGATCTGGCATCTGGCGAGGATCTGCCTCCTGGTTCATAGCTGTATTTTTGCTGTGTACTCACATGGCAGAAGGGGTGGAAAAATTTTCTGGGATCCCTTTTATAAAGGCACTAATCCCATTCCTGAGGACTCTGCCCTCACCACCTAATCACCTTCCAAAAGACCCACCTCATAATACCATCACAGTGGATGTTAGGATTTAACATATGAATTTTGGAGGGGACAAACATTCATTCTATGGCAGCAAGTCTCCTTATATATACCCATAAGACAAGTTAGACACTCCTGGTCCTATTCCACTATGTGCATTTCTCCAGTGAATTCTAAAATAGGGTTACTTATCCTTTAACCTCACCTGAATTTGAGGTCCTTGAGATCAGTACTTTTGTCTTTATGTTCCCATAGTAATGGCCAGTCAGTCAGTAGTTTATTGAGTGAACGACTGCTATCCCTTTTTTATTTGTACATACAGATCAATAGGATGGATTAGGGACAGCATTTTTCAATTTCCCTGTAGTACAAAGCTTTTTAATGTATCTATGAATCCAACTAGTAAAAATATAAATGGCATCCATCCCTGGAGCGATTTACCAATTGATTTGTACTTTCATTTAGATTTTACTTTGATGATGCATCCTTTTGGGGTCTCTTTGCTCTTGAAACAAGTGCAAAGAGCAGTGAATTTAGCTTCTAGCCTCAAGGGATCCCTCCTGCCTTAGCCTCCAGAGTAGCTGGGGCCACAGGCATGTGCCTCTACTTGGTTGTGTGTCAGCATTTTTGAAGATCTTGTAGTTGGTAGTGGAGCACAGAGGATGATATTGCATGGCAAAACATGGATTTCTATAACTCCAAATCAACTCTAGAGATTCCTATCAACTCCAAAAGTGATTCAGAAAAGTTAGACCCTGAATACATAAGTTTTAGGAATTCCTTAACCAGATTATCTCATTTACCTTTTCCTTTTTATGTATGCACAATAGTAATAATAAAATCCATAAGTCTTAAAGAGTACTCTCAGTTTAAAATTAAAATTATAACTGATGATAAAACATGTCACAGTTTGAGAGATTGGTAATACTGTATTTTGTTCTTAATCAGCTGCACAGTGTTTCACTGGATAAATATGCAGCAATTTATTTAACTGATTTCCTATTGATAATCACTTAGGTTGTTTGCTTTTACAAACAATGCTACAATGATTAACCTTGAACATGGATCATGATGTTAGTACATTTGTAGGATGAATTTCTATAAGTGAGATTTGTACGTGCATTTAAAATTTTGATAGATCCTCCTAATTAGCTTCCAAAGATACAGCTGCTATTTTTTGTTGTTGTTGTTATGACTTGTCTCAGATTTATAGATTAACCTGGAGGAGAATTACCGTCATTACTAATGTTGGTTTTTGATGTTTTCAATTTATCTTCTGTTCTTTTAGAGTATTCTTTCCTTTATTGTGTGTTTTGCATATTATTTTTATCTTTTTGGTTGCCATTGAAATGGAATCTTTCCTCTGGCATAAGTTCTTACTGGTTGAAGTCAAAGGTAATTCTTAAATGCTGCAAATCAGTCTCTTTCAAACTTCATTGAAAAAAAGTACCTCATGGTAACTAAAAATGTATCAAGATTATAAAATTCTCCTCATAAAAAAATAATTAGTTAACAACAGAGGGCCACCTTCCAAATTTCTTAGAGGAAAACAATGTTTTATTGGTGCCATGAAAAATGTGTAATGAGAGTAATGTAACCATGCATTTACTTGAATCTTTTTCTGGCTAGTGAATAAGAACAGATTTGGGTGTCTTGTGCTGCTCTTGCACCTGAATTTAAGTTTAGTGATGTCGTGCCTGAGTGTAACGGTCCTGCTTGGTGACCATTGACCATTACTCTGTTGACCATCAAAACTCCCTGGACCCTGGGTATTGTCCAGATAATTTGGCAAGATTCATAGCTTACATCTAATTTTCTTGAGGAGTCTTTGGCAAGTAAAATGTTCAATTCCATTAACTGGATTTGCAAAGAATTCTTAAACAATCTGGATCCCTCATGGCTCCACCTCCTCCCTTCGCCCCCAGCTTCGTATTCTCCTTAGGAAAGGGTGTTTTTCAGCTCTAATGTAAATCAATTTCAAAGGGCACATGCTATCATTTTGAAGATTTGCCATCTATAGCTTGATACTTCATTAGACCGGGCCAGAAAGCTTTTTATAAACAGAAGCTACTTTTTTCTCCCATAAAATTGTATTCTGTACTAGCATGTACAGCTGCAGTAACCAAGTCAAACAGTGAAATTTTCAATTATGAAAGCAGCAGTGATTCATGCCATCAATAGTTTTAAAGTAGCAGTATATATATTTCTTTCAAATAATGCTTATTGGGTTTTCTTTTAGTACAAAAAGTACAAAGAGCAAAACAAAAATGTCATGTAATCTCACCATTCTGGTAAACTCTATTGTTTAAAAAACAAAATAAGACACGTATGTGGTTAGCAGATTTAAATAATTCAAAGAGAAATGAAATGGAAAGCAAATTTTTCTTTCTATCTTGACCTTTTTTCCAACTTAAAGTACTATAAATATATTCTTATTTACTCCCCAAATATTTTTGCAGATATACATACAATTTTGAGCACTTGCACATATATACACACATACTCATCTCTTTTTAGAAAGGAAATTACACAAAATAAATCACATTAAATACAATATTTCCCTCTTTATATTTTTCTCTTATGTCTCAAGTATCTTCATGTGAATACACGCAGATCTAGCTTATTGTTAATGGAAATCAAACATATGGGCATATGGACATTTAGATTAATACCAGGTTTTAAAAAATTTTTAAACAATGCTACAATAAACATTCTTATCTGGGATTTGGAACACTTCTGAGAGCGTATCTACAGATGAGGGCAGGCAGTGTAGCATAGTGATTAATAGCATGGAGTCTGGTGCCAGACTGCCTGGAGTTGGAATTCATTATTTGTCCTATTAGCTATGCGACCTTGGGCAAGTTATTGAACCTCTCTATGCTTTACTTTCCTCCTTGTCAGATAAACCTAAGAATAGTGCAAGCCTGAGTTGGCATCTTAGTCCGCTTGTGCTGTTATAACAGAATACTACAGAATGGGCAATTTATAGAGAACAGAAATTTATTTCTCATAGTTCTGGAGGCTGGGAAGTCCAAGATCAAGGAACAGCAGGCTAGCCCCCTAGTGGGGGCTGCTCTCTGCTTCCAAAATGGCATTTTGTTGCTGAATTTTCAGAGGAGGGGAATGCTGTGTCCTCACATGGTAGAAGGCAAAGAACAAGAGAACAGAATGCTGTGTGAAACCTCTTTGATAGGGGCCCTAATCCCATCTAGGAAGGAGGAGTCCTCCTTGCCTAATCACCTCTTAAAAGCCCCATCTCTTAATACTATCACATTGGCAGCACCTGAATTTTGAAGGGGACACGTTCAAACTATAGCAGTTGGTATGGGGATCAATGTGCATAAAGAGCTTGGATAGGGGCTTAACATACAGAACATGGCCAGTAAATGCTAGCTACTGTTATTGTTATTATTATGATGGCAAAATTTGTGATACCTATATGTTAAAAGCCTTTATTCTGGGAGAAGAGAAGAGTTGGAAATGAAGGAGACGAAGGGAGATGGAGGAGGAAGAGAAAAATAATAAAGGATGGAGAGAGAAAAGAAAGAGGAGGAGGCAGATGAGAGAGAGGTTGGAAAGAGAATGCTGGAGAAGGAAGAGGATGAGAGTGAACAGTGGAGAGGAAGGACGGCTGTGTAAATATGGATGGAAAACATCCTTTATTATTGTAATTATTCCTTTGGAGCCAGCTGCAGAGATCTGTGTCATCTTACCCCTCAGTGCAGGGCGCCTTGTCCTTGTAAGGCCCCTTTCTCATTTGTTTGCTTGTTTTTTTATTCGCTCATCATTCTCTTTTATCCCCGTTCCCAATTCCTTTTCCCTCCTTAACACACAGGCATTCTTTCTTTCTTAAAAAATTAATTAATTAATTAGTTAATTAATTTTAACCAACAAATAAAAATGTATATGTTTATCATGTGCAGTGTGGTGTTTTGAAATGCATATACATAGTGGAATGGCTAAATCCAGCTAATGAACACGTGCATTACGTCACCTACTTATTTTTTTTGTGGTGAGAAGACTAAAATCTATCTACTCTCAGCAATTTTCAAGACTACAATACATTGTCATTAACTATAGCCACCATGTTGTGCAAAAATATCTACAAGTAACCATTCTGAAATATTTACAGCATATCTTTTTGGCTATCTTCTAGCAAGTTGTGTCTTGTTGTTTCATGTACATGTATTTTTAGTTTACATAAATCTTTTGTATACTGTATCGCATTCAGTTTTTTTAAAAGTTTCTTCTCAGTATCTTATTTTTAAAATTTATACATGTTTCTGGGAGTACATAGAGCACTTTGATTCTCATTGCACAGGACTTTCTGGTGTACATCCGCCTTTTGCCCATCCATCCTCCTAGGCTGCCCCCAACATCTGCCACCATCAAATGATACTCAATGAGTATCCTTCTATATGTCCTATTACAGGCCTATGTGGGAATTTCTTTGGTATATATGATTGAGAACAAAATTGCTAGGCTGTATATTATGCATATACTATTAATAATGTGACTACGTACTGGAAGGTTGCTTTTTAGAGTGGCGCTTCTTTCTACTTCTGCCAGCGCTGCATGAGGATCCATATGCAGCCATTTATTTGCCAACATTTAGCATGGTCTAACATTCTTATTTTTTATTTAATTTAATGTGTTTCACTATTGCTTTCACATATATTTCCCTGATTACTAATGAATTTGAATACCTTTTTTAATGTTTGTCATTTTTCTCTTCTCTAAATTGTTTATTCATTTTTCTATTGAGAGTCATTCTCTTTTTTCCAATTGATTTGCAGTAGTTACTTCCATATCTTAAATATTAATCTCTCATTGGTATTAAAAATTGCAGTTATCTCCTCTGATTCTGTCATTCGTCTGTTAACTGTGTCCATGCTATTAATGGTTGAATAGAATTCTTGCCTCATGGTCTGTGTTGACTTTTGCTCACAAAGATATTTTTTTACCTCTATTAACCATGTTTTCTACTTTAACATTAAGTCTTCAATTCATCTGGTGTCCACACTTGTGTGTGATGTCAGATAGTTACTATTCTTTTGTTATTCATCATGAGACACTTTCCCTAAAACCTACTATTAAATAATTTATTCCTTTACCATTGATTCATGGTACCGTCTTTATCATATATTAACTGTATGTGTGTGTGTGAGAGAGAGAGAGTGTGAGAGAGAGAGAGAGAGAGAGAGAAGAGAACATGGTAGGGGTAGGTGATTCTGTTAACCTATAAAATCATAAGAAAGTGGTGAGCTAAAAGGCCATGCTACCTTCATAATAGACAGAAAAACTTTACACTTACTAAGCCCACTCATATGACTCGTACAAACCTTCAGCATTTTGTTATGGCTTATGGAATAATTGAGAAAGTTTTTGTGGCCACCAATAATGTCTTCAGCCACAAACTAGATGGACTGGTCTATATACCCTTCCGATATTTCATTTCTCAAACAGGTTGACTAACCAGAAGTGGACGTAACTTATTCAGAAGTCATAGGTTAGGTTAGGAATAGGCATCAGAGCTCCCCAGAGGAAAATTACAGACAAAGGAACAGAAAGGCCCCACTACCTATGCTTTGCTTCAGTCCCAGTCCGGAGGCCTAAAGCAGAGGTGAATCCCAACTATTTTCCAAATAAAGACAATCTTCCATCCACCAAGTCCCATCTGCTCAACTCTGTTCCACAGACTTGCTCCATTTGATGCCCCATTTTGGATGCCAAAGGTGGGCAGCACGAAACCGGTTTGAAGACATTGCCTAGAGGTTGGTCCTAGAAAAGGAACCCACCTTTGTTACCTTTACCATTTCTCAAGTCCTCTGAGCAGTACCTAGGTTCAGAGGTTGTTCAATAAACATTTGTTGATCAAATCACCAGGATGAGGATTCTCTCTCTCTCTTCCTATCTCTTTCTCTGTTGTGATTAAAGCATTTTATTTGTGAGGGTTTTCTAGCCCAGTGGCAGCTCCAGAACTTCGTATGGAGAGGCTTAGAAGCATCAATCTGGTAGGTGTTAGAAACTCCGAGGGAAGAACACATGCCGCCAGGATAGGTGAAAAATAGTTTAACATCTGTGTACAGACAGGCTGAGGCCAAGATGTCATCAGCCCCGAAATGGTGGCATCTAGGGCTTTTATAGTTGGGTTTGGGAGGGTTCTCAAAGGGGTGGGGCCAGTTTAAAGGGAAATTTCACACGGAACCTCCCACCAGCCTCTGGGTTCAGCCTAACAGTAGGGAAGTTGTGGGAGGAGGCTAAGCAACTTGGCTTGATGCCACATTTACATGGATACCAGGGATAATATTTAAAATACATGTATTTTCTGATTTACTTTCATTCCCTGAAATATTTTCCCACCCATAGACTCTCCGGGCTTTATCCCTTACTGGGAGAGAGCAGATTTCATTTAGAGCAAAACCTTGACTCCAAAAACAGTCTTTCTTCAGCCTTGGGATAATTGTCTTGAAAGCTAGGCTCTGCAGGGAGAGGTCAGGGATTTCTAAATTCTAAAAACTTTAAATATCAAGAGAAAACTTTGATGTTTAAATACTAAACTTATTTTGAGCTTCAGTAGACAGATGCTCTAGGGGGAGAAAGACAGTGGAAGAGTTTGCCTTCTTTCATGTTCTGAGAGATGTGGAGAGGTGCCAAAACCTGGACAGTGTTCTCACTTCCTGCACTGTGGTCAGTGTTAGAAGGAGATTGGTGGTGGGGTGTGTGGGAAATCTCAGGGAAGTGGGGAATTGCTTCTTGCTTTTCACAGAGTAGTCGAGAAGTGGTGTATTTGTTTCCTACTGCTGCTGTAACAAACTACTACAGTGGCTTAAACAACACGAATATATTACCTTACCGTTCTGAAGATTGTAAGTGCACAATGGGTCTCCCTGGGTTAAATCGAGGTGTCAATGGGGCTGTGTTCCTTTCTGAAAGTTCTAAAGGAGGATCTATTTTCTTGCCTTTTCCAGCTTCTAGAGGCTGCCTACATTCATTGGTTTGTGGTCTCTTCCTCCATCCTCATGGGCAGCAATGGTCTGATTGATTTCACATCATGCCACTCTGACTCTGACACTTCTGCCTCCTGTCTCCACTTTTAAGGATGCTTTGGATTATTTTGAACCCATCCATATAATCCAAGACAACTTCCTCATCTCAAAGTCACCTGATTAACGACCTTGATTCCTTCTGCAACCTTAATTCCCTCTTGCCAGGTAACATATTCTTAGGTTCTGGGAATTAGGACATGGACATCTTTGAGGGGCTGAGCCCTTCTTCTGCCCACTACAGGTGGGTAGCTTGGAAAAATCTGTATGTCCCTTAGTTTGGTACAGTGCTAGAATTACATGGTGCTGGGCAAGCAGTAGTTTTGTTAGTGGCCGAGAAGGTTGTCTAGGTGGGTGGGCTGGAGGACAGTTTCACAGAGCCCTGCAAAATGTTGAGAAGGAAGCCATGAGTTCCCAGACCTTCTAGGAGAGGACAGAAATGCTGAAAGAATCCAGGCTTCAGAGAGTCCTGGGCTCAGGAGGAAGATGTTCTAATGGTGAGGACTTCAGAAGAACCAGAGGATCTGCTACACCTCAGCAAGCACCAGCCCTTTCGACTAAGTAAGGACATGACTTGCTGCAGGGGCTACAGGTGAATCACAGGCTGCTCTCAACCATGCGGGCACGTACAAGCTTCACCTGCACCCAGCTGCCGTCTTGGAAAAGAGTATGGAGAGGGGTTAGAAATCTGGATCACTGAACATTACCCAAACGAGACTGAGTTAGGCTACTAAAATTAGGCTTCTGTATAAAATTGTAGATATTTTTCCATTATCAGAGAGAATAGGGGTCTTGAGAAAGATGAAATTAATTTTTCACGGTGTGTATATTTTCTTCCCCCTTCCCCAATATATATGGCCAGCTCTGTGTGCATGCGTGTGTATGTTTTACTTAGATTGGTGTGGGCTTGGAGTTGCATTTGACTGGTGAACAAGCTCTTGCTAGTAAGTGCATTTGCGGGAGAGGGAGGCTTTGAGAGGCCCATTCTGAACCGCTCCCTGAAGCCCCCACTGTGACAGTGGGTTGTGATCCATCCAGCAGTGAGCACCATCTTTCAGTACCCCACTGTGTCATTATTATTGCCATATGTAAATTAATTTGTTTGGACAAATGCTGATTATCTCAGCTACATCAGAAGCATAATTTTTGCTGTAAATCAATATTGCAGAAATTTGTTCTGAAAAGCAAGTTTATTTTTAATGTTACAACTCAGAGTTAAAATAATTGGGAGTTCACACTTGAAAATCTATTTATTTCATACTTCTAGCAATGGGTTTATTGGGAAACATATGTAGTTTTTTTTAAAGGTCTATGCCTACTATCCCAACCCAGTAAGATGTTAGTTTGAAAATGAAACTGTTTTGGCTGATAACTTTGCATTCTTTGGTGAGATTTGTGTTGCAATTTAAGCAACTGCCTGAAATGCAATAGAATACTAAATTATTTTAAAAGTGAAGATAGTGAGACTAGTATTAGAGAAAAACCTCTTGAACATGAAATATTTTTGTTTTTTAATAAGGCATAAAAGAATTGGGCTATAAGACATTAGAAACTTAGTATGTTCCAATCATTATGTTATGCTTTAATTATAGAGCACTAAAGAGTATCTCATTAAACATCCTCATTTTCAAATGAGAAAATGGCCAGGTACTAATGGTGAAAAAATTGCTAATATATTAAAAAGCATTTCTTGTTTTTCTTTTTTTGCCTTTCTTCCTCTTTTTTCTTTCTACTAATATGTACCTCTAGTTATATTTAGTGTTCTAGATTGCAATCTACGGCATGCAGCTTATTCTAGGAACTACGTAGTTACTCTGTAGTGGACAATGTACAGGTAGGGAGCCATATGTCCTTCCATACAAGGACAGGAACACAGAAGAGGGCTCAGTTAACTGTGTAGGGAGAGGAGAGGGGTTTGTACATCCCCTAGAAGAGATACCGAAGGGTGAATAGGAGATTGTCAGGTGGGAACAGTGGGATGGCTGGAAGGGCATACATCAGAGGGAACGGTGCACACAAAAGTAAGCCACGGTTGGAAAGGCTACATTTGGGGAAGTTTCTGTGGTAGGGCATAGGCACAGTGAGCACCTACTTGGCATGACAACTTACAAAATACAACCTTCTGTAAAATAGTTCACTTAATGAGAAAAGTAGTTCAAAATGCATCATGGTGCTTTCAGCAAAATAAAACACCTAGGGAGAAATGTTGATTTCTAAGATATCTGGGATTCGGGTTGAATATAGTGATTTAGGTCATGACTTATGAAATTACTTTCTGTGTTTCTTAGGATCATTTTCCTAGCTGCAGATAGAGGATTTGGTTAGGAAGGACAGAGAACCTTTCTAAATTTGGTTCAGGGGAAGCTGGGACCTTAACACCTAGAGAAAGAGAAGATGATGAAACTGAGTGAAATGAGGAATTTAGTCTAGGGCTTCAAAAAGAGAAGGCCAGAATTCTAATAAATATCACGTTCTAATAAATATCACAGAGCAGTGAAGACTGACTTAAGATGCTTCCTGTTCTCATCTGAGGGATAGCTATGCCTAAGTGGGGCTTGGCAGTAGTGGTTTTCTACTTGTCATTATCTTTCAATTGTATTATTGCAATGAACTGTTCATTGGTTTTCCATTTCCAGAATCTTTCCCTCCAGGCTATTCTGTACCTGTCCTTCTCAAACTTTAATGTGCTACATACTAACCAGGGATCTCGTCAACATGCAGATTCTGATTCTGCAGGTCTTGGTTGGGAGCCAAGAGTCTGTATTTCCAACAAGCTGGTACTATTATTAGATGTTGATACTGCTGGCCTGGGAAACATACTTTGAGTAGTAAGGTCTATACAACATTGTTAGACCTTTTCATTACCAAAATTCTTATCATGTTATTTCCCTGCTCCAAATCCTTCTATGACTTTCAAATGTCCGCCCTTACTAATCTTAGTATGTGTGCCTTTGATAATATGGCTCAAACTACCTTTCCATTTATGTCTCTCATTAATCCCATACTTATTTTGATACTTTGGCTAACCTGGCAATGTTCGCTGATTTTTCCTTTACCTGGAAAAACATTGAACTCCTTCCACAAACCACACCTTTCTTATTTGTCTCTCCTTCGCATTCCTGATGCTGTGTAAACTTCATAGTCCACCTTTACTTACAGTCATGTATTCTTCTTGTCTTCTCTTTTGGACGTTTAGGTCATTGGCAGCTGAGTTTATGTCTTACTCACTTTTGAATCCCTGTAGCATCTTATGCTCTGTTATCGATAAACATTTTTCTGGCACTGAATCTTTTCTCAGTCATTATATACAACAATGATGACACTTTGCTGTAAGAGAAAAATGCTACTAGCAGTTAATATATTATTTAGATTATTTACTTTATAATTGGTAATTCAGCTTTTTTTCTCTCATTTGTAGTGATCACGTATGAGAATGTTTCAGTTAAAATAGCTGTATCTGCTGCTTTTAATTTACTCTTTTAAGTTAGTAAACCAGTGAATTTTAATTTACTGATAGTTCTAGGCCATTCTCTAGCCTAAAGGTAACTACTGATCTCCCTTAAATAGTAAAGTACAAGGGTTTTTATAGCAGTTAATCCTTTTTCACTTATTTCCTCTGTTACTGTCTTTGTTGTGGTCACTTGAAGTTGCCAGAAGTTAAGCTGTTTTTTTGTTTTTAACATTCCATAATAAATGCTTGTGCAAATGTATTGAATAATGACCATGACATTATTCTGTACAGCTAAACAGACTTTGATTAAATTCCACAAATGTTAATTGGACGCCTACTACAGACAAGCTACTGTGGATGACACAAAAATGAATAACGCATATTCTCTGCCAAATGGGAACTTTCACTCCATGCAACTGCTTGGAGCAGGATCTAACTCTCTTCCCTTTTTGTTTCCCTCATGTAGGGGTGAAAGGTAGATAGTAACAGATGGAGCTTCTCATTTTATTCAGCTTGCAGTTTTAATAATCACCAAATGTGATAATTCTATTTTACTTTATAAATGGTTTCACTGTACCTGAGTCTTATTAAACTATGATTGACTCATTTTACACAGGTGGTAGGATTATATAATAGGCTACCATATTAAAATGCAAATTTTGGCTAAAAGATCATATTTACATATGCTGTTCATTCTTTTTAATGTTAAAATTTTTTTAAGCCAGCCAGTTAAAGGTACTGAAGCCTTTAAAAAACATCTTGATATAACCTCAAGACATGAGACAACTAGTTAAAATGAATGCTTTAAAATGATCCTAGTATTTGCAGCATGCATGACTATAAATATCAGCTAGATATCTCAGATTTAGCAAGACCAAAAGTCAACTCTTGATTCCTGCACTTTCGCTATGAATTTGACTACTCTAGTTATCTCATATAAGTGGAATCATACAATATCTTTTTTTTGGGACTGGCTTATTTCAGTGCTATTTATTTTTAATGTTAAAAAACTGGAAACAATCTAATGAAAAATAGGGAAGTAGTTAAATAAACTGTAATATGTCCATACTGTTGACAGCATGCAATTATTTGTTTGTTTTATAAGACAGATATAGATGTACTGACCAGGCAAGAGGTGATAAGGACTGAGACAAAGATTACCATGTTGGGCGCAGCTGGTAGGGACTGGCCAGATACGTGCCAGTGGTGTGTACAATCGGATACGGAAAAATGACACTAGTGTTTTTGGCCCATGGAAAGGGAAGATTGGAGATAGCATTTCCTGAGATTGGAAAGATGGCAAGAGGAACAGGTTAGGATATTTTCTTCATATATGTTAAAGAATCGATTTTCTTGAAACATCCAAAGATTATATTAATATCAAGTACTGTAAAAAAGATAATCTAATAGAAAAATAAGCAAAGGGCTTGAACAAGTAAAAACAAATGAAGAGATTGTAACGGAGTAAAAATACATAAATAAATAATATTTTATGCGCTGGGAATCATCCAGATTCATCTTTAAGTAATGAAACACTGTTTTTCATCCATCAAAATGACATGATTTAAAAAAGTGACAAAACTTCAATTGGTACATGAAAGCATTGCCCAAACAAATATAAATTGGTACAATCTTTCAGATGGTCAATTTGGCAATATGTTCGAAAACTTGTAAACTATTCACATTGTTTTACTCAGAGATGCAACATTTAGGAAAAATTTTTTTAAGAAAACAGAAATGTGCATAAAGAGAGAATTACTTAAGTGCTTAATAATTATGGGATTAAAAAATAGAGATATCTATATAGAAAACACTATGTTGACATTAAATTTCATGACATGGAGAAATGTCCACACATATAGTATGGATTAATATATCAAAATGATCTGCTTGGTGAAGCGAGTTGTGCACCAAAGAATTTTTATAAAAGAGAGTAGGGAGAAATTGGAAATGACTGGTATGAATAAAGATGGTTTAAAATATCTTTGCAAGCCTTTTGATGATGCCTCAAAAGCAGTAGGTTGTGATAGGACAGGCTAGCAAAGAAAGCAATGCATGGATTGCTGTGCCAGGCACGTGTGTGTCTGCTATACCTGGTGACATGACTTCAGTGTGAGGAGAAAACGCTGTCTGAATTCCGTTTTATATGCCACTGACAAGGAAAAGAAAATGCTCTTCCTCTCCAAGCCAGATCTTCTGTGAAGTCAAAAGTTTGCAATTAAAGTTAACTCCCACCAAAGCCATTATAGTGTCAGAGTTCTTGCCTTGGTTTGGTATAAAATAAACGTTTTTGGAACATTTTGGCGTCCCTCATGGCTCCAAATGCACAGGGCTTTTCTCCTTTCCTGCACTGTTTAAAACTCTAGCATGGAATTGCTTTAAACCCACAGCTACTGTTCTCTAGCCCAGAAATAGGCCAAGGGCTTGAAGAAGCAAAGTGCCCAGGACTGTAATTACGGGAAGGGTTAATCTCTTAAGGAAAGTAAGCAAGGAAAGAAAAATCTCAGGAATTCTGAAAATTAGGGTCCCCTCCAGCCCCTAAAATGCATGAGAGAGAGGGAGAGGTGAGAACCAGCTGTGCAGGCAGCACCTCATTTTGGTGGTTTAGTTGTCAGATCATGTTTATTTCACCAAGCACCTTCCTCCCCTTGCTGTACCTCTCCTGACAGCAACTGCAGCCACCAAAGGGTGGGAGAGGAGCTGGTCCCAGACGGAAAAGAAATTTTAAAATATGCACAGTTGCTCACAACCAGATGCCATTTTCCAAGCCGTTTTGCTCACAGGGAAAGTAAGCTTATTGAAGCAAGTTGTGTCTGTGCCACAAGATGCCACCCTTCCCTTGAAAAGAAGAGATTAAAGAGAAACCGACTACAATGCAAGTGTTTTATGAGTCCATCTCTCCCATGTTCATATTAAAGCAGTTTTACCTTGGAGCAAGGAAATGCAGTTGCATTTTGTTCTGCAACATTCTGGGGCCAGGAAAAATACTAGTTCCTTGTTAACAGTTTCCAAAATTCTTTTAAACTGCTATGGAAACAATACTTTTCCATTTTATCTGCCAATGGATTACAATTTTGTAGCGCAAGCTTCATTACTTTGGGTTCTTGGTGTTAGCCTAGCTTTTGAATGTGTAGTCAAGCTATTACAAAAGGCCACAAAATAACACGTTGTCGCTATCCACCACTTTAGGCTTCCAATTTCTCTAATAGAGATGTTTAGATCTCTTGTCTGTGGAAGCAAAAAATAGATACGGGATTTGTTTTTGATTATTTGTTTGATGGGTTATTTCTATGAAAAACCATTCTTCTTTCCACCTCCATCAATACACAGTCACCTGAAAACAAAGTTGAAGGCTGCCATAGCAAAAAGTTATTGACTTATAAAATGGAAATCAGTGTAATTTGTAATTAAATATTCTTTATATTTGTAGCTGAAATCAATACATATTTATTCATCATAATTCTTGAATTTACCTTGGAGTTTTGCTGAAAACAAAATGTCAGAAAATACAAAATGTCTAGTCTTTTTTCTTTCACTTACCAGGAAAGTCCTAGTAAGTCAGTCTGTGGCTGTCAATGGTCTGTCTGCAATCACCTTTCTGCATTGGTAAGAAAAATGAAAATTGGAAAATTTCAATTATTCTTCCTAAAGGGAAGCCATGAAGTAGATGTGAGCTTGAATAACTTATTTAACCTGTCAGTATTTCCATTTTAGTTTGTAAAATGAAGCATTTTACTGGCTGCTATCTGTCTTCTGTATTTTTAAGACTCTTATGACTCCCCCTCATTAAAAAGTCTGATAACCAGACTACTTGTGTGGTTAGTAAGGAAAATATTTGGAAGTTGAAAAGATACCAATATTTATATTAAATTCTGATGTTCTTCCTATAATACCATTTCTACAAACCATTCTACCTCCTATAGCAATGAGTAGTGTCCCAAAAATATAGCTACAAAAAGCTTGTTTGCATATAGATACACTAATTTTTAAGGTTTACATGACAGAACACTATACACACACACACAAACATTTTTTTTTTAAAGAGACAGAGGTCTTGCTATATTGCCCAGGCTGGTCTTGAATTCCTGGGCTCAAGTGATCCTCCTACCTCAGCCTCCTGAGTAGCAGGATGAGCTGGTCACTGGAGAAGCTTACTGTAAAAATCTACCAAATATGGGGAACTCCATATTGATAGTAACAAAGTTCAACATATCCTGTCTCTATTGGGACATAAATAAGAAGATGATGGGTCACTAGAGTTTAAATGGTGTTTTCCTTCCAAATGCTAGCCTCTTTTTCCAGTTCTCCACTAGACTTGTTGTCTTGGATACCCAGTTAAATTTGAATTTTAGATAAAAAATAAATTTTGGGTAGGGGGTATAAGTATGCCCCATGCATTGCATATATATTATACTAAAAATTATTGTCCTAAATTATATTTTATGCTAATTATCCTAAAATCCATTGGTTTTTAATCTGAAATTCAACTTGTATAAGGTATTTTTATTTCTAAATGCAATCTTAACCAGTATCCAAAGAAAATGTGAGGATGCTGACATGGTTTCTGGGATACGTGCATCTTTGTGTATAGAAAGAACAGCAATAAACCCCTATCACCTAAAATGATGTAATAATTCTAAGAAAAAAACTACCCAGTGTATCCATATATGTATATATTTCTTTCAATTTTTAAGAATTATGTGTTTTGTGATTTTCTTATTCATTTAAAATATACAATATTTCTATACCTACATCTTAAAACGGATACACAATTTTATGTTGTAGATAAATTATTTAACATTTCTCTGTTGTTAAATACTTGGGTTATATAGGTTTTTTTCTTGCTATAAATGTTATGGTAACTTCTTGATACATAGAGTACTTTTTTTTTTGGTTAAACTGTTTTTCTAGAATAAATTCTAGGAGTGAGATTAATGAGTCCTTGGGAATCGAGTGGTCACATTATACCCGAATAATCATATTCAGGTTTCCCTTTTTATCCCATGTCATAAGGACGAGAAATTGGGAAAGAAGAAAGATAGCAGAAATGCATGTGGATGCAATTTTATGTCTTACTAGTTCCGCAAGGGGATAATCCCTTTACAAAAATATTTTCACTTTCTGAGAAGAAGCCATTTCTCTTTTCACCAGTGGTGGTTAAATAACAGGCATGGAAATGGGTTTTTAAAAATTCAGCTGAACATGAAACAGTTTAGTAACCTGTGGCACTCTCCTGTCATCCATTCCTTACCAGTATGCCACCAGGCTCCTCCGATCATCATGAGTGGCCTCATAGCTGCCCCTGGAATGATGTGATTGCTTCTTAAACAAGTTTTCAATGGTTACAGTGCACGTCTGTTCACAAACTCATCATGTGCTTCTTCTTCAGTATGTTGGAGGTGGGAAATAGGTTTGAAAAAATTCTATGACAGGTTGGTCCAAATGATAAATATCTCTCCAACACCGAATTGATTAATAATCTTATCTAGAGAGGAAAAGGAAACACACAACAAACCAGGCAGAACTATTTTCTGTTAAGGCAAAAAGAAAAGACAAGGGAGAAGTTGGGGAAGAAAAATATAAGATGAGGGACCCAGGGGTGTGTAATTGTGATTTACTCTCTCTTTTTTTGACTAAATATTATTTAAGGGACTTAAACAAACAAGATAAAATGACACAAAATATATAGAGGTATAAAGAGTCCAAACTAGGCTTTTCTCTAGTTGCTTTGGCTGGTTAACCTCTGCTTTATACAGTTAGAATGAAGCCACCATCAGGTCATGTGTTACTATTTACAGCCCCCAGGGTAAGCTCATAAGCAGAGAGCTTGGGTATTGCCGGGAATGCCGTGCTGTAAGAAATTAAGCTTTCAGGGGAACTGCAGTGCATCAGCATTTCAATATAGAGAAATAACGAGAGGAATATAGTTTAAACAATATCCTACTGGATGCTAAACCAGCTTCTCTAGTCATCTTGCTTGAAAAAGGTCCTCCCCCTTCCTAACTAAGCTGCAGTAAAGAGCTCTATCAGCATTTACTGAATTGTTTTCATAGGGAAGACTAGTACTGCCATTCGTCAGAATGTTAACAGCTGAATTCTAAAAGTGAGGTAAAATGAGCTTGGGAAAGTTACTTGCTATGTATACCGCCTTTGCAGACTCATAATATATACTAGAATATTGAAGGCTGAGAAATTTTGTGGTAGAAAAACCTGTTTAACTTTATTTGACTTTTAACTTCCCAAACTTATAATAAGGAAGTCATTTTTATACAACTCCAATGGACATTTCAAGAAATACTCCTGCCCTAAAGAACAATTTATGCAAAACTCTGAGTTAAAGAAGTATCTCTCAGTGATAAACAAAGGGGTATAGAAAGAGTTAGTTGGAGACCAACTTTCAGACTAATTTTCAATGTGTATCATAGGTCTTGTAGCTTGTCCTACCCACCCAGAGCTTGTCTACCTCCGCTGAGTCACCTGGGGTGAGTCATCCATCATTTTCTTCAGAGATTTGAATCTCTGGGTAGGAAACTAAAGGAGAAGGGTAAGAGTGGCTCAGGTTTTATATTAATTCATCCTTCTAGTTAAACTCTATGGCTTTAGAATAGAAAGGAAGGTCGGGAGGGAGCTGGCTCTAAATACAGTTTAGCAGAGCAGGATTTTATCTACTAAATCGTAACTTGTGAACAAAAGGACAAGACAAAAAATACATTAAAAATGCATCTCAGGAACACTGAGAAGGACATGGTTAGAAGGAGAAATGTTTAAATGATTGAAGTCTCAAAATTGATTCTGCCAGTGGGAGCAGGAGACTGGCACAGAAGGATAAATTTGGGGCCCGTGGGAATGATGCAGGGCACAGAAGGAAGCCGCCCCGTGTAGGTGGCGATGAATTCTTCTCAATTGAAACTTCAATGAAATGATTTGGAAATAACACGTATCATTTCAGATGCCTAACTACTAATGGTTAGACTGTGGAGTGAAAACAGAACGTTTTAAGTTTTCCAACAATGAATATATTTGTTATTCAATCAAATGAATAATCACTGATTATCTAAAATGTGTAGTACAGTAAAAAAGGAATTTTAGAATATGAAAGACAAATTTTGACTTAAGGAAGGAATACTCTACATGCTTTAGTAAAAAAATAAAATGTAGTATTAGAAGTATCCATAAAAAAGAAAATAAAGTAAGTATATACTGTACCAATAACTCATACAAGGCAGAATACTATCATTTTTGAGCAGAAGAGTAATGTGGTTAGAACTGAGTTTGGGAACTGAGTTTAATCCACCAGTGATAGCCAGATGGGTTGGAACACAGAGTGGAGGTAAAGAGACCAGAGAAATAAGAGTGGATAAAAGCCTTGATTTGCTAAATGGGAAAATAATGGATTATAGAAATTAAGTAAGAGGATCAGCAAACTTTTTTTGTAAAGGGCCAGATAGCAAGTATTTTTGGTTTTGCATGCCATATGGTTTCTGTAGTGTGCAAGCAGCCACAGGTGATATGTAAATGGCTGTGATTCCTTATTTTCAAAAACAAGTGGCAGGCCTGATTTAGTCCACAGGCTATAGTTTTCCAACCCATGAATTAAATAAAGTTTAAAGTCAACCACTGGTGAAAATATAAAATCAATAAGTAAATATTATAAACTAAACTGTATCATAAGGATATAACAGATGTGATCTTTAGGAACAATGAACAAATTATGGTTTCCTAACCCCATTTAAAATAGAGTTATTTGGATTTCCACATCCAACTATGGCAGACTAGCTTATTGTAGACTTATTTAAGTCTTCCATTAAAAAAACTAGAAAAGCTCATGTGCATGTGTGCATCTGTGCACATCAGCGAGTTTAAAGTATATAGAGAATTAAAATACATGGCAATAATAGTACGAAAGACAGAGGGGAGTAAATGGAATTAATATGTAATAGTACAAAAGACAGAGGGGAGTAAATGGAATTACTTGTTCTGTTCATCAATTGGAAAAATAACAAATTTAAATTACATTTTAATAAAGATACATTTTATAATTTCGATGGTTATCGTTAAAAGAATAGTAAACAAATATATTGCATATTTAAGAAGCTAATAGAGGGGAAAATGAAATAATAAAATACCACCTAATCCAGAATAAAGCAAGAAGGCTAGAAAAAAAGCAATATAGAATAGGAGAGGATAAAAAAATTCCCAGTGGTAAATGGTAGATTTAAACTGAAATATATTAGAAATTATATCAAATGTAAATGAACTGAATACACTAGAAGATAAAAATTGTTTAACTGGATTAAAAAGCCAAAATTCAACCATATGTTGCTTGAAAGAGATAAACTTTGAATTTTAAGTTACAGAAATATTCAAAGTAAAAGGATATAACAAATACATCTTGCACAGTATTTGAAAGTAAGCTGTTATAGCTATACCAATACCAAAGTATACTTTAAATAAATTAGAGATGAAGAAGAACATCTTATAAGGATATAAGTCGATTCACTAGAAAATTATAACTGTTTTAAATTTGCATATATTTATAGCTCAAAAATTGACAAAATAAAAAGAAATATACAATAACAGTGGGAAATTTAATACCTCTCTTTTTATAACTGATAGAATAAGCATAGAAATATGGATAATATTCAAGGCCATAAAATATCTGACTGATATGAGTAAAATAGTGTCATTCAGGATAACAATGAGGTCTAGTCTATTTCAGTATTCACTTGACAAAGTTTTTCACCATAACCTTGTGATAAGATGAATAAATGTAGGCAGCAAGGGTACAAAATTAAGAGGATTTCAGTGAATGAAACACCCAACCAATCTGTATAAGCTCTCTACTGCCAAAAAGTTATATTCCTGGTTCAGTCCTATTTCAATTTAAATCACAAATAGCTATTACCAGTGATGATGTGATTCAAGATACTCTTAGTGGTTTGGAGCATTGAACTAAAACTCTGAGATAAAAATTTAATCAGTATAAATAAATCCAAGGTCCTCTATATTGGTTGTTTTAGAATCAAATATAATAGTTTAGCATTTAAAAATGAGACATACCATACATATATACAATAAAGTGTATAAATCTTAATGAATTTTTACTTATGTGTACACCCATGTAACCAGGTCCTAGACCATTTTCAGAACCTTGGAGAGCTCCCTCAGGTCTCTTTCCAGGCAATACCCTCTCTGCTACAGACGTAACAAATATTCTGCTTTCTATTATCATAGATATTCTCTATTATATATCTATTAACATAAATACATTTTGAATGGCATATAAATGGGATTATATATTTGTGCTCTTCTGTGTTTCGTCTCTTTCTTTCCACAGTGTCTGTAGGAGTAAAAGATGCTTGCTGGCGTTTTGATTGAAATTGCATTGACTTTTTAGTTCAATTGAGTATTGACAAAAACAACAAGCCTTCCAATTCAGGAATATGGTATTTATGTAGGTCTTTGTTAATTTATTTCAGAAAATTTTTTTTATTAGATATATTCTACATATTTTATGTTTTTGATGCTATTATATTTAAAACATTATTTTCTATTGTTTTGCTAGTATATAGAAATTTAATTAATTTTGTGTCATAACTTTATATCTAGCAACCTTTCCAAATTCACTTGTTAATTAGATTGCAGATTCTTTTCAATTTCCTATATTCACAGTCATGTCATCTGAGGATATAATTTTACTTCTTTTCTTGTCTTTGTAACTTTTATTTCCTTAACTTGCTTTATTTTACTGGCTAGACCTCCTGCACACTGTTGAAAAGTAGCAATGATAGTGAACATCCCTATCCTGTTTCCAAATTCAAAGGAAAACATAAAATATTTTTCCATTAAATATAATATTAAACATTGAGATAAATGTGAGCTATACAGACATTTAAGAAAGGTTAATAAAAATGATAATTCTTTGCCCATTTATTCCAATTCAGGGTCATGGGTGGACAGAGCCTTTCTTGGCAGCTCAGGGTGCAAGGTAGGAACCAGCTCTGGACAGGAGGCCATTCCATCGCAGGATGCACCCACACACACACCCGCACTCACTCACACTGAGACCAGGTAGACACACCTATTGATCTTATGTGCACATCTTTGGGATGTGGGAGGAAACCAGAGTACCCAGAGAAATTCTGTGCAGATGTGGGGAGAAGGTGAAAACTCCACACAGAGAGTGGCCCCTTCCAGGAATTGATTATTTTTTCTCATCAACCTTATAATGAAAAGACCTTGAATAAAATTACATTATTCAAGGACCTGCTGTACAGAATATAGACATCCTCATTTGACACAACTGATGATATGAACAGGACTGAATATGACTCCAAACAGTGATATAGTTTCTGCTTTGTTTGTTTCTTTGAAATAACTCACTCTTAGATTGCTAAGAAGAAAATACATAATGCAGAAAGTAAAAATTGTATTTTATTTTACCATTTTGACTACATGCAGAATATTTAATGCTGAGTGCTACATTTTAGGAAGATCACTGATGAAGTAGGGTGAGTACATAGAATTAAGATACAAAGAGTTTTGGAGACCATCTCTAATGAGGAATTATTCAAAGAATGAGATAGGGTAGACATTTAGTTTGTTACATGGAAAAGGTAATAAACTTAATATCCCACAATGGTAAAAATAGGATGAGAAGGTGAAAGTCACAGCAAAGCAAATTAGACTTGATATAAGGAACACTGTTATAATGATTAGAATTTTCTAACAGTGAAATAGTATTGCTTCCTGCTCCCTGGAGGGAGTAAGTGTAGAATGACTGGTAATGTTCCAGCATAGCCTGGGCATGGTTGATGGGATTCTTATTATTGGCAGAAAGTTGTACTAGCTCATTCCTTTATTAGGAAGGAAGATGTACCAGGTAATTTATAAAATCCATTCTAATATTAAAATTGTGATTTCGTAGAAACTTTTCACAGTGCGTATGTTCTGGCTCCCTTGCACATTTGAAAGATGTGACTGAAATCTGAATTTAAGAAACAGTGTTCAAAAGTTAGTGCTTCTTTCATCTAATAGGTGACACTTGACCTGTAGGATCTAAAAAGATTCTGAGGGAATATGTCCACGTAAGAAACCGATGACATATGTAACGACTGGCTTAGAGAAAAAGATTAAATAACTTTAATTTCGCTTTAATCATTTGCTCTTTTCTGGTTGTCTCCAAAGTGGTATTACTCCAAAGAGCCTTCCATGATAGCATGATGGTTAAAAGTGGAAATATGTACCCAGATGGACTGCTCAACTTAAATCTCTGACGTATACTAGCCCTATGACTTTGGTCAAGTTGCTACATGAACTCTCTAAACTACAGTTTCGTCATCTGCAAAAGGAAGACAACGACAGTAGTCATCTAGAGGATTGCTGGGGAATTGAATGGGGGAGAATTCCTGTAAAGTGCTTACCCTTTTTCTGGCACATAGAATGGTTTAAGAAACTATCATTTCTCTTATGAACTAGCTAGTCTTATGTAGAAAGTATTTGTTCAGGGCAAATGTAGGACTTACCCACATAAACAGTTTGAGAAGATAGTTAAGAGGATTAATAAAAGATTATGGAAACATCTAGTAGTTTTCTTAGGATTTGAGTGCTAGTCTGTACCCAGGCGTTGATAAATAGGATTGTGTATCTTTTTCTCTTTTTTTCTCTCTCTCTTCTCTCACCTGTGCTGGGCTATGAATGCAAATCTGGTAACTTCCAAGCACATCTCCAGTTGTGTGAAGAGGCAGGATCACTGTCAGGACCTGCATAAGAACTTCTGATGGAACTCATATGCCTCATTTTCACACTGAAATTGGAAGGAAAAAAAATCTTAAATGCACTTGTTACCTTTAAATCATTAAAAGGAATAATCACATACTACACAGTCACATACCACACACGTGCACACAAATATGCTGACTTAAATCCATCTTTCACTCTCACCAGAAGAGTAAAAGAAGGAAAAACAAAGGGAAAGATGTATCTTACACTTATTGATGATTGCTTTTTAATTCTGATGTTCTTATATTTTCTTATGTGGAGGTAAGCAACTCAAATAGTTATAAAGGGTGCCAAGATTTGAGTTGCTTCTATAATTCCTTAACCCATAGCAGCTCACTTACAGTGAAGTTGCCATGGCAAAAGAGGAATTGGCTGAGCAAGTATGATACAGGAAAGTGGTCCAGCCTGAAGGCCAAGTGGGTTCTTGGCTTCGTGTAGGAAAAAATTCAAGAGCAAGCCAACAGAGTAAAGCAAAAGCAAGTTTATTAAAGTAGGAAAAGAAAAAAAAAGCAAAAACAAAAGGAGGCTGCCCCATAGACAGGGCAGTGGCTATCCCCCAGAGCAACAGAGAGCAGTACCTTGTGAGTTTCCAGGGTCTTATTTTATACCTTCTATTTAATTTTACATTATGCAGAGGGAGAGTTAAGATTTCTTGGAAAGGGGTGGGGAGTTCCACAACCAAGGGTCCCTTCTCTATCTAAACCATACAAGGGAACTTCTGGGAGTTGCCATGGCATTTGTAAACTGTCATGGCGCTGGTGGGAGTCTCTTTTAGTCCGCTAATACATTACAACTAGCATATAATGAGCAGTGAGGGTCAGCCGAAGTCACTTTTTCATGGCCATCTGGGTTCTAGATTATTTTGGCCAGTTTCTCCTGTTTTATCAGAGACCTCGGTTCAGGCCTTATGACTCTTTATGGAGCAGGGCCTGCTGTTTCCCTATCTCACATAGGATACTGTTTGGACAGAGCTCATCTTGAGCTAGCATTGCCCAGGAACACTGAGTTCCTTCTACCCCTCTGCAGGTGACAGCTGCTTGTGGCTTCCTTATAGTTGGTGGATTGATCAAGGTGGCATTTTTTGCCACGAGGGGGTGAACATTATTGCTGCTGAACTCTTCCCTCTTCCCCAACGTCTTTGCTATTTGGTAGCATTTTCTGTGGATGATTGCTACACCAACAAAGGCTATTTTTGCTCATCAGAAGTTTGCTAGATTTTAAGAAATTCAAAAAGAAATACCACAAAGAAACTGCTGTACTTCGAAGCCAAATCCCCTCTCCTCTGCTAATGCCTTCTGGGAAGAAAGATTTTGCTTTTAAGTAAAATGTTAAAATGCTTCTCAGTGATTAGCAAATTCAGTTCCAAGGTGGAGAAACTTGACTTAAACACCCCCACACTGCTAGTTCTGAATTCAGCTTTGCCCCTAGGAAAAGCATCCTTCGCAAGGGACCATTTGTGCTGTCAAAGCATCTCTTCCGGCTTTTAAAGAGTTGGGAATGTTTTAATTGAGATTCATCAGGACGTGGGGTAAACGGCAGCAGTTTACAGTTGTGTTTCTTAAAGTTAAAAAAAAAATTAGAAGGGGCCATCTGTGGTCTGTCTGTTACCTGGGGCCATGGAGACAACAGGCTGCCCTACCATCAGGGTGTGACTGACCAGGTAACATTTGGGAGGATTTTAGTACTGTATACATCCTCTACATGTATACTTTCTTGCAGTGGGTAGGTAGATTCTTTTAGTTTCTTAGAGACTGGATTTTGCCTCTGCGATAGAAAGCACCAGAAAAGAATTATATTTACATGTGCTGAGGCTCCTTCAGAAGCCGTTAAGTATATAGTAACGATTTTGAGTTTTTGAGGCATCCTGCTTTGGGGAGATTCAGAGTAGAAACATGGAGAGTGAGGTACTTAAAGCTTCTCTATTTAGATTCAACAGTCATTTACTATGCTTATCAATGTGATTGTTTGCCACTAGGAAAAAAGTGAAAAAACCCTTTAGTGATTTATTAATACTTCTTATTTCTAAATGCAAGCTTAAGGAACCATGATTATGTGAATCATATCCTAAGATAAGTTTGATATTTAGACATACATTTCATATAGTGAAAAGGTATAAACATAGTATCGTGAGGGAAACAATCTGTATATTATTTCTATTTTGGGGGGAAGATTTTTCTCATGAGTTAGAAGATTTTAGGATGGTTTTGCAAGGCATGGAAAGGTAAATCACGGGGATGATGGCTTACTTCTAAACATTATTTTGACACCTGTTGTTAGATTAAGGCAACATTATGCCTTCCTTCCATTTTTCTGTCTTTTCATGGTCCACAAAATCCTTTCATGGTAATATAAGCTTTCGCGTTAAATAGTTTCTCTTCCTCTCAATGTAAACTATTAATAGGATGGAATGCAAAACTTGGATTAATGACCAAGTTTACAAGTTACTGAATGTATAGAAAATCCCTTTGGTTTATTTTGTATGGTCAATATTATTTTGTAATTGGTTTTTTCATTGGGTAACTTTTACAGTTGTCTTAAACCTAGCATATGTACTATCCTCAATCAATGGAAATGTTCGATGGGTCCCTTGAGGACAGTGGCAATTTTATATTCCAAAGATCCACTTTGATGTCCACATTTTCTTTATTTTTCCCAGGGATGAAAGTTAGTTAGGTACTGAAGACTAAACACAATAACTTACTAGGCATTCACCAGGGTACTAGAAGTAATTTATATTTTTTCTATTCCCTCTGCTCAAACATTTTACCAAGATAATATGACCCTTACTCTATGTAGTTGGGGAGGCATGATTTTCATATTATATCTATGATTCCTTAAAAGATAACTGAATGTCTTGTACATTTTTAGAGATTAGTTTGAATGGCAACATTAGAAAATTCATGGTTTTTCCTGATCCTAATTCTCAAATATGCCCCAATATCTTATTGGAAGGGAATATGGGAAAGATTTGGAGATAAGATCCCCCAAATACCTGAGTTTGAATTTGCCAGGAGAGAATGTGGAAAGTACCTAGTTCTGAGGCAAGATCGGCTCAGTCTCCCTTTAGCACACCTCTGTCTTCTCTCAGCTCACCTGTATCTTCCCTCGATATACCTATGTCTTTCCTCACAGAACCGAACACTTGAAGAGCATGAACTTATTTCAGACACTGGTGTTCCTAATCCAATGCTAAGAGATCTTGAACATGTTTCTTTCAAGAGTTGTTTCTTGGAAGACCTAGTTGTTAAGAAAGAGCTCAGTAGGGCCCTTCTGAGGCTCTGGAACACCAGTCCCTGTCAGGAAGAGCCCAGGAGCCATGAAGGCTAGAAGGAACAGCTGACTAGGTGCTGTCTTGAGAGCTGCTGCTAGGTGGACATGCTGGCCTGGGAAAAGGCTGGGTTCCAAATGTTGGCTTGAGAGTGTGGGAAGAGTACAAGTTACTGCGCTTTCTTTGTACTAGGCATGAAGGAGGGAGAATAACAATTATTCCCTAAAATATTTGGAGGCTTTGAGATATAAAAATTTGGGTAGGGGCTTGAGTAAATTATAGAGTTCCTTAGAATTTTGGTTATCTGGATGTAACATTGTAAAAGAGGGTTTCCCACAAAAGGTCCTTATTTCTAATAAGGAATAAGGTGACATATGCTTCGCTCTTCTCTTTAGTTGAGTGAAAAAGCCCTGTGAGGCATCATCTCTGTGTTGTGCTTACGGGGCTCACATTTATTGTGTGTGTGTTTGTGTCTCTGTCTCTGTGTGTGTGTGTTAGATTCTTTCTCTTGGGAGCTCCTCTCACACTGCCCTTTCCCAGAATCTGTTCACGGAGCCTGTAGTGAGGGTTTTCATGCAGGTAATCAAGAAACTCTCATTTACAGCCAGAATCAAACTGTTTTGCCACAAGCACGGCCAACAAAATAGCACGCTGCTGGCAGGAGACAATCATTGCTCTAATATTTTTAGGCTGCCAAAAATGAAAAGACTGCAATAAAACTGCTGTCCCAAGCAAAAAAAAAAAAAAAAAAAATTCAACTTTTAGACCTCAACTATTTTATAAGACACCTGTTCAATCAGAGTCTGCATTAGATAGGTGGTTCACGACAATAAATAACTGAGCTCTATTATTTCATAACTTCCTGTCTCTTTTCCTCCTTCTTATGTGGGTCATACCTCTTGCTTGTCTGTTCCACAGTGGTACTTCCCTCGCCCCTCCCGCCCTCAGATATCCTTTGTCTAGACTGTTTCCTATGTCAGCAGTTGTCTGGACCATTCTTTCTTCCCTGTTTTCAACCTCTCCATCAAAACATTCCTTCCTGTATACCTTTCTTTTAGTGTCTTGATATATATATATATTTTGCTTTCCTACTAAGAATTTTAAATACACCAGGAATTTTTTCAAGACCCATTTATTTATGTTAACAATGAAATCTGTTGTTACACAACTTAGCTTCATTTTAATATAGTTAGTGGTTGCACAAAGAAGTTAAATAGTAGACATGTACGATTTTGGTGCTGGGAGGGTACTGAATTTTATAACTTTATTAATTTGTTTATATTCATCGATCCATTCAATTATTCAATAAATTGTTACTGTGCATATCTCATATGAGAAAAGTGAGATTTGGTTTCTGTCCTTTTGAAACTTCTAGTCTAATGAGAAAGAAGGCAATATTCAAATAATCATGAAGTAAATGAAAAGCTACAACTGTAATCATGTAATAATGATATGAAAACATGTTATTATAAGGAGAACTGACATAGTATGGGAAGTGAGAGAAAGCTTCTCTGAATGAGTGAGGATTGAAATGAGGTCTGATGGAAGAACAGACAGTGCCTAGAGGACAGGCAGTGTGGCAGGCAGGGATAGCATGTGCAAAGGTCCTGTGGTGTGGGGGAGCATGGCACATTCAAGGAACTGAAAGAAGGACTGTTCAGGAGTTAGAGAACATAACTGGATTTCCAAATAGCTAGACTATGTCACTGAAATATTCTAGGTAGAGGGATGATATGATCAGATTCATAAAGAATACTGATTAGATGGGCAAATAATTAGAGAAGCGAGCGTAAATGGAGGTAGAGCAGTGAGTTCTCGTAGTCGTTAGGATGAGAGTGAGGTGGCTTGAATAGAGGTGGTGTTGGTGTTAGAGACGGAGAGAGATGGGCAGGAATGAAAGGTGTAAACTTAACAGAACTTGGTCATAGATTGGACATAAAAGGAGAGAGCAATCAGACACGGGTTTTAGATTTCTGGCTAGCTCAGGTGGATGGATGAGGAAAAATGGAAGAGAATCAAGTTAATAGTAGAAGATCACGAGTTATATCCTTGTAAGACTGAAGTACTTTGGAGGTTGTTGAGGTGGAGATGTCAGAAAATACAGTTGGATTTATGCATCTGAAACCCTAGGAAGGGTGTGGGATAGAGTTATTAATGAAGGAAGCAAAACTCCAAGAAATTCTTGCTCAAAGCCACAGAGCTATTAAAGTGGCAGAGCTGAGATTACATCCAGGTATTTTTACCTCTAGATCAAGCATGTCCTCAATGCCACAAAAAGAAAAAGGCAAATTCAGTGAGATGAGCCTATACCGCAGGTATTGTCCCCCTCCTCTATCTCAGTAATTCTATTATTGATGAAAGTGCAAAGCTAAAATATATGAATAAAATCACGCATTTATGCTTTCTTTTTCATTTCACTTGCATTCCAAGATTTAAGACTTATGTCCTATTGTGGTCTTTGTTTTAGGAGAGATAGAAGTAAGTACAATAGGAAGAAAATGGATAGAGGACCAGAGTTATCACTAAGATAGCATTGAGACTATTGAAGAAAGCCTATTATTTGTATATATCATGATGAAAAGGAAGGCAAATGTGCCCCTTCTTCAATTTTATGTGTTTGCTCTAAATGAAAGCAGGGTATATGGAAGCAGCAAGCTATTAAATATGGGAGCTTCAGAGTATTATAATTTTCTACTGCTCAGCATTTTTAAATGTTAATGATACTATTAATTCCCAAACTCTATTTTCAAATTTAAAATCACCTATTCTTCTGCAAGGTTGAAACCTGTCTTTCTATTATGTGGCATAAAACTGTCCCAACTCTGATTTGTTTTGCAGGAGAAAGATGATTTAAATGTTCTTCAATGTCCTTTCTCTTGTCTTGAAAATGCTCAAGGGGTTTTTAATCCTAAAATTTCCATTTCAATTAAATCTGAAGCTGCATATAGAAGATTGCTGGCAAATTCTCCTTTCTGTCATCCTCTACCCCACTCTTCCTTTGCATGCCCGTGTTCTAATGATCTGTAGCAAGGGCCAGGCAAAGTGATTTGTTGTATTCTCACAAAGTATTTTCTTCTGCATCAATTTCCTCTGTGTCCTCATTATTTGCTAGAGTTTGCTTTGTCTACCACTTGCGTAAGTTAGGTTTGAAATGAAAAGACCGTAATGTCATTTCAGTGTAACGGAATACATCAATACAGTATGTTTTGAGGGCCATAAGAAATGCCTTTATCAGTACCTTAAAACATCTTCCTTTTAGGTTCTAGTACAGTGTTCCAAAGTCCCCTGTTAATTGTTAAGTCAAAGCATTGAAGTGTGTAGCTAAGAAGTAGTCATCTTTCAGGGAGCACTCAGATGTAGGAAAAGATGAGTAAGGTATTATGTGACAGTGTACATGCTTGTTGCTCAAATAGATGATCATGTGTGAATGTTGTGATGTATTCTGGTTGATGCTCTGTGTGCTGTTATTGTCAGATCTAGGTATGTTGCTCGACGGTGAAACAATCTGACATAGAACTAGAACTTGAAGGTGTTTTAGGCTGCCACATGTATCTGTGCAGTTCGTACACTGTGCAGCCAAACATTGCACCCTGTGTCAGAGGGATGAGTGGTTACCACGCTCCCTCCTCTCAGAGTGTAAACATGGAAGGGATGGCCTCCTTCGAGGGAGGATGGTAAGATTAACAGATCACAGAGGGAGGTAGACCTCCTCAATTCCTATTTTATTTTCATTTCCTACAGCAAGAAGAGTGCTTTTCAAATTGGGAAAATCAGAGCAAACTTTATAAATCTTAGATAAGATGATGGATAATATGCAGTTTTGAAAATTGAGTTCAAGTTTACTGACCCAGGTAAAAAGGAATTTATCAATATAATCCCAGAATATATCAGTGCTCTTTGTGCAATCACCGAGAATAGGAAAAGCACCAGCAAAAGAGGATGCACATATGTCTTCCCTAATGGAAAATGCTAGATGTGGGCAATGGTGTGAGTGGGCAGCGTGTAGGGAACAACACGGAGACTACTTCATTTGCCAGTGTTGGGAGACTTTGTTCCAGAGTTGGACCGCAGTCCTTTTCTGTTGTAGAAATGTTCCCTCAGGCTCTCTGGTTCTTTCAGTCTCCCAATATCTTTGCCAGCAGCACTTCTCTTTCCTCTAGAAATGTTTGCTTATTTTTAAGAGGCATTTTCTGCCTTTTATCCTGCGGGCAATACACCTTGCTGGTGGGCTACCTCTCATCCTTGGGCAAAGGAAAGAGGTCTGCGGGGGTAATTTCTGCAAGGTCGATGCCACTGTTTGTCAAACCTGAGTTTGGGGTTTCTCAGGCTCTTTTGGGAAGAACTGCAGGTCCCTCTGCAGTAGTTTTGTCTACATCCTGTTTCCTGCCATTCTGATTGCAAGTCCTTTCCATCTTCGAGGAGTCCTCTGATTTCTGATCTGCTGATGGTCAACTTTGTTGTTTTCAGTGCTGGTATGGGAGGTTCTTTTAAAATTGCATTTTCTGTCATTCCAAACATTTGGGTGAAGAAGAGGAGTGTTAAGGTTAACTTTCAAAGAGATAAAGTCATGTCTTGTATACAAATATAAAATGAATACATATCACAGATTTTTTGACTTCCTGAATGTTATTTTGAATAACAGGCTGAGTGTGGTACCATTTACTAAAATAAGAAATGTTGGGGAATGAACAGGCAGATTTGGGGGGAAGTGTCAAAGATGTATCAAGAAATCCTTCTTGAACTTGCTAGTCATATGATCTATGACTAACCCATATTGAAATGATTAGTTGGCTGTCGAATATACTTTACTTGGAGTTTGTTAAATTTCTTGGATCTATTGATGTTTTTCGTTGCATTTGGGAAATGTTCAATCATTATCTCTTCAAGTGTTCATTCACTTCCATCATCTCTCTCCTCTTCTGGAACTCATATTACTGTACCTATATGTTAGAATTGATATTATTCCTCAAGCCATTGAGCCTCTGTTCCTTTTTTTCATTTTTAAAGTCTTTGTATAAGTTTGGAAATTTCTATTTATTGGGTCCTCAATTTCACTGATACTTTTCTTCTGAAAGCCCTTCCAATTTCAATTTCAGCTATTGTATTTTTTAGTTCTGAGATATCCATTTGGTTCATTTTTGTGGTTTCTATATATTTTCTGAAATTTCCTATATCTTTACTCATTATATCCATTTTTAAAGTTTTTATATTTTTTATTTCAAAATAATATGGGAGTACAAATGTTTTTGGTTACATGGATCACTTTTGGTATGCTCGAATCGGTGTTATAAGTGTGCCCATCACCAAGATAGTTCGTTGTACCTGTTAGGTAGGTTTTTTCCCATCCCCTCCTCCTCCCCTCCCACCCCCCTGCTTGATTTCCACTGAGTTTTACTTCCCTCTGTGCACATGTGTGCTCATCGGTCAGTTCTAATTCAATAGTGAGTACTTGTGGTGTTTGTTTTTTCATTCTTTAGCTAATTCACTTGGGATAATGGTCTCCAGTTCCATCCAAATTGTTGCAAAAGGCCTTAATTCATCCTTCCTCATGGCTAAGTAGTATTCCACAGTATACATATACCACATTTTGTTAACCCACTCATGAATTGATGGGCACTGGGTTGATTCCACATCTTTGTAATTCTGAATTAAGCTGCAACAAACATTCGAGTGCAGGTGTCTTTTTGATAAAATGACTTCTTTTCCTTTGGTTAAATACCCAGTAGTGGGATTGCGGGATCGAATGGTAGGTCTGCTTTTGGTTCTTTGAGTGATCTCCATACTGTTTTCCAAAGAGGTTGAACTAATTTGCAGTCCCACCAACAGTGTGTAAGTGTTCCATATCACAGATTTTTATTTCACTTATTAATTAATGAGTAAATTAGTATATCTTAAAATTGGTTCAAAAGAGAATTCAAAGAACAGACACATATATAGGTAATTGGAAATGCTGAAATGAATTTGCCGATAGAGACAAAACTCGTCAATATCCATGGGACAAAAAAATGTCAAATTTGGAAATATCTTTTCCATAATGGGCATATTGATTGTATCTCCACTGGAAAAATTTTACTTGCATCTCTTTAGATAAGAGTAATTTGTTCAGCTCTCAGTTTTTTATAACTTAACAAAGATATGAAATAATTCCATGACAATGAAAGACAAAGATAACTAGAAGGTCGCACTGGACAGGACACTTAGTAATTTTTGTTTTAACGCTGTTCACATTTTTTTCTGACACTTTATTTGTGAAGTTATCATTCCTCTTTTTTTCATTCCCATCAAGCTTTTGTTCCTCCTTCCTCCTATGATACCAAAATGGCCTTTTTCAAGATTAACGATAAATTATCACATTGGTTTCTTTCGCTTGGTAATATGTGTTTAAGATTCCTCCATGTCTTTTCATGGCTTAATAGCTCATTTCTTTTTGTTGATGAGTAATATTCCATTGTCTGGATGTACCACAGTTTGTTTATTCACCTGCTAAAGGACATCTTGGTTGCTTCCGAGTTTTGGCAATTATGAGTAAAGCGGGCATAAACATCTGTGTGCAGGTTTTTGGGTGGACGTAAGTTTTCAACTGCTTTGGGTAAGGAGCACAATTGCTAGATCATATGGTAAGTGTATGTTTAGTTTTCTAAGAAACTGCCAAGATGCCTTCCAAAGTGGCTGTACAATTTGGCATTCCCACCAGCAATGAATGAGGCGTTTGTTGAGGTCTTTGGCTGGCTTGTGGTTTCTTTGATTATAAAATTATCATGCAAATTTAGTAAATTTCCAGGCAGTTCTATGTGCAAGTGGCCATAACCAAAGTCTTGTCTAGATATAAGTTTAAGGTTAAAGGCTGTAAGTGATTTTTAAAAATAGATTTAGGGGGTGCATGTGCATATTTGCTACATGAATATATTGCAAAGTGAGTGAAGTCTGGGCTTTTTGTGTAACTCTCACCTGATTAGTGTGCATAATACCCATTAGGTAATTTCTCACCCCACATCCCACCCTCCTGCCCTTCCAAATTTCTAATGAATATTATTCCACTTTCTATGTCTGTCTGTACTCATTATTTAGCTCCCATTTATAAGTGAGAGCACGTGGTATTTGACTTTCTGTTTCTGAGTTATTTAACTTAAGATAATGGCCTCCAATTCTATCCATGTGCTGCAAAAAACATTTCATTTTTTTTAATGGCTGAATTGTATTCCATGGTATATATATATAGTCCACATTTTCTTTATCCAATCATTGGTTGATGGACACTTAGTTTGATTCACATCTTTGCTATCGTGAATTGTGCTGTGATAAAAATATGAGTACAGTATCTTTTTGATATAACAATTTGTTTTCCCTTGGGTAGACACCCAGTAGTGGGGTTGCTGGATCGAATGATAGTTCTATTTTTGGTTCTTTGAGAAATCTCCACGGAGGTTGTTCTAATTTACATTCCCACTAACCGTGTATAAGCGTTTCCTTTTTTCTTCATCCTCATCAACATCTATTGACATTTTAGTAATGATCATTCTGACTGGTGTAAAATGGTATATTATTGTGGTTTTAGTTTACATTTCTCTGATGATTAGTGATGTTGAACATTTTTTTGTATGTTTGTTGGCTGTGTGTATGTCTTCTTTTGAAAAATGTCTGTTCATGTTATTTTTAATGGTTTTTTTCCTTGTTGAGTTTTTTGAGTTCCTTGTAGATTCTGTGTATTAGTCCTTTGTCAGATGCATAGTTTGTGAATATTTTCTCCCCTTCTTTAGGTTGTCTGTTTTCTCTGTTTGTTATTTCTCTCTGTGTGCAGAAGCTTTTTAATTTAAAATACACAAATATTCTCATTAGTCTATTTTTGTTCTTGTTGCATTTGCTTTTGAGGTCCTAGTTGTAAATTCTTTGCCTAGGCCATTGTCCAGAAGAGTTTTTCCTAGGTTTTCATTGAGTATGTTTATAGTGTCAGGGGAGACTCTAGGTTTTCACTAACTGGTCTCTGGGCTTTGACCTTCTCCTCTCTCTCAATCTAATGCTGCCTCTCTGGAGGCTGTATAAGACAATGGGTTTGGGTGGGAAGGCAACACTCTTAATCTGGTCTCTACCAGTAGGATTTTATGACCTTTATGTGCACTCTATGGCAGAGCACAGAGTCATCTCTTGTTAAAGGTGCAGTTTTGAAGTCTATTCTAGGTTTTTTAGTTCCAGGTACACAATTCTGTATTATAATAGTTAAGATTCGGTTCACTGAGAATAATAAAAAAACCCCTAAATGCCACTTACTTACATAAGATAGAAACTTGTTTTTCTCTGTTCTGCTCACAAAGTCCTGAGGGACTGAGGCTCCTTCCTGCTCACTGGTACGCTGTCCCTAGGGCATAGACTTTGTCCACATGAACTCCAGCCATCATGTCCCTATCTCAGGGAGCTTATAGAGGGACATACAAGGAAGAAAAGAGGCAAGAGGTACATGCCAACTAAGGTTCCTGTATGTTACATGACACTCCTATTTGCATCTGATTAGTCAGAATTTAATCATAAGGCTGAGGAAGGCTGAGCAAGGAGAGGAGAATGAATGAGTATTGAAAGGCACCTTTACCGTAATGGCCTGTTCAATCAACACCACTTAGCTTATATTCTTAATATGGTGCCTCCTTTCTTATTGCAATATTAAGATGACTTTTCAAATGTCGGTCAATGACATTGTAAACCACAGTGGAAGTTAAGACAGCTAGGAATTCACATTCCAAAGCTCCGTGGCTTCTGAGGTTAACATTACAAAATAGAAAAACAAATTCACTCCTGGTTTTCTCATTTTTCAGCAAATTTCCTTGACAAGAGCCCCACCCAAAACAACCTATCATGAAATGGGTTGCCCCAGTCATGTTAGAAAACTAAGGCTGGGACCTGGTACTTTTGGTACCTAAACTAACTCTCTTTCTACTGTATCATTAAGTGAATATCATATTTATATAGAGAGACAGAGCCCTGAAGGACTGTATTTTCAAATTGATAGATAAATCATGGAACATTGTTCTATAAGAAATTAATGAATATGCCACAGAAAGGAGAATATTATACTCAAATTTGAGAAAAATTGGTTGCACAAAGAAAACTGCATATCTTCACTGCAGGACTTCTCAAGGTCTTTAACATGCTAATGTGCATTGTAAATCTTTAAGACAGAGATTTATTTTGCCAACTTATTTTGCTAATGAATGCTTTATTTCACCCCATACTCTAATAACATCTCTCAGAAAAGTTTGTTATGGAATACAATTTGAAAAATGCTCAAATATTTGAAGTGACACTAATTTATAATGCCTGATGTTTTGGAGCCTGCAGTGAATAAAATAGCCCCTTATCCCAATAACAAACAATCTAATTGGGGAAAGAAACCATGAATATGTACATGAAAAATAAAATTAAATTATGTGAATTCATGTAACATTTAATAATTATCTAATTAATGCCTATAACATTAGGCATTAATTAGGCTGCTCCAGGTCCTAGGGATAAAACTGAACAACACAAATGAGATCCTTCTCCTTAAATAGTTTACTTCTAAGTGAATAATATAGCAACTCAAGACGATCCTCAGTTTTGACCAATAGATGTCAATGAATGGCGTCATTCTAAATCTGTTGACCATGCATCCTAGGGGCTGCCCAATGATTATGTGGGATTCATGAGTGACTTTAAGTGTTTACCAAGCACTGTCTGCAGACAGAATAAATAAATGATGGTATAACTGTTATATGGGAATTTACATTGTGTTTTGATGATAAATAGATGTTACCTAGATTGTTAATAATGGCACTTGGTTTGGGGATTAGAAATAGTAATTATTTCTTCTACAGGGTTATGTAGGGAAACACCTGAAACCTGCCCCTCTCCGTGAAAGGATTCTAGAATGTGAGGCTAAGGCTAGTGACGCAGGCCATTGTTGAGTCTCTGAGTCTACTATTGACTATGCAGGAGAGTTATCTGGAGTGATAGGAAACTGTGAATATAAGACCAGATTCAAGGTTGTGCCAGTGTGAAAAAGTCAGATCTGTTGATATGTCCAAGGACTAAGAGAGAGACCAGGAGATAGAGACAATGTCGCAACAGGGGTCTTGGTACATGCAGGGGACAAGAATCAAGTTGGGTGTGTGATAGGAGAATACATGATATTTTCTATAAGTGTGATTGATATGCCCAAAGCTCCTGCATATTGAGTTATTGCTTTAGTTTTGCCTAAGTAAAGGCAGAATTTTGGTAAGACAGACTGGGCCTTTACAGCAATTGTATTCACACACACACCCCATGGGGAGGTAGCATGTGAGGACTGAATGCTGATCTTTTTTTCTCTTGTCCAAATTCTTTTCTAAGAGGCCTGGGAAGTCACACCTTAAAAACCACAAAATCTCATTAAACAGGTTTTTTATTAACTTGGTATAATGTGGTTTACTTTCCAACTTGATTCTGGTATAGCATCATGTGACAGATAGAAGACCCCCCAGCCCCCTTATTTTGACTCAAACTTTCCTTTCTACTGACTCCAAGTCTTCGGGCAAAGCTTGACTCTTTCAACCGATTGTCAACTAAAGATCCCTAAAACCAAGTGTGACTTGTAAGCTCCCGCTTCAAGATATTTTCAGGCCAAACCAATGTATACCTTCCATGTATTGGTTACGATTTTATTTGTAATTCCTGTCCTGAATGTATAAAACCAAACTGTAACTTGGCCACCTTGGGTACATTTTCTCAGGACCTCTTGAGACTATGTCTCCCAGGTCATGGTCACTCATATTAGCTCAGAATAAACCTCTTTAAATATTTTGGCAGAGTTTGATTACTTTTCTGTCAACACATGGCAGGGTGAAAAGACCCAGGAGAACTAGATTGAGTGTTAGATTGAGTGACACTACCTACCAGTGAGATGCTTGATAAATCACTGCTCTGCTTTAGGTCTCAGTATTCTTGGCGATAAAACTATCCCTTCCAGAACCTAATTTCTTTCTCAGGTCTAGAATTCAAACTAGACCTTAAAGGAGGGATACAATTTAGATGGTTAGACAGAAACAAGGTTAGCAAAGCTTAAAGGAAAGGAAAATTTTAGGCATTTTGGGGGGAGCCTATTAATTGAAATACAGAGCTTGCTTAGGAGGCAAGGCAGCAAATATTTAACATTATTTGGAACTTCGCTTATGGCTATTTCAGTAAATGTTAGTTGTTACACAACAGAAGTCACACTTTATCCTGTGTCTAACTAAAGAAGCTCTGATGAGTTTTGACCAGAGGAATAGCAAGGTGAAAATGATGTTTTAGGAATCTGAGTTGGATGGTTATTGGTATCTCTGTAGTTGTGTCTAGCCCAGGGATAAAGTCCCATTGGCCAAGTCAATCCATGAAGGAGGAGAAGCATCAATATGGGAAAGCACTGTGGGGAAGGCTCACATGGCTAACACCAAACTCACAAGTCAGACTACAGCATACTAGGTCCAGCCTTAACACTGAGGTCTCTTCTTGATTGCACTGCTAATCTCCTTTCTGGTTGTAAATGTTACTTTTATTTTTATTTTATTTTTTTGTTTAGTCCTGCCTCCTGTTTTCCTGAAGCACTCAATCTTAAAAGGAAATGCAGTCCCCAGAGAGCAAGAATGTGGCCCTATGTGGTCTGCAGCATAGTACACCCTCAGATATAAATGTCTAAGTGGAAATTGGTGATTTCAGAAGGGAGAGGTGGGAGAGAAATTAATTTTATGCTTCACTGGCACAGCAGGCCACACAGGTCTCTTATCCTCTCTGTCAGGGTCACTGGTCTAATAGAGGCTTTATCTCAATTGGCCCCACTACTCATTTCTTTTTAAAAAGCTGCAAAACAATATGAGAAAGAAAGAAAATGGCCTGGAGTCAGACTTCCCTCACCTGAAACACAGAGCAATGTGTGCTCTGCCTTGGACATTCACCATGAGATACGCTTCTGATTGAGGCTCATGGATAGGCTGACTGGAGGAAACTCAAAGGTAATGCAAGATATTGGCATTTTCATGGGGAAGTTGGCAGTGACAGTACTACATCCGCTCTGACACTGGTATCATGCAGGCTGGCTCTGCACTTAATACCGGTATCACCTGGGGAAACAGCTGCAGACCAGGGTTACTGTAACTAGTAGTGGGATCAGGGCACGTCTGCTGGTTACTCTCCAACTTCCATCCTGTACCTACTCCATTTAGACCTTGTCATTGACCAAAGAAATACTTGACGATGGCTCTGCTCGAAGAGTTTGGTTCTGTGGCATGTTGGCTTTATTTTGGCAAGGCTGATATACAAAGGATATTCCACAATACTCTTAGTTCTTAGAAGACAGTGAATCATGATTGCTCTGCTATCAGGCACTTAGTGAGAATGTGACATGTGCCTAGATATAGGGTAGATGCTGAGAGGCGCTCACGAGCATTGGGGAGCACTTGTTCTCAGAGAAGGACTACAGGGTCGGGACTAAGGGATGGGCCAATAGCAGAGTATATGGTTCAGTCTATAGCCAAGTGGTAATGTGTGGTAGAGATTAAATGTAGCAGGAGCTTAAAGAAGGAGCACATTAGTAGGATGAGAGATTCAAGGTTTGTGAAAGAGGTAAAATTGAAAGGTAGATAGAATCAAACATATCATCTGTTTTCTTTTCTACCAGTTGAGTCAGCAAATCTCCATTTCTTACGACTGCACATTCCTTGTAGCTAGAGAGGACCATGAAGATCCCCTTATGTTAGCACTGATGATATTCAGCTCAATTTCGAGATCAAGATTCTGCTTTAATATTCAGGATATTTTATGCCTGAAAGATCAGAACATAGATCAACTGATATCTGATAGTTCCCCATGACTGTCAGAGGACACCTACAGTCCAGTGATTGGGCATGAGGGTAGCTCAGTAATAATGCCCTGGGTATTCCTAAATTACTATAATGAGGAGATAGAAGAGTATGTATTGATATTGCACAGAAAGTATCATGGTACAATGCAAACACAGAATCAATTTGCAGGCGCTTTACTAGCAGAAGGCAATGTTTCCACTGCCCCTCCAACGGCACAGTGTCAGATGCATCTCAGAGCTACTGTGAAGCTACTATGCAGACAGCAGGCTCTGGTTGTGGAGGCAGAGAGAGAGGGGGGCGGGGAGAGAGAGAGAGAGAGAGAGAGAGAGAGCGCTGTAGCATTCTTCATTCCCCCATGATCAACATATTAATAGAAACCTACAAGTGATTCATGACAGTAACAAGGTCTCTGATATAAGACCATTTGGGGAAAGAGCAATGATGGAGAGCCACACAGAGGTTGAAACAGATGTGAATAAAGACTGCCACATCTGTTTCCTTAGCTCTAACAGTCAAAGTTTGTTACCAGTTGCTAAACTCTATGCATTGTTGTATATAACTATGCACAGTAAATTGTATATAATTTCTGCTGGCAGATGTGAGTTCAGTCATCCTGAACATTACTTTTGTCTTCATAAAGTCCTGCAGTTAAAGATACCCCCTCTTGGTATTATTATGTATAAATAAATGGGCAATTTGATAGCAGGTAAAACCCTGATCCCCAAGGAAGGCCAAAGCAAATGATCAGCACCTCCAAACGGAATGTATTTCGGTTTGAATGTGTTACATATTTCATATCTCTAGCTGGGAAGATACAATTCCAAAATTCTCTTTGTTTATGATATAAAATTTTGAAACAAAGGGCAACACAAAGATTTTAAAAGTTTATTATTATAATCATTTCAGAAAGTTATCTCAAAAAGGAAAGAAATGAAAGGAGATTTTGTGATTTATTTAATAAAACGCTAGAGATGATGAAAATGGCTCTAAAATAATAGAGTGTCCAAGAAGTGTAGCCCCAAAGCTAGGAAGCAGCAGACCAAATGTTTAATGACATTGAATTACCAGTGAGTATCAGTAAAAGACTACAGACTGATTTGAAATACTGTCATCATTTTCAGAAATCCCATTGGTTGATAATGGAAACTGCTAATATGATCCTGAACATTTTGGATAATGAATACCACTTGAGGGATGGAAGAAATATTGCAAAGAAAGCTGTAGGAACAAAAGAAATTAAGCAATATTGAGTTCCCTTGGATGAGATTATTGTGCCTGGAGAAAAAAAAATCATCCCAGAGTGAAAAGAATGCCATTCTTGAAACAGATACTGATTTGTTTTAGTTTTTAAAAGTTTATTTTTTTCTACACTGGTATAGATGAAAAGATTTCAATTAGGTTTCTTAGGCTCTAAAGTAAAACAAACAAAATGAGGCAACGCATTCTGTCTTTGACTATTCTCACCAGGCACTCTTTATATTATTTCATAATTGTTAGCATTAACACCAACATGACTTACTAAATGGAGCTAATATTTTGTTGTAATGAATTCGTACACATAAGACTCTTGATTTGGCCACACTCGTGCTTTCCTTGTCTTGAGCCAAAGATGGCAAATGGGTTTCATTTCTTGTGTCAGCACCAACTGATTGGAGTTGGTTAACTAGTGCTCTGTGTTAAGAAGTATTCTGAGGCTACTTATAGGCTAAGAGAAAAGAAGGGAGGAGTATGAATAATTAGTGATGTCTGTTTTGGATTTGGAGGGAATGGTGGCAGAGCTGGGTGCCATGTTTTTACTGCTCTTAGAATTTTAACTTCTGAGCCAGAAACCTAGAAAATATCTCCATTAGATCCTTCAATAATCTGATAATGCAATATTTGTTGAATTAAGTAGACATAAACTTCCCCATGGACTCATTGAGAGTATCACTCAAGTATAGGTTGCTCGAACTATCTCCTAGAGAAACATTTCTCTATTTGACTTCTTTGGAATTTGAATCCTAAGCAGCAACTATAATTATATATATTATGAGGCCTGAAGAAAGACTTCCATAAAATTGCCTCTGTGCTCAAGGCACTCTCTTTTTTCCCAGTGGAGGATAACATGTTTAAAAAGAGAACATTAAAATCACTCATGTACTAAAACACAGAGTAAACATTTCATCGACGAGATCAGAATCAGACGCACAAATGGTGGTGGGCTGAAGACACAGACCAGCTGGAATCCAGGATTGGAAGTGTGTTTGGGTGGATGGGTGTTTGGCTCCTTTGGGCTGATGGAATTAAAATTGCTTCTGACAAGGTGGGGAAACAGAGTCAGGCTGAGCATTTGAATCTGAGGCCCTGGAAGTGCTTCCACGTCTTATTAGAGGAAGCTGGGGGAAAAAATCCTGCTGCTGGCCAAGCCTTGGGTTGAAGCTTTTAAGACAGATGCCTTGAAAGTGACCCAACCTTTTAACTGAGACCTGAAGCAAGGCACTTTCTAGATGGGTTTCTGCGGTATTGCTAATACCACTCCAAGGTGGCAACTCTTATCCACCAATATTGTCTTAATTCTGATCTGAGAATAAAGTAACTCAAAAACCTCCTTGAAGAGGAGAGGAAAAGAAAATGAGAAAAACAACTTTGAAACAAAAATAAGCTCCCAAATAAAATCCCAAAGAAAGAGCTGAGAAATTAGCCAACAGAATGGGGAGATGAAAAAGATGAATTCAACCCTGTTGAGATTAAAATAATAAATAAAGCAGCTTTAAAAATCACCTTTTAAAAATTCTTTAGTAGTTTAGTATTAACAGTATGTCAAGGACCCTCAAAGAGACACATTAAGGCATAATAATATTTTTTTCCTTTTTTAAAAAGGAAGAATAAATTATTAAATAAAACACAAAGATGTGAAATAATATCAGGTATGTATAAACGTAAAACAATATAAATTTTGGAAATAAAAATTTGTTCACTGATCCAATGAAAAAGAACATTAGAAAATTGTAAATATAGAGGAATTTGCCCAGAAAGTACATTTTGAATGTTTCAAAAAAATAGTTAAGAGGTGTAGAAGATAGATTGACAGGCTCCAGTCTACATCTAATAGGAGTTCCAGAGGAAGGTGGTAGAGGAAATAAAAGCAATATTTGAAAGCTGAGACTTTTCTAGAACTGAATAAAGACAAAGGTTCTCAGATTAAATTTTAAAAAAGAGTACCACTGCATCTACACACACTATTGCTAAGTGAAGAATAAAGAAACATCCTTAAAAAATAAAATTTAACTATCAAAGAGCAAGGTCAACTTTCTTACAAGTGAAATGACAATTAAATCAATGGCAAAGATCTCATCAGTAAGAAAAGACACTGAAGTAAATTGAAATAATAGTATCTACAAAGTGCCAAGGGAAAATAATTGTCAATGTAGGATTTTATACCCTAAATTATTCCACAAAAGCATTTTAGTAATGCAAATACTAAGAATTTACTACTGATGAATGTACACGAAAGGAACTAGTAAAGGAACCAAAAGTAAAAATGAACCCAGAAGTAAGGTATAGGATGCAGAAAACAGTGGTGAACACAAAACAGATAAAATGCCAGTAAATTTCATTAACCTTAACTGTAAAAATAATTGATTTGGGTTTGTACACACAAAGAACATAGAAAGTAGACTGTATATAAAAATAATGAGATGGTGATATACTTAAAGGATAATTCAAGCATTTTAAAGTCTTTGTCTTGGTTAGAAGGAGGATAGAGATATTGGGTAATCTTAGAATTTACAAAATAAACAAAAACTATTTAGTATCTAGGAATAACTCTAACAAAATGGGTTTAAGAGCTTTATGTTTTTAAGGACATAAAATATACTATTAAATGGAAAGTTATAAAATGTTCATGGATGAGATGACTCAATATCTTAATAGCAACTATCAATCAATACACTAAGTGTTTTTCTAATGAAAATGAAGACTGAGATTTTTAGGGGGGAACAAATTGATATTAAAATGCATATGGCTGACGAAAATATCCAGAAACCAAGTCATTTTGAAGAAGAGTAAGATAAGTACATTTCCCCTATCAGATACCTAAACTTATAAAGTTATAGTTATCTAGGCAGTATGGTATTGACCTATAGAAAGCCAACTAAACCAACTGAATGAAATAGAGAAACCCTAAATACCTAATGTATTAAATCAAATCAACTTGGTTTGTGACAGAGGTGGTATTATAAGGCAGTGGAGAGAGGATGGGCTAGTCAATAAATGGTGCGAGTTAATTTTAAAAAACCCAGATGGATTAATGATCTATATGTTAAAAACAGAATTTTAAAACTTTTAGAAGAAAGTAGAGGGCACTATCTTTATAACCTTGGAATAAGAAAAGACTTCTTAAGATGCCAAAAAACAAACTATGAAGAAAAATATTGCTAAATTTGACTGCATCAAAACATTTAGTACAGCAGAGCACACATAAATTGAAAATACAAGTCACAAGCTATAAAAAGACACACAGAACTGTCAAAAGATTAACATTTTGAGACTTGCCTTTATCAAAAAGTCCCAAAACAATAAATGTTGGCGTGGATGCGGAGAGATAGGAACACTCATGCACTGTTGGTGGGATTGAAAACTAGTGCAACCTCTGTGGAAAGCAATATGGCGATATCTTAAAGAGATACAAGTAGAAGTACCATTCGATCCAGCAATCTCATTACTGGGCATCTACCCAAAAGACCAAATGATACTCTATAAGAAAGACACCTGCACCCGAATGTTTATAGCAGCACGATTCACAATTGCAAAGATGTGGAAACAACCCAAGTGTCCATCAATACATGAGTGGATTAATGAAATGTGGTATATGTATACCATGGAGTACTATTCAGCTTTAAGAAACAATAGTGATATAGCACCTCTTGTATACTCCTGGATAGAGCTGGAACACATTCTACTAAGTGAGGTATCCCAAGAATGGAAAGACAAGCACCACATGTACTCACCATCGAATTGGTATTAACTGATCAACACATAAATGCACATATAAGAATAGCATCTATTGGATGTTGGGCAGGGGGAAGGGGGGAGGGGGGAGGAGGGAGGAGGGGACGGGTATTTGCATACACAAAGAGTGCAATGCGCACCACCCGAAGGATGGACATATTTGAAACTCGGACTTGGGCGGGGGCAAGGGCAACATACGTAACCTAAACATCTGTACCCCCATTAATATGCTGAAATTAAAAAAAAAAGCTTAACATTTAGCATACATAAATAACTCAAATACATGAATAAAAAGGATCATCAATTCAATATAAAATGGGCAAAGAATATGAATAGATAATTCAAAAGAGCAAACAATAAACACATGAAAAAGTGCCAATCTCAGTAATGATCAGGGATATGCAAATCAAAGTAAAATGAAACACTATTTAATAGGATTGGCAAATATTTAAAAAGTCTGACAATATCAAGTGTTGACAAGAATATGGAGCAAGAGAGACTCCCACACATTACTAGAGGAAATTAAATTGATACAATTACTTTGATAAGTAATCTGGCAATAGTTAATAAAGTTTAGGATATGCCTATTCACTAGTTCTACTTTGGACTGTATGCAGTTCCAGATTTATATGTTTTATATATATTATATATAACATGTATCATATATAATATTACATGTATCCTAGAGAAACTTTTGCACATGTATTTAAAGAGATATATGTTATGTGTGTGTGTGTGTGTGTGTGTGTGTGCGTGCACTTTTTTTTAAAGAGATGGAGTCTTGCTATGTTGCCCGGGCTGGAGTACAGTGGCTATTCTTAGGCACAATCCCATTCACTTCTTACCTGGGCCAGTTCACCCCTCCTAGTGGCCCACTCCCGGAGGTCACCATATTGATGCTGAACTTTTAGTGTAGATATCCAATTGGCATAGCACACTACAGCCCAGAAGTCCTGGGCTCAAGCAATCCTCCCACCTCAGCCTCCCGTGTAGTTGGGACTATTGGTATGCATGCCTGCACCTGGCATGTATAATTATTTTAACTGATGCCCTGTTTATAATCAAGAAATATTAGAAATGACCTAAATATCCATTAGTGGAAGATGGAAAAGTAAATCATGGTATAAAAATACATGGAACTACTACACTATAGTTGGATGAACTGGGACCACATTTACCAATATGGATACTAAAAAAAGTAATAATGTTGAATGAAAAAGCAAATTGCAGAATGTTATATACAGTGTGACAGCATTTCCTTCAGACTGAAACACCCATGACTATACTATATCAGTTGTGAACACACACGTACAGAAAGGTGGCAGGTAGGAGCTAAGAACATGCGTAGGGAGGAATCACACTAATCTCCGGATTGGGATTACCTCTAGGTAGCAAGAAAGGAAACGGGATTGGGGAGAGTTAATAGAGGGCTTCAATAATTTCTGCAATATTTGATTCCTTAAAACAAAACAAAACAAAACAAAAAACCATATTTGAAGCACATCGAGCAAAATATTAACATTCGTTCATGTGGGCTCATGTGTGTTTATATTATTCTTTATGTTTTTCTGTATATTTATTATATTTCAGACTTAAAAATTATTAGTAGAAAATAAAAACAAAAATCTCTAAATTTTCATGTTAGCTATGGAGTGAGGTTTGGTGGGAACCTATTCTCTAGGGTTCTGCATAGTAATAAATCTGCTATCTTTTTAAAGAAAAAGAATCAGCTCAGGCCAGGAATTGGCAAACTACCCAGGTCTATATCTGTTTACTCCACCACCTCTTAAGAGTTACATTAATGGAGATAAAAGTGACTCTCAATTGTGTTTGTAGCCCAAGAAGAAGTACATCAAACAACATGAAGTTTCTAGTATGTGAGTGTGCATGTGTGTGTGCGTGTGTGTAAGTGCATGTGTGAGTGTGTGTGCTTTTAGCCTTCTTAGCCATTCAGATTTTTTTTGCATCAGTGTCTATCATCTCATGAAGTTTTATGCATTTTCTTTATATTTTTTGTCACTTTCTAAAAACCGTCTTGTGTTCTTTGATATTTGGAATCTGTGCATAATATAATTTTTGCCATTTCTTGAGAAAAATTTTCTAAAATATTTTGGCAACCATTAATATTAATTTTCCACAAATATCCTCAGATTTATGCATAAAGGGTGTTTTCCACAATTTTAGCAGCGTGCTTTTCTCATATTCTAAGAATGTAGGGTGTGTTATTTTCTTTAAATATTTTTAAAAGGAGCCGGTAAATATTTTTATACCTTTAATAGACATTAAATGGATAACTAAAATCATCTTAACCATTTCAATATAACTCAATGTGTAGTGCACATTTTAAGAGATAATACAGAATTGTGTAACTGTCTCAGAAACTTGGAGAAAATTATCACACTGGTTGTAGAGACTGGGTGTGCACTTGCTTTCCACACCACTAGATGGCGCCGCTGAGAGTCACCTCTCACTACTGCTTCAGCTTAACGAGGCTACCTGTAATATCAAGAAAATTATATCTTTAGCTAGACAAATAGTATTTGGATGTAAATGTCCAAAAGAGAAAGTGAAAAGATACAGTAACTTCATATTTATAATATTTCGTGGAAGAAGCTCCAGGAGCCGAAATGTTTGATCTTCATCAAGTATCATTACATACTTGATCAATTGAGTTGTTTTTTCTTCCTTCAGGAACAACACAAATATATTACCCTTGATTTTTAAACAAAAATGAACCTTTTTATCAAAAGATAACTTTGTGTTTGCACTGATGTGTAGTCAATTCAGGGATGATGCTACATTGAATGTAATGCAACGATTAATATGCAGCGTATGTATAGAGAGAGCTTTCGCATGCTTCGTCTCGCATATCTCTCACCATTATCCTCTGATGTAGGGAAACCCTTAATTTTCAAGACGAGGAAATGAGGTTCAGAGCAAGCAAGATGTTGCTCGATTAGCATGTGGAAGAACTGTATTCAAATATAGGATTTCTGACTCCAGAGTGCGCACTGTGCCCTTTCGTGGGGCCACACTTCTGGGGTACAATGTGTGGCCACTGAGACCAATCTCTTTCAGATTCTTATGCTCTCATCTCCCTAAGGAAAAAAGTAACTGCTTTTCTAATGTGAGTATTGGCTTCTCCAGGTTATAGGGATCAATTTTGTTATATGTGTCTTCTTATCCAAAAATAATCCTTCACCTTCTTTTATACAGTCTTTTAGCTTATGAAGTATTTTGTATAGCACATACTTTCTAAATCACCTTTACAACTTTTTAAGGTATACGGGATAGCATAAGAATATAAATGAAGACGCCAACGTCCAAGAGATCCAAACTTCAATTTGGGATGTCTTATTCTTAGCTGATTCTTTTTTAAAATTCGTGACTTTGTTTAGAAATTGCCTCGACTTCCTTTCCAACTATTTTTTATTGGTTGAAATCATTTTAATCCTTTACGGCATAATAATGGTGGTGAAGGGAACAGTGTATTATTACAAGCCCTGGAGGAATTGGGATGCATGTGTAATTTGAAAGGTAAGTGTGATGATATAATAGCTATGTATTTGTAAATGAAATGCAATAGCTCATATTTGGAAAATGAAAAAAAGTGCCTATTATTTTTCTAATATGAGTTACCAAAAGGAATGTTTGGCAGAGGCATTTTTGGAGACACGGTTAAAAAGGGCTGAGAAATACCCCCGTAATGGGAAACATAAGGACTATAGAATCAGAGATTTAGTTCTGAAACCCAGGTCCACACATAGCAGCTGTGTACCTGAGGCAAATCACTGAATTTCTGAGCCTCAGTTTCCCCAGTGGCAAAACCGAGAAGGTAATAATTATTTTACAGATTTGGTATAAGGATAAGAGAGATTTCCTAGAATAGTGTCTGGTCCATGGAAGGTATTAAAAGGTATTTTCCTTTTTATTCAAGAAGAACTTCATTCTTTCATTCAAATAAATGTTGAGTAGCTTTGCTTGTCACGTCTGGTTTGCAGCCCATCTGACACGAAGTCAGGCAAATATAGGCTGATTAAAATAAAGGTGCTTTTGGAAGAAGGGAGTCATTGCACACTCTTTTTGGCCTCAGAACTAGCAGAGGGAAGTGTTTCATTTTGCCTGGTTTGGAATCGGATGCTTCTCTCCCTGCCAAGTCCCCAGCATGCTGAACGGAAATGCCAAGTGTAGGGCCAGATCCAAGTGGTGAGAGGCCAGTAAATTACAACTCTCAGGAAGTACTTTAACTCTTACAACCCGCTGAGGGGCAATTTAGCACCGTCTGGCTCCTCTTGGTGTTGTGAAAGATACTCTCAGAGTTTGGGACTGCAAGTGGGCTGGCCCGTAACTCCCTGCCCTATTGATGGCTTCAATGGATAGAAAGCTCTGAAGGCCCTCATTGTCACAAGTAAGACATTTGAAAATTCCCAGGACAAAGCTGGTTCTTTAGCACAAAGGATTGACTTTGCCAGTGGATAGAATATGCGATTTCATCTGTGGGGCCGTTTGCTGCCTGACCGAGAGGCTCGTCTACTTGACATAATATACTTTCAGACATCCCTTTTTTAGAGGTTCACTTCTATTCTGTTAAAAATGATCGGGCGGAAACAGCAGATTGGGTCTCTCGACGCCTATTTCAAACTCTTTTTTGTGTGTGCTGTCACACTGCAGAGGCTGGAAAACTATAAGGTTTATTTCTCAGACTTCCTTGCAGCAAGGATTTGGAAATGATTTGGGTTCCACCCATTGGGTGCACTTGAAGGAGTCTTAAATCCAGAAATTCAATCTGGAAGGGAGGATGGTGGTGATATAGGAGGTGTTCCAGGTTCCCGACTGGCAGAGGTAGAAGTCCCCCTACTGCGCCAGTGTTGCAGTGGTGTTTTAGGAAGGCCCCGCCTAGATCCTTCTCCTTTAGGTCTCCCGCTAATGTGGTAAGCACCCAAGCACCTGGATCAAACTTCCGGCTTCTCAACACCACCACAGTGGTTTCCATTGTCTGCAGATGAATTGCAAAAATCTTAAAATCTTTCGGCTCACCGGATGGCATCCTTTATGATTGCTGTGCTCTGTGCATGGAAATGGTAGGAGTTTTTATGGGGTGAAAAGAGGGAAGCAATTTGACCTAGTGAAGAGAGCGTGAGCTTTGGCGTCAGCAAGCCTGGTTCATGTCAGCAAGCCTGGTTCACGTACCTGCTCTGCTACTTTCTAGTGTGAAAAGATAAACTTAGGCACGTCAATATTTTGAAGAGTTTGTTTAAACAAGAAGCTGCAGGCCACAAGCAGTTCAGGGGCTTTGACAAAGGGGCTCGAGGAGAAGGTGAATGTGGAAGCCAAGCAAAAATCCGATTGGTTAAAGGAGGGCAGCTCCCTTCCTTGGATCGTCTCAGCGGTAAGTCCCTAGTTAGAGGTTAGCGGGCGGTTTCTGATTGGTTAAACTTAAATTTCATTTTGTCGTTTACACTGAATTGGGCTTCGGTTTGCTTATGCAGGAACCCAGGGTGTTGGAACTGCTGCCACCTAATAGACTCCCATTTATTATTTTTTTTAAACATTGGTTGTGGGTCCTTGAACAAATTTTTCTCTCTCTGTGCTTCAGTTTCTTCTTGTTAAATACTAATACTAAATACCTTTCAGGGATGCCGTGGGAATTAAATAATATAGAAATATATTAAACGCAGCTTCTATATAGCAGGCACTCAATAAATAGCAGTTATAATTATTAATAAATACACACAGTGTATGTGTGGACATATGAGGTGAAGACCTGAAAGCCTACCAAAATGAGCAACTGTGTGTGGGTGGAGGGTGTTGGGAGGGTAGAGGTGGGAATGGTAGGGGCCATGGATACTTGGAGAAGGCAGCAAGGAAGGACTAAAACAAAGGGGACACGGAAACAGCACCACTAGAGGGCGTCATTTCCCCTTCTTATGTTGAAATCCAAGCGATCCAGGTTTTCTCTCCCCTTCCCCACCCCACTGGAAAAATAGAAGAAAAAAAAGCCGTTTTGCACAATATGCATTTGCCTAAACTACTTTCTGCCTAGTTTGGTTTAATGGATTTCACATTTATTGTTTGTCATTGTTTGAGTCCAGCACAGCTGGTTTGGCAATCTAAGGAACATTACCACTTTGGAACACATATGCAAGCCTTGAAGTCATCTTGGGCTAAGCCACTCCAGAAATCTTGGCAAGAGCATTTCCTGGCAGTTCAAGGAAGTTATGGGCCTTCAAAACGTGGTACCAAATATCACTTGGAATTTTAATTTTCATTTGCCAAATTCAGTTTTCATAAACCATGGGATTATAGACTTGGCTGCCACCTTGAGCAGGGATTTAGGGGTTCTCAGGCTTTTATCTGCCTTCACATTCTTCATGGGAGTGGTACTGTTCTATCAGTAATATCTCCCCTAGTTTAGAATCACTGGTGTAGAGCAGCAACCTTTTTAAAAGAATGAGTACCCCTAAGGGTTAGAATAATTTTCCCAAAGTCGTACGGCCAGGTGGGAACAGAGCTAGACCTAGAGTCTAAAAGTCCTAGCTCCTAACTGGGCTTTCACATTTATATTTGTTTTGTTTGTGGTTTTGTTGCCACTAAGTTCTTAGGCACGGATTCCAGTCTGGTGCTCCTGGAAGCATTCTCTCAGCAGCAGGCTGTATCAGTATTGAAGGGTTAAAGTTCTTATTGCAGGGAAGTTCTCTGGGTGGCCTTGGACCCGCTCAGTTCTCCCTGCGTTCTTGCTTGTAGTTCTCAAGAATAACTGTAGAATGTGCTGGGAATGCAACATCCTGAGGTAGGGAGGGACTGGCCAGAATAGTTCTCTGTTCCAGCCCCTCCCAGAATAGGATGTCCTTCTGCACTTTAGCCCAGTGAGTTACGTTGCCGCTGGGTATAAAACTCAGGGTGGGCTGCTTTCTGGGACCCCTTAGTTGCAGTACAGTGACACACACACAGACAAGACTCCATCTGCCCTGGACGGCTTTCCTGAGCCTTGGGGGACCCACTCATTGTGAATTTTAGGCTTCTGTTGTCCTTTGCTGTCTATCTGTAAGTAGTAAATATGCTTAATGTAAGATGGCGTGTGTCTGAGTGTCACCAGACTCAGGCAAGGAGTAAAAGTGCAGCCTGAGGTACAGTGGGCCAAAGTAGTAACCAGCGCTCAGTAACCCTGCTTCGTACTTCACTTTCACTTACAGGTTCACTAGTCAATAGACAGATGAAAATGTGCAGACCCAGGAGTGGACTGAATTTTTCTAGCCCTCGTATTCCCTATCCTGTCATCTTCTTAGCTTTGGAGATAGTTCTTGCAGCAGAATCCTGACACTAAAGAAAAGAAGCCTCTGTCAAAACATGTGTTGAATGACATTTATGGTGATTTCTACAAAACCTCTCTCAGCTTGAATAAAGCACCCTGGAAGACACTGAAAAATACAGGGAACATGACTGATGGTTAACCCCATTACCAGAATTTGAGAGAAATTTCTACAGATTGTATGGCTGAAGAACTGGGTTAAAAAACACAATTAACAGCCCACCTGTGCTTGGAAATGAAGTAAGATTGCCTTCCTAAAAGTAGGTAGAAAGTACCCTTTGTACCCACTCCACATGGACTACCTGCATTTGAAATGAAAGATTCGTATCAACCAGAAAGTTTTACATCTTCCCTATTACTGTGGGGCCAATGTGATTTTAATGTTACACAACACAGTCCCCTCTGTCGTTTTCCCCTCCGTTGGGAGGTTAGACTTTCCAGTGTGCAGGAAGGGCTGATGGAGGACTAGCTGGAGTGCATAACATCCCTGTTGGTGCTGACCACACGAGTCGGTGAAAGTCAGGTGCAAAGAGAGGCTCTTATTTACTCCATCTGTTCAGCGTGCAAGCGAATTAGCCAGCCAGAGCCGGGGAAGATGTCACAGAAGCCTGGAAGAGTTGCTCTTTGGGAAAGTCCATTCAAGACCGAAAACTGTTGTCCGAATTGTAAAAAGCAACCTGTGGTTTTGAGCAGGGGTTTTAAATAAGAACAAAATGGAACAGACAGTTGGGTGAAGGGCACTCTGAGTTCCTGGTCTCTTGGCAAGTGCATGCCTGGAAAGATCTCTCTTCAACTGAGTTTTAATAAAAATAAAACTAAACCCAATAATAATGTGTTTCCTGTGGGACAAAACTTTCTGCAGAACAAGTGAGAAGATACATCATCCTGAAAATTCAGAGGAAGAGAAGACTTATTTACTGTGGGGACCACAGGGATGATTCAATAACTATTTAGCTGCCTCAATAAAAAGCTGGAAGACACGGTATCTACGAAACAAAAGCAGAAAACTATAAAGAGAGAATAACTGGAGATGTAATCGGGGCACCTGATGTAATAAAAAAGCATGAAAAAAACTAAAACAAAGTAGAATTTAAAAATTCTTATCAGAGGCAGAAAGGAGAAGAATGGACGTTACTGAATATTAAATCAGTGATGTAAGGCAAACAGTGGCTGTCTCAGAATTCAGAAAAAAAGGACAAAGAGATAATTAACGATGTAAGCATATTTTATACATATGCATATCAGCTGATATTATGTTTGTACATATAAATACATATGTGTATATATGTGTATACACAGATATATGTCTACACAAATATTTATTTGTGTAGTAGAGAATAGAGAACCAAGTTCATCATCGTGCATGTTCCTGGGGATGCAGAAATAAAGCTTGTGTATGTCCAAAGAGTAAACAGATTGCATAACGCAGAATGAATCAGCGTGGCCTCTGCATTCTCTGCTGTAATGAGTGTCAGAAAACAATGGAACCCAAGTGTCTGGTTTCTTGAGGGAAGACCGCGGCTCTGTCGTCCTCTGGGTATTCCCTTCCCTTTTATCTGGAGGCAGTCATTACTCTCCACTTTGGTGGAGAGTTCTCTGCACAGCTCCTCTCCTCCTCTGGGCTTCAGGCTTCCCGAGAGCAGAGCCTGAATCTGAGACATCGTTGTCTGTGGTGGTGCCCAGCACGGAGCCTCGCATGGAGGCTCTCCACAGGTGTTTGGATGGAAAAGGAGGGGTCATGGCCTGTGGCATGCAGAGCCCTCAGATTTGGACATCTGGGACAAGTGGCAGGGTGGTGGCTCCCACTGTAGATGTTCAGTTCGATCTGAAATGTTTATGGAGTGGGAACATGATGCCACTGTCCACGACAATGCTGTTTAGTCATGGAAACTTCTCAGAATCATCCCCTTGCTTAAAACAAACATTTTAGCAACATCAGTTGTTCTTGGCAGGAAGACCGAAGTTCATGTCATTGCAAACCACACTCTGCATGATCTAGCCCCCACCTACCTCCCCAAACTCCATCTGTACCATCCACTTCCTTGCTCTCCCTGCTGCCATGCTGTCCTTCTTGGAGTTTCTGAAATGCACGTGCTGGCTCTTGTTACAGGGTCTTTGCTTGTGCTGGCTCCCTCGGTCTGGAAGACTCTTGCCCTGCCTCTCCCTTTGCAGAACTACTCTCCCTTTAGCTTACTCTTCCCTGTAAAGGCCAGTTCTTGTTATCGCCTCTATTACTCTTGGAGTAATGGTGCAATTATTTCTGGAACGCTGCATTTATTTATGTCACTGGTTGATTAGCACTTGTCTCCTTTATTAGACTCCCAGGTACAAAAGGGCAGAGTCTGTGTTGGGTTTTGCACATCATTTTATCCTGGGCACCTAGCACAAGTCTGGCCTATAGTAGGTCCTTCATAATTATTTGCTGAATAAATGGACATATGGCCAAGTTTTGAGACCTGACTCTATTATTCACTGTCTGTGATACCTTAAGGTCTTCGCTTTGTCTCCAAGAGACTTGTTTTCTTCACCAGTTATGTGGGAATTATGTCTTCTTCACAGGATTGTTCTGAGAAGCAAATTAGACAACAGATATGAAGGTATTCTGCAGACTACAACACATTCTATAAGAGTAAGTTGCTATTTTTGATTCCATTGATTTGGTATTATTCTGGAGCAGATGTAATCAGGACTGAAAGAAAGGAATAAAATTCATTTTTGGCTGAAAAGGGAGCCTTTTGCTCCTTTTCTATTCTCTTTCTCAATTCGGTGACATCTCTTCTTGCTTATTGTTCTGCTATGAAAGCCTGCATTAAGTAAAGAATCTGAGACAAACCATTTGTGTCTTAATGTTAATTTAAATTCTGGGGGTATTTGCATTCTAAACATGATCTCTGATTGAAAAACAAAAGGCTTTGTATATTTTTAAATAAATATCAAGCGTCGGTGAGGAGATCGGGACTGAGCACCTGGGAGTGTGTCGCTGGAGGCAGCAGCAGGGAAGCCCACCCCATCCAGACCCCGCCCCTGCCATCCCCTGCCTGCAGCTGGTTCTGATCCCATTTGTATCAGTGTCGTCACTGTCACTGAGGGGCCTTTTTCATGGTCAGTGATTTCCCATCTTTCAGGAATTCCACCATCTTTATTTGTTTCAGTTCAGAATTCCCCTAGAACTGTGGTCCCCAACCCCAGGCCGCAGACTGGTACTGGTCCGGTCCGTGGCCTGCTAGGAACTGGGCTGCACAGCAGGAGGTGAGCAGTGGGCAAGCCAGTGAAGCTTCATCTGTATTTACAGCTGCTGCCCTTCGCTTGCATCATCACATAAGCTCCGCCTCCTGTCAGATCAGCAGCGGCATTAGATTCTCATAGAAGTGCCAATCCTACTGTAAACTGCACATGTGAGGGATCTAGATTGTGGGATCCTTATGAGGATCTAACATCTGATGATCTGAGGTGGAGCTGAGGTGGTGATGCTAGTGCTGGGGAGCGGCTGCAAATACAGATTATCATTAGCAGAGAGGTTTGACTGCACAATAAATGTAATGCACTTGAATCATCCCCAAACCATCCCCCATTTCCAGTCCTTGGAAAAATTGTCTTCCATGAAACGGGTCCCTGCCGAAAAGGTTGGGGACCACTGCCCCAGAACATAGTGTTTGTTGATTTTGAGAATTTTTGAGAATGTTGTGATTGTTTCTGAGGAAATTGGAGGCAGTTTGGAATTTTGGCAAACAAGCACTACCTAGGGGATATTTTAGCTACCCCTTCTCTACCCCTAGTGCAGCAATCTCCAGAATCTTTGGAGGATGAGAGGACAGAACTGCCTTGTACAGGGGATCGGGTCCTGGGATGTGGGGAATGAGGAAGCAGGTGACAGCGATGAGAAGTGACCAAGGATGGACCATGCTGCTCTTGCCATCCCTATTGGGAGAAAATACTCATTTGTACTGGTTACTATTGTTGCCACAATGATTGTCACTAATCAATCATAAATGCCTATGATTGTTCTCCTAGGATAAATTCCATGATGGAAAGCCATGGTAGGGCACGCGCAGTAGACTTCATAATCTCTGACTTTAAGGAGTTTACGATTTAGCGGTGGAAGTGAGGCATATACACAGAAAAAAAATGATAACACGAGCAAGTATAAGCCCCAAGGGAAGGGCAGGGCCCCAAACTGCTGTAGATTAGGGAAGGGAGAACCCACTGCAGATGGGGTGGTCAGAAAGAGCTTGGTGGTGGGGGCTCAGGGTGGGCGGTCTGGACTTAATGTGACTTTGAAGGATGACTAAAGGGCAAATACCGTTCGAATAGGTGCAGAAGGAGGGGATGGTGGGGAGAGACCACTTCAAGTGGGCGACATAAGGCCTATATATATTTCTGAATTCTGACATAATGAACTCCCCGTTACCTCAGGGCTTGTCCCTAAAGACAAAAGTGGTCGTGGAGTACAGGGACAGCTCATAAATGATGGGAACTGCTGGGCCAGCCTACTAGGCAGCATATGAGAGAGAGAGAGATGAGGACAGGTGTCACTCGCCCCATTTCACAGGTGAGGACACTGAGGAATCAGTGGAGAAGGAGGAAATAGAGCCAAGACCTTAGTGATTCCCACCTCCACCGAGCTTCCCTACCACCTTCTCCTCCAGATTGCATTGCTTCCCTCTGTATATTACAGTGCTGCCATAGACCGGAGAAAATGGGAACACAGCAGACCACGTGATAATCTGGAAGAATGAAAAACCTGAATTCTCTCCAGCCCATGCAAGCTGGTTAATGGCCCAGGTAGACATGCTGGGGATGCAGGGACCAGCCTGCACAGAGATATGTGGCAGGCAGAGAGGTGAGTGTGCTTGGTTTTATGGTGTGATTCATTTCCTCTCCCCAGCTGGTGCATTGGAGAGGGCTCAGCAGCTTTCAGCCAAATGACTGCAGTGCTCCAACGAGGGGCCTTGCTGTGCTGTACCAACATCGGGATCTTCCCCTGCCTGCCTAACGTGGGCACTGGAGCTTGTAATCACAGTGCTGCAGGGTTATGAAGTGTCTGTCTTGCCTTCCTTTATGAACCTGCATCCTTGCAAGGCTGCAGAGTCTCTCGACCAGTGCTGAGCACACAGGAATGCCATCTGCTCCAGAGTGGCTTTGCTTCTACACTATGCAGATTGATTAAAGGCCCACTTAGTCACAGGTGGAAGGAAAAAAAGGGGCTACTGAAGGATTCGAGATACTGGAAAGTAGCTGAAATTTGATGATCAAAGGTGGGAGAGAAATTCTATGTGATTCGGCTGGCAGAACTCAAGTTGGCAAATTTGCTTTCTGCAAAACTATAAGGAAGCAGTTCTGATTCCGGGAAGCATGTGGGTAATCGCTGTTTATGCTGAATTGTCCGGCCCTCTCCATCTGGAAAGAATGCTTTGTCTTGGTGCTAGGATCTCAGTTCTCTTTAACAGGGCAGCATGCGGAAAAATCCACATGTTTTCTTACGGATTCTTTGTTGAGCTAGATGCTGTAGTGATCAATACAGAAATAGCCTGAAATATTTATCTGAACAAACAAATTGGTAACTCCAATTCCAAAATGTAGAGATAAGTCCTTGCTACCAGGAAGAATAGAATTACAACACCATAAACAAAGAGCAAATAAAGAGCAAACCTTATTCTTAACTTCTCCATTTAGAATTTACCTCGTGAGAATTACTATTAAATATTAATGCAAGTGTGCACAAAGAAACAGCCATAATTTGTTCATTGTAATATTTATAAGGATTCCGAATTGTAAATAACCAAAATATCAAACACTATGGGATTTCATAAGTTATGGTAAATCCAATAAAAGTATCACCATTCTGTTCTTAAGAATAAGATGATACATTAGAAATGTTTAAAGATAAAGAATTCATAATTATATCCCTCAATTAAAAAAAGCAAGTTCTAAAATGGTATGTACCATTGATTCTGTTTGGAGGATATATTTGGAAGATATTCACAAAAATATGAATAGTAGAGATCACTGTGTTACATAACTCACATCATATTTTGCATGAAGCACAGCCTGGAATTGTACCATGTGGTGTTCCTAACTGGTTATTCTAGGTTGTGGCATCACAGGTGCCTTCTATTTGTTTGTCCTGGATCGCTTATATTTTTTCCCTCTTTTTACAAAAAATTATAAAACGTGTCAAACAAAGGGAGTTTTCACATTGAAACCAGGACCATTTCAGGCACTAGGCACAGAATCATAAAACCAGGGATGCCCTGCTTTCTCTATCGTACCATGAAGTCAGCAGCAGTTCTCAAACTTGAGCATCTTCAGAATGACCCGGAGGGCCCCAGCCCCAGAGTTTCTGACTCAGTAAGTCTGGGGTGAACCTGGAGAATGAGCAATTCTAACAAGGCACCACCCACAATGAGTGTGATCTGGTGGAAAGGGCTCAGGTACACTGGGCCTCAGCTCTGTTTTGGAATTTTTGTGGTGACACAGTTTTTTAAGCCTCAGCTGTGAGCCCCAGGCTTCCACCACATCTTCCTTTATTGCTCCAGGTAGATTCACATAATGCAGAGACTTGACTTACAACTTCTTTTCCAGGCCCCAAACTAGAGAAATATAGCAGAGATTTAAGAGCTCTTTTAGATTGATTTGTTTTGTGCCTCTGTTTCCTTCTCAGTGAAATGGTGATAATAAAATAATTCTTCATTGCAGGTCCAACATGAGAAATACAAGTACATTGAGACATTATGATAAGATTTGTTTGGAAAAACATGGCAAATTTCTGGTCCTTTAGAGAGGCAAAAAGTCTGGGCCTTTAGGTACAATCAATTCTACTGAGTTATGTAAATTGATTACTTAATACCCAAAAGAGTTTAAATGAGGTCTTAGATAAATAAGTACTGTTCTTAAATTTATGGTATATGTTATCTAAGATTTGCCTTAGATTTGTATATATTATTTATATATTTTATTTGTATATTATGTATATGATATTTGTTAATGTACCAACATTCCCTCGTGTAGTCATCTCTCTGACAAAAGCGTTCATGAAAACTTGGGAATATATTATTGTGGTGACACAGCATTAGGAGAAGAAAGAAGAATTCTTATTTTAGAGATGTACGATAAAGGGTGCATAGCAATCAGGCTGGGATAATTTGAAGGCCAGAATGTTGGCACTTTATGTTTGTTTATTGCTGTACTTTTCTCAAACTTTACTGTTTTAAAATGCTTTCAAATTCCCCCATCTTCTCAACCAGATGAGGTAGGCCAGATTGTATGTCATTTTATGCTTACTTTTATAGATTAAGCAATTGAGGCTTGTAGAGGTTTTAGTGACTTGCCTAAGACCATACTTACCTGACATAGTGGTGAGCTGGGACTTAGACTCAGGTATTTTGACTCTAGAGTTTTTCCTCCTGTGAACACATGCTGCTTTCCATGAACCAATTGGTCATCTCTTTTACCTTCTTGGGGAGCAGCAGAGACAAGAAGGCAGTGCCTACTCAGAGAGCTGCACTACAGAGTTTCTTCCGAACTGTGCTGGTAGCACTACACATCTTTGAGACCAGCACTTCCTGTGATAGTCGTAAGTTTTAAGAAAAGAATAAGGATTGTTTTATTTCTTCCCTTGTCTAAAAGGCAAAGTTGGCATTATCATAGACTTTTATCATAGGGCATTATTGTATAATTGTTAATAGAAACAACCATCAAATGAAATCATTTTAAGCACTAGACTAGGAACAGCCTAATGCTTTCTAACTCTGATGAGAAGTTAAGATTTCACATTTAGAGAAAAGTTCTTTTAATTTTGTTCTTTGGCGCTCTTCTCTTCCCATAAAATTTGCATCTTAAGAGCCTGGGTGATTTCTTGGCAAGATCTCTGCAAAGCAAAGGCCAAGTGTTCAGCTGGGAGAAGGAGTTTTGAGGAGGCAGACTAGGACTGTTTAGACTTTGTTTAGTCATAGTTTATGAAAAGTGCATGTCTCCACCTTGGATAGTTGCAAAAGCCAAGGAGGTAGTTCCTTGGAGGAAAAAAGTCAGTTTTCAAGATTTCTTTGACAGGAGGTGGCTTGGCAACTCAGCAAAATGTTTCCTGAGGAGGCATGGATGCTGACTACATTTTGGGAAAGAAATATTTCACAGCAGACACTTCTACACTTCTACCTTCTTTGAGTTTTGAGAAAAACTAGAGGCATAGAAAGCCTTTCATCTTAGGGTCCCCACAGGCCTGATATTCAAATGCAAAAAATTAAGTCCTGAAACTAAGATCAGAAAGGTCTACAGTGAGCTATAGACAAATACATATTTGCCTGTGATGGCATCCTGGGGTTTTCCATGGGGTAAATCCCCAGCCAGTTTGCTATATACACAAAAAGCACCCAAAAGAGTCTTGTCAAATCTTTTCCTCTGTGGAGAAACCTTAATGAATTTTGAGGCTTGGTAAGTAGCTGAGAACTCTCAAATAAAAACACATCTAGACTTAGGTAAGGAGAAACTTCATTTAAATAGACTGTTGCAATAGGGAGAACTCTCCAATCTCAGGATCTACAAGTGTGTCAAAAGCAAACAGAAAAAGATTCTTATAGGAAGGGGTTAGCAGGGATAGCAGGAACTTTCAGGGTATGTTGGGCAATTAGGTGGGAGGTGAACAGACAGCAAGACAGTGGTTTGACAGGAAATGCTTCCCACTGCAGTTGGCCAATTCTCAGGATGGGCTGTCAAGGCCAGATGTTCTATATTTTGGTACTTGCTTAGGCTTGGGGGCAAGCCAAAGTTCAAGGGCTTGTGGGGAGAAGAGAAGCCTGACTAAAGTTTGTCAGAACAAATCAGTGGGTAAGTGATGGACAATTGAGAGCATGTGGTCAGATTCAAGTTCTCCAGGCAGCTGAAGTCGGTCAACTCAGCAGTCCTTCCTGAACGTGGATCCCAGGACTGCCTGCATCTGGGGGCTTATGGAACCCTCAGAATCTGTATTTTAACAAGCTTCTCAGATGATCCTCATGCATACTGACATTTAAGAATAAATCATGTAAAGAACAATGAATTTAATCAGAATACCTGGTTTAGAACAGTAGATCTGCTACTTATTAGTTGAATAATCAGATAAATCATTTATACTTAGCTTCAGCTTTCTAATCTGTAAAATGGGACTACTATTACCCACTTCACATAGTCATTGGGAGAATTACATGATGCTAATGTGAAAGGTTCCAACAGGAACTAGAAGAAAATTTTGAGCACTAAGTTATTATTACAGAGTAATAACTTCACCAGTTGCTGTGGTTTGTTATGTGCGCTTTTGTTTCTTTTTGTTTAAAAAATTTTTTTGCTCATCCCTCTTAGCTAGCAGGCCTAGGCCCATTGGCTCCAGCTGTGATTAGCTGTCCACTTAACCCAATGTGATGTCAGAACAGCATTTTCTACATGCCCCAGGATAGGGAAAGATTGGGAATCTGAGTTGGACAGGCTTCTGAGATTTTGATTCTGGGTGGGTCTAGGATCAGAATCCATCTTCTAGTACTTGGTCCAATGTCCTAGAAACCTCTACACTTTTTGTGTAGAATCATAAATAAATCCACAGCTTACCTGGATATAAGAACGATATACTCAGAGGTATAATTTCTCAGGACACAGGACACAGAGAGAAAGATCTAGACAATATAACCTCGGCAGTAGTATAATGAAATGAATGCCCTTTATGGAGTACATGTTTTGCTGTAGCTGTTTTTAGTTTTCATATTAGTTTTTGTTTTCAGATAGTGTAACTGTTTCATAGCAAAAGAAGAAAAGGCCTAGTAATACGGTAGAAACTTTGAACAGGGATCTGAGTAAGCATTTTTCATCACTGAGTTTACCTGCCTTTTGGACTTTCTCCAAGGCCTCCCTGATTCATGTTTCCATTGTGTGGAAAAGAGGCACAGTACTCAGGAAGTCACCGGAGCAAAGAAAATATTTTCCTAACCGTGACAGTGTGAGTCTGTCTAGTGTATGTCCTTTTCTCTCTCCCTTTCTGCCTCCTACTTGTTTTCTCTCCCTCCCTCTCCCTTGTCCTCCTTCCCTCCCTCCATATCTTTTTTTGGTGCCAGCTGTGTGCTTCTAGGTAGACATTCCATTAGCTGCTGGACTATAATGATGAACAAAACAGAATCCTACTCTGTAGGAGCTGAAAGTCTAGCCAAAGCTTTGAATGGAGCATGGAGCATGGAGCATGAAATGAATTTGCATGGCTTCACTTGCCCAAGGAAAATTGGTTGCAGATGAAAATAAGATAGAGTTATGTACTAGAAGTCTTTATGTGTGGGGTATAGATCTCTCTACTATGAATCAAAGGACCTGGGTCCTACCATTTTGTAAATAGGTGACTTGGAATTATATCTTTGAAACTGATATTTTTTGTGTCTCAGAAATAATCCCAAGAGATGAATAGCAGCAGTATTTTTAGAAGGTCAAGTGAAGTATTATACGCAAGTGAGGATTATAAAGGACTTTATAGAAATAAAGTATTTATGTTAATAATGAAAGCTCCAGTTCATAGCAGCAATGGTCACAATATCTGAAAGGTGGAAACAACCCAAATGTCTATCAACTGATGAATGGATTAATGAAATATGGTATATCCATAGAATGGAATATTATTCAGCCATGAAAAAGAATAAAATACTGATATATGCTACAACATGGATATACCTCAAAAATATTATGCTAAGAGAAAGAAGCCAGACACCAAAGGTCACATATTATACAATTCCATTTATATGAAACATTAAGAATAGGTAAATCCCTAGAGACAGAAAGCAGATTAGCGGTTGCCAGGAACTGGGGGAGAGGGAGGAATGGGGAGTGACTGCTTAATTGGTACAAGTTTTTGTTTTAGAGTGATGAAAGTGTCTTGGGACTAGATAGAGGTGATGGTCACACAACACTGTGAATGTACTAAATGCTACTGATTGTACTCAATGACAGTGAAATTTATCTCAAAAAATAACAGAAAGGAAAGAAAAATAATCAGGTCACCAGGACTGTTTATTCTTTAGGATTCTGAACACATCATGACAGTGAACAACTTCCTGTTGCCCTTAATGAAGAAAGGCATGCGTAAAACTTTTGGGAGTTCTTCTCTACTTGAAAATTAGATTTCCTCTGAGTGGCTTGTGTTACAACCTGAAGACAAAGTGCTCCCCTTTGCCTAGCACTGCTGTTTCTGGAGCCAGGTTCTACTTCAGAGAATGAATGGCTTTCTTCATTGAATCTAGAAAACCTGCTTTTGTTAAAAAAAGTAGTTATCTTTTTGACAGCTTGGGAAAAGCGTGGCATCAAGATTTTTATTTTTGACTTTTTAGCCTTTTTTTCTGGGTCGTTTACTAGGTGAATTATTCCCTGCTAAAGTGAAGATAGCCTCCTTAGTTACATCTCCTGATATGATGTGACTGTCACTTCTTCTTTACTCTGCTTTGTAGATCAGGAAGTGAGTTCTCAAAGAGCAAATATACCCTCATGCACTGCTTAATGATGGGGATACATTCCGTGAAATGTGTTGTTAGGCGGTTTCAATGCTGTGGGAACATCAGAGTAGACTTACACAAACCTAGACTATGTAGTCTGCTATACACCTAGGCTATGTGGTATAGCCTGTTGCTCCTAGGCTACAAACCTGTACAGCATGGGGCTGTAGGAAAATGCAACATGATGGTAAGTATTTTTGCATCTAAACATATCTAAAGATAAAAAAGGTAGAGCAAAATTACAATATTATAATCCTATGGGACCACTGTCATTTATACAGTCCATTGTTGACTATAACATTATGCGACACATGACTATATTTAACGGACTCTTTATTCAAGACTTTGCTAAGGTGAAAAACTGGCAAAAATGGTTCACTAAATGATAACTAATTCTTGCAATACCCACATGTGCTCCCAGAGTCCTCCAGGGTCTAAAATGTTCTTCTAGAATCTCAAATCCCTGCTGGGGCTCCATTATTAAACCTTATTTTTAACACTTTGGAATGAACACATCTAGTCATTGTATATAGGGTTTATTTTCTGCTCTCTCAGTAGCTGATTATATTTTACTGGATTTTTTTTTTTCTAAAGTGCTTTTTAAAAGCTCTGTCTAATTTCTGGTCTTTTTTTCTTAAAGATTTATCTTGACTAAAAAAGTGTATCCTGCATTTATTGGAGTTATAGTTAGTGGTAGAACTCGTGGGGAGGATGAATCATACCAGAGAGGCTTCTAGTTATTTCCAAAGCAATAGAAATGGTGACAAAGTGCTGATTTTTTCTCTGTGTAACTTAAATAAATCCCAGTGTCTCAGGTGGCTCGGTGTATATTGATACTGCCTCAAAGAAATAATAGTCTAACTTTGGAAGACTTGAAGAATAATATCTTCAACCCCAACTTTCTTTAGAAGGGCAACAGAGGTACTTTATATAGTATTCCACTCAGAAGGCTTCCCCAAAATTAAATTTAGCAATCTTCCTTTCTTCATGGTTTCTAGGTCATAGAAGCTGCTCAGAATTGCTCCTCTCTGTCCATGGCAAGCTGTCTGTGCTGTGCTGACCCAGTCCCTTCAGCTTTTTCTCTGCTGTGATTTCACACCTCTGTCCTTTCCTCCAAAGCCTCTATTCCCCTCCCATCCCCCAAAATGCAGCTCCCTGGAAAAAGAAAGGATATGCCTTTACCTGTCCCACTCCATCCCCTCCCTGTCCCCAGGCTTGCTCCCCTGGCAGGTGGACATTTAGCTTTGGGACCTGAAGCTGCTGGTGAATAGGGATGGGAACTGGGGCTCCGTGTTCCTATTTGCACCTGCTTATTTACACAGCAGTGAAGATCTTTAGGGGGATAACGGGGAGGCACTGCACTGAGACTAGGGTCAAGGGAAATAAGAGTAGTGCAGAGGTCAAGATTGGAGATCCTAGTGTTAGTGGCCTCCGAGTGGAGGTTTTTCCAAGTTCTTGGTGATTGTCAGGAAAAGAATTTCAGGACATACCATGTAAGCCAAGCAAGTGACAGCTTTTTCTTTTTTTATTGAAAGCAAAACTATACTCTCGGAGGGAAGAGTGAGCAGGCTTGAAAGAGCACAACTGCACTAGTAAAAAGTGGTTTTTGGTCTTTTGAATTCCTACTAATTGAGGGGAGGAATAGTCAAGGCCAAGGGGGTGGCTTTTATTAGGAATTTGGGTAGTAATTTTTAAAATTAGGTTCCCTCCCAGTTATATATTTTATATGGTTGTCTCGGAACTGTCATGGAGATTTCAAGGATGGAGAAATTTTAAAGCCACAATGTAAATGGTATTGTAATTAGCTGATGTTCACGTAAGATGACAGAGATAGCTGACAAGCCAATGGAAGCCAGTTATTGCCTGTGGTTATCAGCCCCTCTAGTTAGCCTCTGCTTGAGGGGTTATTTTATAATTAACACCTGCACCCCTTTGTCAAGCCTGTGTCTTGGATCTCAGCCCAGTCGCCTAGTCTCCTACCCTAGCACTGGGGTTAGGCAGTCTGGATTTGGGTCCCCCACTTGCTAGCTGTGTGACCTTAGAAAAGTTGGCCCCTTTAAGCAGAAGTTTTCTCTTTTTCAAAATGGGTGTCATAGTAGGATGTATCTTGTAGAGGTGCTGTGAGAATTAACTGTGCCTAGGATCTCACTGAGCGGAGGATTCCATCTTCTGACCCCACCTGGCCTGCCTTCTGCTGCATCTTCCTGGAGGCCTAGCCTCTTCAGGGGTTCTCTTCCTTGTGTGTTTGGGACCCGGAGAACTGGATGCTTGCAGTCTGGTGGGTTGCAGAAAGACCAGTTACTCAAGGAGATCCTATTGTTTTTTTCTACTTCACTGAAGGGAATGGATTTTTTTTTTTTTGGCTTCACTTCTAGTAATGAAACAAGCAGGCTGGAGTATAAGTGGTCTGTCATTTGCTTTGTTAGTAACTTTATAACATCTCTGTGTTTATTAGTTTTGTTTCTCCTTAATGATTATAAGGCCATCAAATTGAAAAATGATATCATTGGTGTCAGCTAAGAAGCAGAAAGCCAATGCCTTAAGCATCATTCTGCAGCCAATTTAGGGGGTGGCGAGTTCTAGGAATAAATAATGCAGTGGTGGCACTAAGGAGGAAAAGGAAGCATGCTGAATCATTGGAACCTGTTTCAGATAAAGAGAGCTTTTGATGCCAGACTGGGCCTGACAGGGAGAAGGGCTTATGGCTGATTTTGGATGAGGAGTGTGGCCAGGACCACCAATACAGCTTGCAGGGCCCAGAGCAGAATGAATGTGGGGCCCTTTGTTAAAAAACTTTTAACAATGTCAAGACAGAGACAACAGCATTAAACCAAGCACAGGGCCCTACACAGCATGGGGCCCTGTGTGGCTACACAAGTTTTGCACACCCATGAAGCCAGTCCCTGGGGTGGCTAAGGGTACTCTCGCAAGTGCTCCCACTGAGACATTTAACATAATGCATTGTGATGGCAAGACTTCCTGTCTGTAAGTTCCATGAGGATGGAGACTTTGGTTATCTTGTTCACTGCTATGATCTCAGTGCCTAGCAAAGAAGTTGGCATATAGTGTGGAGGGAGAAAAAAAAGGAGGGACGGGCATCTCATGTAGGTTACCTGCCCATCCTATCTCCTCCCTAGGGGCTCTAGCACTAATGAGCTGGGAGTAGGGTAGAGGTTCTCAGACATATAGTAAGCCTGGTTTAAACTCCCAGAACTTAAATTTCCTTCAAATTTAACAAACGTTTTAATTTATAAAAAGTTCCGTAAAAGGATAGTGACTATGAAGCTGAAAGAAAGATGAAATAGAAACATATTTATTTGCCTTTTGAAAGCATGAAGGTAAAATTGGAGTGGGAGAAATAAATAAAAACAGGGCTTATAAATAGGATTTGATTTTGAAAGAACATTTTTCAAAATCAGAATCTGAAGATAAAAACCCATGTCTTCCAGGGAAACAAGCTGTTGTGTGTGTGGGTGGTGGTGGTGGTGTATTTGTTGTTAGAGCGATTGGTTAGCAGGATTTAACCTGAGAAATTTCATTTTTATGATAATCACTGAAGAAAATGCTTTGTGATTCTGGCTTCATTAATGTAGTGGTATAGTCTGGGAAAGAATTTACTTCTGTTTTTCTTCTGGAAGAGAATATTAGAAATCTATATTTTTATTACCTTGCACAGAGAAGTTTAAGAAAGTGAATGTCTCATGCAAAGATTCTTTAGTTTACTAGAAAAGAATGTGTTCTGGGTTAAGTTATCTCTTGACAGCATATGATGAGCTTCCATTTGAGTCCAAGTGTTTTTTTTTGGTTTTGAATTTTCACCTGTGTGGCCCTCATACCTGCTAAGCACAAGGATGAAGAAAACATATCTTGAGTGCTGTCAAGGAGTAAAAACCTGGAAGTTTTCCTCTGAGTCCACATACTTTGGAATGTACAATTCACTGTGCCCTATGATGTTTCCTATAGTCTATCTAAAAATGAATGTAATTACAGATAATGTTATTTGAGTGGTCTACTGGTGACCAATCTATCTACTAGTAGACGTTAGGAAACCAGGTTTTAAAACAGTCCCATGGAATTGAGAGTTTTTGTTTGTTTTTTAAACAGTTCTTTTATGACATTTCAAGTAATGAAAAAGCATGCACTAAGAATTTCAGATTATGAACAAAATTATGAAGTTTTATGTTTCCCCTCTAATGTAAAGAATTCTCATCATGTAACAAGAGTGACAGTAATCAGCTATTATTTATTCTCTAGGGCAGAATAAAATTGGATTAGGGCAAGCTGAATTACGGACAGTGCCAAGAGTCCTTCTGAGGATTTGCTAGTGACAGCAAAAAGAAAGGAAATAGGGGAAGCCTTAGAAATCCACATCATTACAATTTGCAGAGAAATATTGCTTTCTATCTAATGTTCTGAGCAAGTCCTTCCAGGTGTCATTGAGAGCCTGAAATTCAGGCAGCATGTTCTAAGGGAAGAAAGAAGTGAGAGCTTTCCATATTGAAGGTAGAAACTCCACTTTCCTAGACCTTGGGAAGATGCTGGGAAGTATTGAGAAAATCTTCCCGTTTCTATTGGTAAACCAGCTTCATTAGGCGCCCCCAACAAGAGGTGATAAACTGTCACTGCTTCTACTGTCCAAGAAAAAAGATACTGAGAGTATGACACAGGCAAAATGTGCTTGTTTTAAATAAATAGGACTTTTCAGTGTTTGGCCAGCTTTCCAAAGGGATTTGGCATTTGCCTTGTTTTTACGGTAATGAAGTTCTGACTTTCTAGGGTAAAACTAGCTGAAATATTTAAGCTTGTGGGAAAGAGAGAAATATTTTTTTTGTTTTGTTTAACATACATTAAGATACATTTAGAAAGGGAAAGCCAGTGGAATTAATCTTAGCTCCATACAAAGGAAGTTGTAGGTCAGAAAAAAGTATTAATAGAACACATAAATTAGGATGGTCACTGCATGTTCTTCGGGCTAGCCATGCCCCCTCAAAAAGAGTCTGCTGCGCACAGTGAAACAGAGAAGTAGGTTGACCAGGGTTCTATTGGCAATACGCATCTCTAAGTATCACCATCATGATTATCATCATCATCGCAGCTCTCTTTGTTGGGATTCACTAAGAGTCAGTCATTGAGTGAAGCAATTTACGTACATATTTAAGGCTTGTTAATACTTCTACGAAGAAGGTATTATTAGCACTATATCATAAATAAGAAATTGAGGGTCAGAGAGACTAAATAACCTGCTTTAAATCACATGGTGAGTAAAAGTCAGAGCCAGGCTTTAATTCATATTTGTCTGTTCCCCAAATTTATACCACCTCTGTTGTCTTGAGGGAGTCTGGAAATACAGAATCAAAGCTCTCTCTGAGCCAACGAGGACGAAAGCTACACTTAAGCTTAGTTGGCAAATGGAGTACACATTAGTTATTTTTCCCTCTAGCATCTACTCCTTTTCTTATGAAAAATATACCTTGGTGGCCCATTGGGGGTACCGTCTCTCTCCTGACTCTGTGAGTTTCAAGAGAAGTTGGCTCCAGATGTGATTTTAAGGATGAAGCGTGAGACCTAGACATAGGCCCATCAAAACATTCTGTCTGTCTAGCCAAAGTGCTTGGATAAGAGATAGGCCAATCAGAGCTAATGAGACTCAATTCTGGGACATTGGTTTGGGCCATCATTGCAGCAGACTCACTTTTTTTTGCAAGACTTGAAGCTGGAAAAATGTAGGCTACAAATGCTGTAGCCTCTTGCAGTCCAGGGTAAAAGCGTATTTGGTGATAGAATCAATGCAGAAAAAGGCAGAGCAAAGAGACAGAAGGACATAAATTGGATACTGATCATATCACTTGAACCCTGCTCCAAGCTGTACCTGAAACAAGTACCCTGGACTTTGCAGTTGCCTTTGGATTGTATTTTCTTCACTTGCAAGATGAGTTCTAAGTCAGATTCTCAAGATAATTAGATAGCTGACCATCTGTTCCTAATTGTCGTCCTTTTGCTCTTGTGTCTGGTACTCCAAACCCTTAGTTCTGTCGTCTCTGTGTAGCTTCACTCATCACTACTTTGTCTCCTTTCAGTATCTCAGTCAAAGTACCGAAAGGCTTCTGCCCATTGTTCTTAGTGTGGTTCTGTTCTATCCTTTCCATTTCTCCTTTTTCTTTTGGGTTAGGCTGGTTTCAGAGGAGACCTTAATTGTTCTTAGAAATGTATCCTACTTACTTCTCTTATTCAAGGCTATGTTCAACTTTGTGTGGTGGATCAAGTTTCTCCCAAGAAAAACTAAGCAAAGTGACTGCAGAGAGATGGGTTTATTTATTCACTCAACAAATATTTATTGTGCATCTTATATTGTGCCAAGTGGTATTCTAGGCGCTTCCTTCATGGAGCTTACAGGCTAGTGGGGGAGATGAAGAGATGTGTATTTGGGGGAAGCTTGGTGTCCCAGGCAGAGGGAACAGCAGTTACAACTCTGTCCTTGTCCAAAATATTCTTTGAAACTATTTTCAAGGCCAAGTTCAATTTAATGTAGTTATTGAATGCAGCATGTTATGAAAAGATATATAAGAGGCAGTCAATTGTTGCTTATCAGGCTGTGAAGTCATTTGTACTCGAGTCCACCAATTTATTCAAAAATAAAGTGGACGAAAAGCAGCAGCTTGTGGTGTGGAAGGGGCAGTTGAAATGACACAGGAAATCCTGGATGTAGGCCTAGTGAGGCCATTAACTATAAGAAGAGTAGATTTCATTTTGAATCAGTTTTATAATCAATGAAATGAAGACAGTCTACTCTGCCAACACTTATTGTCTTTCTGAGGATCCAAATGAGACCTCCATATACTCTGGAAGTACTGCTGCTATATGAATGTTTGATTTTTATATGCAAAATACCTCCCTCCCCCAGGCACACAGATTCTCTCTCCACTCACTGTGCTGGTGCAGCGCTGCCGGGGTGGGGGAGGGGTGGTGTAGGCAATGCAAGACCGTCTTTTCTGCCCTCTCTGTGCCTCTTTCCTTGATGTAATGTTAAAACCAGGTAGTATAATCACTCACCTGATTTCTGGTTCTTTTGAAGGTGCTTGCTTGAATGGACAGTTGTTGAGTTAGAAGTTGGTGGCGGAGGGATGATCGTTGGAGATTTCTGTTCTTCCATCTTGCTCCACCCTCCATTCCTGATCTTTTTTTAAAAGCCCCTAATCCAGGGATTATTTAGGACAAAGAAATAAGCACATTTCAATAAAGTTAAGATTTAGTGTGATTTCAGGCACAGAATGTAGAAAGAATCAACATTTTTCATTCTTAGATCTTTTAATATTAAAGTTTTCTGAGAGGAAAAAGAAAACAAGGGCCAAAAGTAACATATTATAACCACTAACATTTCTTAGTTTCTTGTGATTTGGAGAATAAAGCCATCCTCATGCATTTAAAATTCATGTCCAAACATGTTAGGAAAACTTGCCTTCACTCTGGACTTCACATGGAAGATGACTTATTTAAAGTGACATCTCTCGGATTTATTACTTTCGTTTGCTCATTCTCATGTTAAGTTCCTTTAATTTTGAATCCACACGTATCTTCTTCACTCCTATACTCATTTAAACATTTGCTTTGTAAGTCTAACAGTAGAGATTTACAGAGCATATTATTAATTTGTAGGAGATTATTGATGCAGGTTGACTATGAACTAATGCTAAGGCAAACCTCAAAGAAAAATCTTAGAATTTTATGTTCAGTTTATTGGCCTTTGGGGCATACCACTACATTTCCTAAATTTCAGGGGTTTGCAATAAATTAAACATATGGTTTGAACTTTCAGGTGTTCCCTCTCCCATCAAGTGAGTTTATGAATTCTGAAGACAGTTCTAGAAAATGAATTTCTCTTTTTCTGTAAGAACTGCATAATAAGGAAAAAATATTTCTGGGCTGCTTTTCTACTAGAATCTTCTTCAGCTGAAAAGAATTGACCTGCTTATTCCTAGTGATACTAACTGCTTCTCTGAACTACTGTGTCCCCTATTTACATAGGATCTGGGGCTGGGCCTGGACTTGGCACTAATCCCTAGATTCTAGAGACTCATGTGCCAGAGTTTGGGGTCAACGTATTTTGGTATAATGCCTTAGCTATGTTATTTCAGTCTACCAATAATGTTTCTGTATTTAAGGGCCTATCATTGGAATGGAAGGAAATTTGGCCTTGCTGTTTGGTTCCTGCTGGAAGTTTCCCCACAGGTAGGCTAAACAGGCTACCACCTTGGCATCTGAGGGAGGCCAACAGTGGAAGGAACAAGTATTCTTCCCTAGGGACTCTCCCAGGTATATCCTACATGCTCTCTGAGGGACTGAATTTGTTCAAGAATGATTTTGGGGGTTGAGCCCTGCTTTGAGGTGGAGTTGAGATCCTTTCGGAAAACTGGATTTCTTTGGGGGCACTCGCTAGAGCTCTGTGTTTGCAGCCATGTCTTAGCCTGGCCTCTAGGGGATGCTCATGTTGAAATACATCGCCTGGCTGAGGTCACCTATGACTTAGCAGCTTGACTTTTATTCTTTCCTAAGTGTATCTTAATACTGACAGCATATATTTATATTGGTACTTATAGTTCATCAAACATTTTTTAGGTACCATACTGGGTCTTTGCAATACTGGATAAGGAAGGAATTCCATGACTCATGTCACAGTTAAGGAATGACACGTGGTCAACAGTACATAAGCAGTAACTGGCAGAGCTTAATGTAAAATAGGGTTTCTCAACCTCAGTGCTATTGACACTTGGGGCTAGAGAAGGTGCTGTGGGGGGCTGTCTTGTGCATTGCGGGATGTTAAGCAGCATCCCTGGCCTCTACCCAGTATGTGCCAGTTGTAAACTGTGCTCTGCCCCAAGTCGTGACAATTAAAAAGTCCTCCAGATATTGCCACAGAATCTTCTGAGGGTAAAATTGTCCCTGGTTGGGAACCACTGTTCTAGAATACAGGTATTTCCCATTCTAAATCTAGGGCATTTTCCATGATGCTGGAGAAGTTCCACATTGCTTGGTATCATTTGGTGCAATATTCACAAAATTAGAGCTTTGTACAACTAGGAGAAACCTATGTATAATGAAAACTTTCCTTACCAAAGTGAGGAAAGTGATACTTCCACACTTTAAGTGAATCCTTCCTTGATCCCTCTACTATAAAAGTTAACATCGATACCTATTTCCCATATGTGTGGGGAAACAGGACTCCAGGCTGCTTTCAACAGTCCACCCTTTAGTTGTTCATTACATCAAATGTTCGATTTAATTCCCCCTTACTCAGTATTCAGGAAATGTTTTACTGTGTAACGTGTTCTCCTATGTAAAGTGCCAACCTTGCCTTAAAGAGGTTAACAATCTACCAACTCAATAAAATAACCAAGGATATAGGAAGTCTGGCCTAGATGCCTGGTCATATTTTAGGCTCCATTTGATACTCAAGAGGTGAATAAGATGTGACTCAATTGATTTTAAATATTTATTGAGCATCCATTATGTGCAAAACCCTGAGCCCGGAGCCAGAATGAATTATTTGGCATCTGCCCTCCAGGGACTGGAATCCTCCCAGACATCGATGGGTTACTATTAAAGTGTACCATTAAAATTGTAAATTGTACCTTCTGGATGGGAGGACGCGCATGAAAGTGTGAGAGGGATCTGGTGAGTAGTAAAAGTGCTCAGGGATTTCAAAGTAATAGAAAAAGACAAAAGAAAAATTAAATAAATCATAATTGCATACAAATTAGAACATAGATTTTGTTGTTTTGGATAGAGAGATTCAAAGCATTTGATTGTAACTGTTGAGTCATATTTTTTTTTAAGCTGCATCTGTGTTTATCAAGTGTGGCAAGTCATACGTATAAGGCCTTAAATAGCGATAAGATTCGCAGCCTGCCCGCAGGTTTGTTTGTTTTTCCATTGTCAGTCTCCTTTAGAATATTTGGGTGGAAAATCCTATAAAAGCCAGATCTTTTGGGACAGAGAAAGATTAGCCAGAACTAAACTCTAATAAAGTTGGTGATTTTTATGAGGTATGAAGACTTTTTCTGGAAGCTGTGCCCATAAGGAAGATGAAAGGAAGAAAATCATATTTGAAAGCATATTATCAAGTACATTTCATCTCTCATGTACAAGTGAGGTGTGTATAGAAAAGAGAGTAACCCAAAGGGAATGAATTGGCTGAGGGTAGATTTCTATTTGGAACATTTTTTCCCCAGTGGATTATATTAATAAATTTCAGGACAAAAGAGAAACCTGGGCCATGGCAAGGTTTGGCCGGACTGAGGTTATTCTGTCGGGTTGTATGCTTATCTTGCATTTACTGTGTTTTCGATGGTTTAATGCATGTTAAATCATTTACAGTCTTATAACCTTCTGAACTAGGTGGTTTTAGCTCTATTTTACAGTGAAAAACTCAGAAAAGCTCAGAGGAACCTTGCTTGTTAGTTTGTGGCTCGTTAGTGACAGAGCTCGGAACAGACTCTGGATCCGTCTCATGCTAAAGCCTGTTCTCTTTTTTGTAAAGAAAGGGGTTGAGTCATCAATTTCAGGTTGATGTGTCCTGAGAATTCATTTTATCTTGTAAACGTTATAACAGTTCTGTCTAGGAGATGCCCACTTATTTATATCAGTCCTCTCTATTCCCTCCCTTTTCTGCTTCCAGAACAGTCAGAGGTCTCCGATGGGCCACTCATAGGATCAGGGTACGTGGGAGAGGGCCAGCAAGAGATTTTGAATCAGACAGAGCCAATTTCTTAACTACTCTCAGGTTTAGTTCTTTAGCTGTAAAATATAAGTAAATAACACTTACTTCCAGGGTTGTTGTGTACTAACTGGGGTATGTAAAGCATGTGGCCACCGTGCCTGGCTTCTAGTAAACGTCCCGCCAGTGGGAGCTACTGGCTGATACCATTATAGGTTGGAGAGGAAGAAGAGTTGTTATTCTGACTACCCTGCTCTCCCTAGAGTGATGCTCCAGCTCCTTTTCTTTTCTCTACTGTGGTTTTACATTTTCTCTGTAAATTACTGTTCTGGAATAATCTATTCAACTCTTTCTGATGAATTTTTACCTTTTGACAAATTTAAATTACATCTGGTGTCATTTGAGGTCTTTCATGACACATAACTTGAAACAGACCACAGGAAGAAAACTATTTGAAAACAAACTGGAATCAATGGAAAATAGATTAACATGAGTGCTAGTGGACAGGAGAGGACAGGCTATTACCCTGGGTGGTTAGCGTGGTTTATAGCAAGCTAGTTTCTGAAAATAGTCACTGCTGTCGGTGACCAATGGGTCCCCACTGGATGAATATCAGCAAATATCAGAGAGCTCCAGATTGTTTTTCTTTAAAGGTTTCAGTGCCTCCCTGACATACACATAAACATTAATAAATCGGAGCCCTGGTCAGTGTGTGAGGACTGTATGGCAAATATAATATATTCCCATCCTGGGAGGAAAAACTCAAGAAGATGAAAATGAATCTCCCAGGGTCACTCAAAGTTAGTGGGCCTGGGGCCATGGCAAGCCTGCCATCCTTCTGGGAGGCTCAACCCTTTCCATAAACATCTAGAGTGAAGAGACAGTGTCAAGATTAAAGCAGCAGGTCTCTTGTCCCCCAAAGGCAATGTGCCTTTCTATTTAAACCCATGGGCCTACCCAGGGTTGGGGTTTGATGGAGGTGCATGTCTTATGTAAAAAAAGACCAGCTCGAGGGCATATAACCATGGGAATAAGGATGTTAACTGGGCCAGGAAGTTTTCTCTAGTTTAATCTGAACTATTTTATGTTTAAAAATCTATTCCCTAAATCTTACTCCCAAAGAGGGAAAAGTGAAGGGTCCTGGAGGAGAGCAGGCTCTGAACCAGACTGCCTGGGTGCAAAGGCCCAGTTCCCTCACCTTTAAAACAAGGCTAACTCCTGCCCCCGCTCCTTGAAGTTCAGGTCAAATCCCTGAAGCCTTTTCCGGAGTTTCCCCCTCTGGCCATTCTGCCCATGCTCTCTGTGCCAGTCCACTCTTTGGGCACTTTTCCCACACCGTAATTATAAATGCATTTTTCATTCTGTGAAAGGGAATAAGACCTCTGAAAACAGAGACTGAGCCATGCACTCACTTGCACAATGCTCTCAGAATACCTTCAGAAAGCTGTTAATGGATTGACTGAAAACTCGAAAATGGGCAGTTGCCATGTACCAGGCACTAGGCAAAATATTAAGGCTTTGCACAGATCATCTCATTTAATCCTCACCAAACTGTGAAATGAGACACAATGGTTTTGATGCTTTTAGATGAGTAAACCTACTTTTATGGAGATTAGGTCATGCTGTGGTTAAGTTTTAAGATTTAAACCAAACCAGTCTTAATCCTTACTCTCTCATATTTACCAGATTGGTTAACACATATAGATGACACTTCTTATATGCCAAGCACTGGTATAGGCATTTACACATATAGACTCATTTAATGCTCACAACAATCCCATGAAGTAGACAGTAGGATTATCCCCATTTCATGGATGAGAAAAAGAAGGCACAGAAAGCTCAATTTTCTCAGAATCACATAGCAAGAAAGCAATAAAGCTGGGAGTCAAATTTAAGCAAATTATTTTTGGTTTTCAATTAAACTCTTTACAACTGGTTAAGTGCTTTATTTTGGTGGCTTCTTAGGGAAGAAAACAGACACTGTGGCATCTGGAGATTATATGGGACAGTCTCATATTTACTATGGTGGCTGAAAAATTAGTTCCCGTCTAGTTTCTTTTCTTTTCTTTTTTTTTTTTTTTTAAGACAGAGTCTTGTCCTGTTGCCCAGGCTAGAGTGCCGTGGCGTCAGCCTAGCTCACAGCAACCTCAAACTCCTGGGCTCAAACGATCCTCCTGCCTCAGCCTCCCGAGTAGCTGGGACTATAGGCATGCGCCACCATGCCCGGCTAATTTTTTTTTTTTATATTTTTAGTTGTCCAGATCATTTCTTTCTATTTTTAGTAGAGACGGGATCTCGCTCTTGCTCAGGCTGATCTCGAACTCCTGACCTTGAGCAATCCACCCGCCTCGGCCTCCCAGACTGCTAGGATTACAGGCATGAGCCACCGCGCCCGGCCCCATCTAGTTTCTAAAGTATAGTTTCCTACATTCTGTTCGGGAAACTTAAACAGTATAAAAATAGCTCAATCTGTGAATCTTTAGCAATGTTCAAATTTTTACAAAAGATGTGAAGATTTTGAAAACAAACCAAAAAATAAAATTTTTCTAAATTTTCCTGATTTCTTGTCTCCACTAAAGTGTGAGTAATGTTTGGTTATTACCATTCATCCTTTCTCCTGGGGCAGTTATTATATGGTTGAAAGGAACCTTGGCAAAAAAGCAAATCAATGACTTCTGCTTAATATCCTGCTTTAACACCTGTCTGTATTCCAGTCTCTCAATTGTAAATCTGGATGACTCTCAAATGGTCAGGTGGGTCCCATACCTGTGGCTAAACTGTGGGCCTGTAGGTTGGGCAGAGTATGCAGGTTTTAGAGTTGCCAACCTTGCTGGCTGACCCTGGACACCTCCTCTGGGTTTAAGTTTCCTGCTCGGTAATATAATTAACAAGTTGGCCTCCATCTTCTCCCTTTTGGTAAGACCGTAATTAGAATGTTGAGTTCAGGTCAAGTATTTACATTTATGATATTATCATCAATTGTCACTAAAGAGGATTTGTGGTTTCAGGAGAGTGTAAAATATGGCCATTTGGCCTATTTAGGGAGGTCAAGAGAGACTTCAAATCTTTGATTTACTCTTTCTGGGACTCCATCCACTTCTCTTAATCTGCTTTTCCTCTTCAAATGGATGCTCTATTTGGATTCTCTTTTCTGGACGGTGCTTCTCAGACCATCCATCTTATTCCTTAAAGCTGACAGTCCCTGTCCCTGCTCCCAGCTAGGACCCAAACACCATGGGGAGAAGATTCCAGTTGTTGCTTCTTGGGGAAGGGGACACTGAACCCCCAGTGCCTTTAATCATTACTTTGGCCGAGTGCCTAACCATAGATGTGCCTAATGAGTATTTGTTGACTAAATTATTACAAAACTTATTGGCTAACTAGGATTCCTTTAGAGGAGAGGAATTGTGATGACAAGAGATAAAACTCACTGGCACATGATGAGTCAGATAATTGAACTCTTGGTGGGAGGGCATTCAAGGCTCAAGATTCCAACGTTACATCAGATACTCTTTAAGGTCCCCCAAGACCTAAGACACTGGCAGAGCTAGAAAAGGAAGCCGAATCTCTTAGCTATCCTATTCATTACACTTTTCAGACTTAACTCTTTGTTGTGACAATTTCAATGGCCCTTGGCTTAGGCCAGAAACAGCTATTTAATGAAAAGTGCTTATCATCAGTTTTTCACCTTCTCCTGAGGCTATTAATGATCTGTTTATTTTCATACACTGTATTAGTCATGCAAACACCTTCACATGTCTGAGGACTTGCTTCTTGGAGATTCTGACTTGGTTGGCTTGACCACATTTAACAGATTAATTTAACTGGTTAATTCAGTGCAAAACGAGCTTGAGTTATTAATTTTACATTGATTCAACAAGATACTTTACTGAATGGACTGAATCAGCAAGTCTTGTCTGTGAGTATACAGAACATTGGAATCCAACAGGTAATATTTAGACAAGAAGCTGACTGTACTTGTTTTTTCTTTTTCTTGTTTATTGTGATAAAAAACACATAACATAAAATTTACCATTTTGACCGTTTTTAAGTGTACAGTTCAGTAGTGTAAAGTATATTCATATTGTCTTGAAAAAGATCTCCAGAACTTCATGTTACCAAACTGAAGCTCTATACTCACTAAAGACCTTTCCTTTCTCTCTTCCACCAGCCTTTGGTAACCACCATTCTACTTTCTGTTTTTATGAATTTGACTATTTTAGATATCTCATATAAGTGGAATCCTACAGTATTTGTCTTTTTGTAACTGGCTTATTTCACTTAGCATAATGTCCTCAGGGTTCATCCATATTGTAACATGTAACAGGATCTCATTCCTTTTTAAGGCTGAATAATATTCTATCCTATAAACACATATACCACATTTTGTTTATCCATGCATCTATTGATGGACGTTTGGGTTGCTTCCACCTATTGACCGTTATGAATAGTGCTTCTGTGAACATGGGTATGCAAATGTCTCTTTGAGACCTTGCTTTCAATCCTTTTGGATATATGCCCAGAAGTGGGATTGCTGGATCATATGGTAGTTATGTTTTAAATTTTTTTGGAAACCTCTATACTGTTTTCCATAGCAGTCGCACCATTTCACAGTCCCACCAACAGTGCATGAAGGTGTCAATTTCTCCACATCCTTGCCAATATTTGCTATTTTCTGTGGGTTCTTTCTTTATTTCTTGACAGTAGTCATTCTAATGGGTATGAGGTGAGCTATCTCTATTTATCTCTGTCTTGAGAAAAATGGAACCAGGGTTGTAGAAATTTTCTTCATTATTGGTAGCATTAATAACTGTATAGGAAAAACAAATTGTTTTTCTCTCTATACTCGCACCTCTATTAATACTTCCAGAACACTTTATTTCTGACACCAGATATGTTTTTTTCTCTTCTTTATCAACGAATTTTCCCACAGGCTGGGTGTCCTACGATTAAATTAATTTTTGATACTAGCTACGTGGAGGTAGCTCAGATCCCACAGGTTAAGGGATCAGTCCTTCAAGACTGTCTCTACTTCAGACCTTAGTTGCAAGTCCAGGTCATCATTTGTGCTTCTGATGGACCAGCTATAAATTGGGGGTTCCCACAGTCCCCTTCTTGGGTTCGATGATTTGTTAGAACAGCTCACACAACCCAGGGAAACAGTTTACTCACTATTGACAAGTTATTATAAAGAATATTTTAAAAGATATGAATAAATAGCCAGATGAAGAGATAGATAGGGCAAGGTTTGGAAAGGTCCCAAGTGCAAGAGCTTCTGTCCCCATGTAGTTGGTGTGTACCAATTTCCCAGCACGTAGATGTGTTCACCAGCCCAGAAACTCTCTACATCTCTTAGTTCAGGGATTTTTATGGAGGCTCCATCACATAGGAATTATTATTAATTCAATTTCCAGCCCCTCTCCCCTTCCAGGAGGATGTGGGGAGGGTAGGGATGAAAGTTCCAAGCTTCTAAGCATGGCTTGGTCTTTCTGGTGACCAACTCCCATCCAGGAGCCCACCAAGAGTCACCTCATTAGAACAAAAGGTGCTCCCATCATCCATGAAATTCCAAGAGATTGGGAGCTCTGTGTCAGGAACCAGGGTCAAAGACCAAATATTAGAACAAAATATGCACCTAGCACCACTATTGCTCAGGAAATTCCAAGAGTTTTATGAGTTCTGTTCCAGGAAATGCCCGAAGATCGAAATACATAGTTCTTATTATAAATCACAATATCACAACTTATTTATTCGGGGAGATATGCAACACATTAGAGGAAAGATCTCTTTTTACCCTCTAGGGGCCTCTAATCCAATGAAAGAATGGCCCAGATATCATCACTCCCTCTATGAACTGCATTTACCATTTTGTTTTGCATATCATATCAAAATTATATTGTGTGAATAAATAGGAACTCATAGAATTTGCATGTTTAGGCAAAGTAAACTCTAGAAAAGGTAATCATTTCTTTTCCAATGAGTAAGGGTGAGAAAATATGGATTGTGGCAGCTTTTTGAAAAATGTTAGTGGAAAGCCCAGTGGATTGGTGGAGTGGGGTGGGGCAGGGGGAGTGGATGGCTGAAACAGGATGTATGAGGATGCTATTTCAGGGTGGAATGCAACCTGGGAGAAACTGGGAGGCAAGAGTGAAATGATAGAATAGTTGCAGAAGAGCAAATTTGCTTGGAAGGTGTAGAGGAGCTGGTTTGAGGAACTAAATGAGAAAAAGACCTCAAGTCATGAGGTCTTTACCTAGTATCTTTGGGCTTTGGGAACCTATGACCTTGTTCATACTTCTGATTCAATGAGATGCTACTGTAGGCCTTAAAGAAATGGTGGAGAGAAAAAATATCTTTGGTTCAAATGTTTAGATTTGATGAAGGAAGTCATGGGCAGTTCATTGAATATGAGAATCACAGATGAGAGATGGTCAAGGCCTGGTATATAAATCTTACTATAGGACAGGAATGGACAGGATGTATAGGGTGATGTGTCTTCATGTTCTTTTACTTTCTACATTTGATGTTAACAGTGCCTTTCACTTTGACTCTCTTTCTCGTATTTTATCCTTTGTTATATGTAGGTCTCTGTCATAGGAGACCTACATAGAATAACTGCTCTAGAACATCACATATCTGTTGTGCCATTTTTAAATAGGAATGGCAATGTTTCACCCTTAACTCCATAAGCCATCACTGTTACAATGTTAACATTGTAAATGTCCATGGTTTGTCTTGTGATTTTTGACTCTTCTGCTATATAATTTTTTGATGCTTAAATATGTCTGTGCTTTTTCACAAATTACTTATTTTACCATCTTAGGCCTGGTCTTTGCTTGCAAGGAAGAAAAAAAGTCTGGTTTTGGTTTAATGGCACTGAATTCTTTCAAGAAAGTCTTAGTTATGCAGCCAAGTTTTCTTCTATTGCTTCATCTCTCATAGTGCTTTCAATTTTACTTTCCATTTACAGTACAGTTCATTTCATTTCTTTCCATTGTTTAGAAGGCTGACATCTTTAACCAGATTCAATAGCCCATTTTATTCCTATCATTGTTTAAGATGTTAAAATTTTAATTTATAACCTATTGAAAAAATGACACAGGAGTTAAAAAATAAAGATATAATATTGTTTTATTACTGATATGGCTAATTCCAGAATATGCCTTGATCTGTGGCCAGCTGGATTTTCTAATTTATTCCCTACTTCTTCAGTTGAAACTTATCTGACTACTTACAGGCTACTGTTCTGTCTCTCCTGAAGCAATTTCTTCTCTCACAGCAGAGACTTCTATTTTCCCTTCTTGACTGACAGGAACTACACCTACACCTTGTTGTTCTCCTGTCCTCCTCTTCTCTAGGGAAATAAAAAACATGAAGTCCTACAGGAAAAAAACAATTACCAAGAATGACAAATATTTAAAAAATATTCCCATTGCATGTACAAATGCAAATGGAATTTGGTCATAGCTGTCCCTATTCCCTGTCTGCCATTCCGTAATCCCATGATTGATTTCCCATAATAGACAGTGGCTATTATTTTTCACAAATAACTTCTTTTACCCTCTTAGGCTTGGCCTTTGCTTGGGAAGGAGAACAAAAGCCATCAGCCTATGAGATCTTTAAGGATCTGTAGCAATGTCACACCCTGACTCACAGGCTAAATGTTCAGAGCAGTCAGATGCTTGCTGAGAATCCAGATGATGTTTCTGAGAGCAGGATGAATCACTGCAATCAGTGAAGCTATGAGTGCAGGTTTTTGAGAAGGTCTAATTACAAGATTTTGGTATGTTCTATAACTCCACACACTGAGGCAGAAAACTAAATAACCCAACTTGGTAAGAAAAACAAGAAAAAAGAATTCATTTTTATTTCAAGTACAGCTTGTTCACACCCTCCTAATACTCATCAGGTTTAATGATGTTTATTTCCTCTTTTCTGAGAAAAAGATAAAATGGAGAAACTATGACTATTAAGCAAGTTTCATTAAGATCTGTGTGTTCTTTTTCCAGAAGGAGGAAATTCATACAGGGTAACAATCGGAACAAATCACTTTGAGAATTCATGTAAGAATCTCTCCCAAAATTATACCAGCTGCTGCCCAGTGCTGTAATGGAAGCCCAGAGCCTGATTTACCTGTGCACTCTGCCTCCGACCAGGTAATAGAGGCAGAATTAGCCAGGTCATGATTACCCATTTGAAACAGTTACATCCTAGGGCATGAGCCATTTGACTACCCACACTCTACATTTTCCCCTCGTTCATGGCAGTCCCTTGAGTACACAGACGATGTATTGGGCATGGGCTGGCAATCCTGAACACAGCCTGATGTTGGGGGCAGCAGCAAAGGGAAGTGGAAAAAGGGCACTAAAGTGGGAATGTAGATTCAAATGGCTATAGTGCCAGGCAGGAAACGGCCATCACTAATCAGGTGTCTAAAAATAAAATACAGCAACAATAGCACAAGATGAGAATAAAAGGCAACCTCTGTGGCAGGGAAACAAAAGGGAGGGTGGGGACGGTGAGGAACTGGGCAGTGTGATTCCTATCTCGTGAGGCACCCTCTGTTCAGCTCAGGCAGAACATTGACGGAGGTGTTGCTGGACCTTCTGCAATCTCCCAAGTTTCAAAGAATGGAAATTATTAATAAACACCGGGCAAGCAAAATGAAATATGTCTGTAGGTGAATTTCACTCTGATTTGGATTAGTATAAAAAGACTCAATTTTTTTTTTTTTTTTGAGACAGAGTCTCACTCTGTTGCCCGGGCTCCAGTGCCATGGCGTCATCTTAGCTCACAGCAACCTCAAACTCCCAGGCTCAAGCGATCCTCCTGCCTCAGCCTCCCGAGTAGCTGGGACTACAGGCATGCGCCACCATGCCCGGCTAATTTTTTCTATATATTTTTAGTTGTCCAATTAATTTCTTTCTATTTTTAGTAGAGACGGGGTCTCGCTCTTGCTCAGGCTGGTCTCGAACTCCTGAGCTCAAACAATCCGCCTGCCTCGGCCTCCCAGAGAGCTAGGATTACAGGCGTGAGCCACCGCGCCCAGCCCAAGACCCAATGTTTTACAGTGAGGGAGGACGTCTGTGGGTGCAGGACTAACCTACGGGAAGCCCAGGGGTTTCTCATCTTCTCTTCACCTCATACCCCTACCCACTACTCCATGGTTTTCTTGAACCTATAATCCTTTCTTAACATGGAGGGATGAACATCTCAAGCTCCTTTTTAAGGAAAAAGATTTGAAAGCTGTGACGTGTATTTTAATTGGCCATCTCACTGGTTTCACATAGGACTCCTTCAAATGACAGAGAGACTTGTGTTCTCCCATGTCTGGGCACAGACACACATGTGCACTGTGACACATGCTGAGGAGAAGCTTCATCCACACACCATAATCTCCACTCGTTTTATGACATGGAAACCAATTCCATCTCTTCAGAAGATACACTAATTGTTTGCATACAACAGAGGTTGCAAGTGGGGTCCTGCTGACCGTAGGGACTCAGGGTTAGAGACAAATTGTTACATTTGAATGCCTGCAGGCCACTTTCTCACAGTCTGCTTGTCCTGTGTTCCACCTCTTGCCCCACACAGTTGTCCTACCTAACGCCATTTGGATTTGTGAGCCCTGACTTAAATCTACTTCTTGTTTTAAGAACAACCATGATAGATATAAAGTTCCCACTGTAAAATCTTATCCCCCCTACCATAAATATGCACAACATTAGGTTTGCTCTCAGAATTCATTCTAGTTTAACAAGAAGTGAAACGTAGCAAGTTAGTAACTCTTCCCTTGATAGATTTCTGAGATGCCTTTTTACCTCCTAAATGCTGCCAACTCCCTTCCCACTCTCACACTAATAATTTAGGATGATTTTAATTTTGTGTGACTCCCAGAGATGGGAAGATTTAGGCTACAGGATAAATTTGGCCTTAATAAATTCTTTGGGAGGGTGGGGGCAGAAAGTGTTGAAGACATTTAAAAAAAATATTTCTTTACAGTTCCTCAGAAGCTTCATCTACTACCTGATGACCTGTAGCCAACTGTCTTGGACATATATGCTCTGTGTCTGATGCCTGAAAACATCCAAGTTGTGGCCTCTGCTATATACAAATGTTGGGATTCAGGTTAGCTCTAGTCAACACATTCTCTGACCAGCATCAGTGTTTGGGATACTAGGAGACCTGGAGCTTCTTTAGACTACGCCGTCCAGTTTCCCTAAACACCATGGAATCGCTCCTACTAAGATCCAAAGAAGCCTCAGGAGGTCAAGCTTCCAGAGGAGTCTATGTCTGGATTCTATTCCACATCATCCCCAGAAAATAATGTATCTACCCACAGTGTATTTACCTGTCACAGGAGCAATAATCTAAAAATTTATCAGTTTTCCTTTCTGTTTTCCCTTTTTAAGTACAAACTTTCCAGCTTAGCCTGTCCTAGGCAGCCACCTGTGGAATATATTACAAGAGGAATGCTAAGGCAGAGAGCAAGGACATACTCAGATTTTGGTTTTCAAAATCAGGTTATTCATTGAGACAATTAATTGGTATACAAGCCATATGGGATTGAGAAAGGCTGTTCCAATTCCCTTCATTCTGTCCTTAAGAATGTTGACAAATAAGACTGGATGGCTCAACAAATAAGCATCCTCCCAGGTGTGAGAAAGATGCTCTGTCTAGTCCTGCCAGCCTGGCCCCTCCGAGAGGGAGAGAAGACAGGATGTAGCAGAGTTAAGAGATTTCCTGGTCCTGTGATAGTGTGGGGAGAGTGGAGATGGAAGATCTGTGCTGCTCAGTTTTCCTTCTCCAGGTTTAGGTTTGGGAAGAAACAGGTGTGTTGGGTGAACAGAGGCAGAGAAGGGTCTGACTGTTCCTTGTTTCTCTGTCACACAGCCATAGGGAATGATACTGAGTGGTCAGCATAGACAAGCCAGTGGTTTAGTTTTCCCGAGGTGCCCTAATTCCTCTGTCAGGAAGTCACTGAATTGAGAGCCAACTAATTGAGCCTGTTCTGGGGGCTGGTATAGCAGTGTGAGGTGACCCTCCAGTGTGAGGATGTGGCTAGAGGCTCATGGGTCTGCAGCCTGTAGGAGCTAAACAATGTTGAGTCAGCAAAGAAACACCATCTGACCAGGAGAATGAGTCTGAATCAGACCAACTTCTGTATGTAAGGCTAGTGAAGCCAGGGGCATCCAGGAAGACTAGGGCCACTGTTCCAGAGGCCAGGCCAGCCAGCGCACACAGCATCTCAGCACAGGGTCAGGGGACCCTTTATCCCCAATGTCACCAAGAACTCTCATACCTGACTCCCCCATACACTTGGATGCCAAGTTAGGGATAAAGGCAGAGAGGCAACCTGGGATTCTGAGCATCCCTTCTTGGAGAGATTGAACACTATTTTAAGGAGCCATTTAAATTATTAAATCGGATATATCCAAAGTGGATTGAGTACAAGAAATATTGCTAATCATAGACTATTGCTAATCATAGACTAAATGACCTTTTGTCCACCTTGCAAATTGACTTTTGAGTTTAATATTTGGACCCTGCTATATGTATATGCAGATGGAAAGAATCCAATCCCTCCTCTAAGAAATCAGAAAATTTTTTAGTTAGGGGAATTATATGAATCTTTCAAGCCAGAAGATTGTCATTTAGAAAATTATCTCTTCTGTTTATTGCCCAAAATGGTACAAGCCAGCCATGAAAGATTGCCGCCCTGTATAAGGCCAGCCCCCACTGCCACCTCCTCCTCCTCCTCTTTTATTTAAACCACAAAATTAATGGATTTCTTTATTTCTGTTTACTTCCCATATATCTTTGCTTCCTTCTGTATTTATTTCCCTTCTTCTTGTAGAATATCTTTCAAACACCTTGCATGTTTGCATCTTTTCTGACATCTGATAAGTCTGAAAATGTCTTTACTGTATCTTTGCTATTAAATGCTAGCATAATAAGTTGTAATATTACAGAGTTAATGATCTTTCTTTTCAGCAGTTGAAGATATTAGCACATTGTATTCATGTAGCCAATGCAGCTGAGAAATTGAACATCAATTTCAGAATTTTTTTAAGAAGATTTGCTTCCCTCAGGCTCTTTAGAAGCCTTTGTCTTTTTTTAAAAAAAAATTATATCATAATGAGTCTCAGGAATGACTTTGTCCCCTCAAGCCTTCTTGCTGTCTAAACGCTTTCAGTCCTCAGTCCGAGGTCTGGCTTTAGTTCTGGGAAAGTCTCATTAGTCATTTCTTCAAATAATTTCTCCTTTCTCATTCCCTTCTATGGACACTTCTGTTCTTTAGGTCTTTTATCTTTACTTTTTCTTTTTCTATACCTGTGTCCTGAGAGAGTTCCTCAACCCAAACTTTCTGCTCACTAATTTGTTACTAACTTTGTCCACTCTGCTGTAATTTCCTTCTACTGAATTTTCATTCCAATGCAATTTTTTCAAATTGTTTTCATTTTATCATTTATCTTGTCCCTGCTTTAGGTATGCACCATTTATTTTGTTTTATTTTATGTTTTGTCAGCTGTGTATACTTATTACACTCGTTTTAGATTCCAGTAAAGAACATTACTTGTTCTTTATACATAGGTGGTTGTTCTATTAGCTGTGCTTGCACTTCCTAGACAGTCCGGTTGGCCTGCGTGTCTTGTCCCACGCGGCTGGGGGCACTGGCCCTGTGGGCTGAGCACGGCATCTCACTCCACCGTGGGCAATTGGCCCCATGGCACAGACTGGAAGATGACGCACTAAGACATTCAAGTGGAATCTTCATGTTCTTGGTGAATAATTCCCCTGAGAAGATGTTTACCTGCCAGGTACACAGCCTGTCAGAAATTTAGTGGGAAGTTCTTTTGATTTAGGAAAAAAAACATTAATGTTAATTGCCATGGAAGAGTCATTCGTAGGGTGGAATAGGCAACCTTAGTACAGTTAAGGAAAATAAACGTAAAACCAAAAAGTAAGCTACAGCTAATATTTTTGATAAGATAAAAAGTCAAAAGGCTATTTAAGGGATGTGAAGCTGAAGGAAATATGTGGGGATATTAAAATGTAGATTCATGAAAAATCTGTATCTTAAGCTCCAGCTTTTTATCAAATAGCTTGAGGAAAAATACATAATTTTTTAATCCGTCGCTGCTTGCACTTCACAGTCTGTCAGTCTTGTCAACCAAGCTGAGACACGTTCTCTAGAAAACCATTATGAACCCAAAGTCAACGTTCATTGTCATCATTATCTTCTCTGTCATCTTCTGCTAATTAATTCAGATACATTTTCTAATAAACTTTGGATTATTATTTTAGTGCAAACTCTCCTCAATTACACCAAAGAGAAAAGAAGGGAAAAAAATCAATACATGGGTTGACTACGCAAGTCATCAATTCTATTAGCTACTTTCTGTCAATTTTAATGTCTCCCTTGGCTTTTTCCCCTGTCATTTTCCTTTTTTTCTAATTTATGCTTTACTTTTAAATATCTCACATTCTTTCTTGTCCTTCCCTAAAGGGCTCTCTTCTAATACTCCATTTGCTGCCCACATACTTAGTATTAATTTCAGGGAGCATTATTTAAAATATTACTGCACTTAAGTTGAGAAAAGAGATAAACCTGAATAATGGTTTTAGTATTAAATAACATTTTTGTATGTGTATAAAATAAAGTTGATCCTGTGAAACTAAGAAAAAAATAAAGAAATTAGAGGCTCAGTGGATATCTACATTAAAATCTGAAGAGACTAGAACTGTATATACAGACAAGCAAATAAAGTTCTCCAGTTTGAATTTGAGTGGTAATTTAAAAACATGTTTACTTCTTTGTAGTTTATCTTTCCAAATAAAAGGTGAATAGTACAAATTTAGAAACTTTGTCTTTCTCACATTCATATTGTAGAATCTAAACGTTTCTGACACCTAGTAGAGAATCAGTAGTGTTTTTAACATGAATTAATGATTTAAGACATGGATTTAACCTACAGTATCATGGCCGACTGTGATCTGTCACAGACTATCACTGTGACATTGTTGTATAAGGTAAGAGAACAGACTTTAAAGGTAGATACCCCTGAGTTTAAATCCTGAGATTTCAATTTGCTAGATACATGACTTGTCAAATTTGCTGCATAACAAATTACCCCAAATCTTGGTGGCTTAGAACAATATTTATCCCATAGTTTCTGTGGGTCAGGAGTCTTGGTGCAGCTTAGCGGGATCCTGTCTTAGGGTTTCTCATAGGCAGGCATCAAAGTGTTGGCCTGGGCTGTGATCACCTGGGATTCACCGGAGGGTGGATTCACTTCCAACCTCGCACCTGTGGTTGTTGGTAGGCTTTAGTTTCTTGGGAGCTGTTGAATTGAGGCCTCATTTTCTTGCTGGCTCTTGGCCAGAAGCCACCTTTTCACTTCCATGCCATGTGGACCTTTCCATAGGGCAGCCCCCGTTATGGCAACTGGCTTCAGCGGAGTGACCAAGCTGGAGAGTGTGAACAAGGTGAAGGTCAGTCTTTTGTCACCCAGTCTCAGAAGTGACGTCCTATTATTTTTGCTATATTCTGTTTGTTAGAAGTTAGTCACTGGTAATTGTGAACACCAGAAGGCAGGGGCACTGGGGGGCATCATAGAAGGCCACCTACCACAATAGCCATGTGGCCTTGGTAGTTTACTTTAGCTCTTTTGCTCAGTTTCCTTATCTGTGTAACAGGAATACTCATAGAACCTACCTATTGTGATAAAAATAACGAGAATGTGTAGAGGGGAAGGGCACGCTGCTAACCCTCGCTTGGGTGAGACAAAGACGTAAAATGTAACCATAATGTTTGTACCCTCATAATACCCTGAAATAAAAATAAATAAATAAATTCTGTGCAACATAAAAAAAATAATGAGAATGTGCATGTCAGTGGCTTAACAAATGGCTAGATACAGAGAAAAATTCAATGCAATAATATTGTGCTATTGTTCCTGTTTTTTTTTAAGTTGTGTCATCTCTTTGTATGTAGATTCCTTATTTATAAAGTAAATAAAGATTAGATGACCTCCAAGTCCCTAGGAACCTATTTATTTTCTAGCCCTAGGAATCTATAGACTTCTGCTTAATTTTCAACAGTCTAACCTTTTTTTGGACCCAACATTAGTGTTTTTCTCCTTATCCTTGTAATACCTCTTTACGACCACATTTTTAAAAACCTGGTTATTCCTGATGGAGCTATCCTATGAATGTCTGGAGCAAATCAGCTGTTGTGGGGGTCCTGCCTTAACAGCCAAGGTTTATGAATTTTAGTTCCTACTCTGCTAGTTCAAATAGTGTAGACACGTCTTTTAACATCTTCCATCTCAGTTTGTATAGCTCACAGGAGGTGAGTTGGACTAGAGGATCTCTAGTATTCCTTCTAGCGTTAACAATCTGTGGACCTAATTTCCATTTGCTGCCTGTATTGGTTTTAATTCCCTTTTCCATATATACCATACATATTTACTTACAGCCAATCTCCCGGGATGAGTTTTCAGGCATTTTTAGAACATTCTCAATTTCATAAAGATTATAGCATAATTATGGTTATATAATTTTAGTAATAACTATTAAAATAGAAGGAAAGAAAAATTATTGTGAGAATTAGTAAAGCTCTAGGATATTGTTAGAGAGGAAAGTTCTATAAAATCACAGAAACAGGAAGTCAGGTAATTTTATCTGTGTGTATCAGGGAAAGAACTCTCAAATGAAGAAAAATATTTTGGGACTCTTGGATTAACTGGAATCCAAACACAAAAAGAAATAGGAATTTTTAGCCTTTAAAGAAACCTCTCCAGATGATTCCAACATGCAGCTGTGTTTGAGACGCCATGCACCAAGTGGTCAGTTCCCAAGATGGACAAGCAGGGTGGTTAAAGCTTTGGGCTTGGGAGTTTAAGATGATTCTAACTCCTGTTTGGCTGCTTAGGGTTGTGTGATCATGGACAGGTTACCTTCCTACTCTAAACCTTGAAAATGATATTAACGACAATATACTGTGATGAAAATCAAATAACCCAGGAAATGTTCCAGCACACTGCCTGCAACGTAGGTAGTACCTGGTAGCAGTAATACTTCATATCTCATGTTCATTCTTTGCACAGATTTTTGGTTGCTTTGTGAAAATATGATCTTCTCTCTCTGCTAGGAAGCGGGAAGCTAGTATTGGGCCCTAACGTCTCTTTCAAATCATTAATTTTATGCCATTTTTAAGGAGTAACATGGGACTTATATTTCTGTAAGAGACTGGCAATATTTAGCAACAGAAGCAATAAATTATCCTGGGAACAACAACCCAAGCCACTTAGTAATGAGAAGAATAATTATTTGATGACTCGATAGTTAATACTGGTATTCTGCAAATGACCATTTACATACCTTTATAGACTTTTTTTTAATGTAGCTGTTGCCCTTTCCCCGTATAACGTGGTTCCTTTTCTCACACAGGTGTAGGCAGCAGGGTCGTTTGAATTAGTCTTTTAAGTGAGTGTTTAATGAAGATGAGTAATTGCTTGCAGCTGCATATATCGGCAAGTTTTTTTTTTTTTTTTTTTTTTTTTTTTTTTTAGTAGAGAACAAGATACTTTGCTAGACCGCTTTGGAAAGTGTGGTCTTGGTCTTTACTTTTAAATATCTCACATTCTTTCTTGTCCTTCCCTAAAGGGCTCTCTTCTAATACTCCATTTGCTGCCCACATACTTAGTATTAATTTC